>NC_054469.1:64948895-65257540 GCF_017639515.1 Carcharodon carcharias | reverse complement strand
GGTGGAGGAAGCGGAAGAGAAGGCAGGAAGGAGGCATCCAGTATACCTTTATTCTGGATGGTCTGTCTGTGAGCAACTGATCAGACTCCACTTCTCACAGGACATCTTCCCTTTACCACCATGGTTCCCCTATTTCCCCAACTCCCCATCCATCTGGGACACTCCATTACAATATGCCTTTAGCCAATATCCTACAATAAAAGCTATCAACCTTTCTATTACATCTTTATTCAAAACTACATCTATTTATATGAACAGAAATTAACTGATCATCTTTATGCATTATATAGTGCTTGTGTGTCCTTGTGCTCCCATGCACTTATATGCCAGTGGCTGCAACATGGATGGTGGAAGAAGGGGGTCTTGCAGGATGCTGTCAAGCAGCACTGGCCTTTGAGGGCCTGGCTTTGGACTGTGCCATCTTGGTATGGGCAGCAGCAGTATGAGATGGCCAACAGATGGGAGCACGAATGCTGTAATCCTAAGAGACGACAGCAGGTTCACGGTCCACAGAGCCACTGCCGCTCCAGCAACCAATTGCAGGAATGATTACTGGACTGCCATGAGAAGCTGCATGACTTTTGAGTGCTGAGATGAGCAGCCATGATGGTAGCAGTTTGGGTCCATTTGGTATGAATCTCATGATCTTGGTCTGAGCTTCCATTGCAGCACTGAGACATCGGGTGGCTTCCACCTGTGCGGCAGTGGAAGCTGAGACAGCAACTGCCAATCACTTCATCACGGCTGGAACCACAAGTGCTGGCATAGATTTGGCCACCTGTTCCAGGCTAGAAAGGATAGGCTCCAAGCTCTATGCTTTATTGGAACTGGACTCCTCCATGCTTCTTGGCAGTGACAAGGGATTGTCTTGTCAGGTCTGCCAATGCACCCAGCATCTTGTGTGTTTTCATCAGTATTCTCCTGTATGCAGCCCCATCTAAGTCCTCATCTGAGTCATCAGCAGAACTTGTCTGTGACCTCGCTCTCCATTGAGCTAGCACACAAGCTATCCTTTCTTCTGGCCTGGATGCAGTCCTCTCCTGCCCATTTACTCGTAATATGCAGGTCCCGACTCTATATTAGCCTCTAAAGTCTGCCAAGTATCATATCTGAGCTGGGAGCTGAGTGTGTCAGATCAAGTGATGGTGAGTCTTGAACATTGGTATGGCATTGCCTTTTTTCTTTACCTTGGGGCTGTTGTGACTGGACAGTTGGCAGATCTTGGATGTCTGAAAATAAAAAATCAGAAGGGGTGGTAGTTGATTAAGGGAGAGGGGGTGGGGGCTGAAGCATAAAGCAAGAGGTCCATGGTAACACCATCTGCAACTTGCACATCATGCCAGCTAGAAGATTGAGTATGAAGTGAGAGTTGAGAAGGGGCATAAGGCAGTAGCATATTGTCATTCTCAATATTCTCAACAACATTGGATGCTATGGTCTCTGTAGCAGCCAGACCCGGGATGTGAAGTGCAACCTCCTCCATCATGTTCAAAGGATGAAGGCCATTCTCATGGAGGGAGGATGGGTGGTGCCTGCACACAGCGGGTAGTGGATTTAACTTATTAATGGCCACTTAAGGCCAATTGAAGGAGGTCAACTGGGATTTTCCAATCAGCCTCCAGGTTCCCTAAGGTGGTAGGGGACAGTTTAGCTGACTGGAGGCAGTCTTCTGGCAACAGGCTAAGAGCACAGCACTATAAGCAGAGTTAGAGGCCCTCCCTGTCTGCCTGGGTTTAGCAACAGCTGCAGGCCACCCTTTATAGGGATTCCTATCTCATCACCATGCCTCCCACCCATCCCCACATTGGTGGCCCAGCTGCAAGGCCATTTTAAAATTTCAGATTTGAAAAATTTGGAGAGAGGGCACCTCCATTTTGAAGCCCTGCTCCTCACTTGTCTGCCAAATCATCCATCTGCTTTCAGGCTGGAGGGCCTCTGATTGATGCTCAAGCTTAAAGAGCCTGCCTGCTGTCCATTGGACAGTGAGCCCACCCTCTGGTCATTAATTGGTTGCACTGGGGAAAACCACATGGACTGACTGTTTTCCACACACTGTGGGATTCTGATTTGAGCCTGGTGGTGGGGTTCAGAAGCACACAGGAAAAATCCTGCATGAGGAGTTCACTTTTCCAGCCATCTGTTCCCCTTCCCTTTAGAGGGCGTTCCTTGGGGATCCGCTGGCCTTCCCATAGAAACATGGACTCTGTCTCCTTATTCAGCTCCATGACTAAAGCCTCCATTGCTGCATCTGTAAACCATCGGCTCCTCTCTCTGCCCTGGTGCTCCATTTCCTTCTGACAGTTAGTAGCACCCTCTTTTCATTCAGTGCAACTTTCCTTTCAGAGGGACAGACTGCCTTTAAGAGCTTCAGGCTAGTTGGAGCACATGCTAGCTTCACATGCTGTTAGCCACCTTGTTGTGATTGCATTCAGTCAACAGCTGAAATCATTTAAATGAGGCAGCATGAAGTTTGCGTACTGCAGTCCTCAACAGGAACGTTCACAGTCAGATCACTAATGACAACTCCTACATCCAAAAATGGGCCTTGATGAATTTTTAACCCTATCAATTCTTGTTGCCCCTTTCACCACTCCCTTCATCCTGCATTAAAAATGGCCAAACCGTTCAGCCAATCTCATATCACCAGCCTCTGGTTGACCCACTGAAAATGGTGTCCAGGGCAAGTCAGCAAATTCAGTGGGAAACTCACCAGTCAGATGGTAATGAGCCTGTGAATTAAAATATCCTGTATTTGGCTGCAGTTGGTGAGTTTTAAACTGACAGGAAAATTCACCCACCAAAATCAGACCTGTGTTGCAAGATTTTAAATGAGACATGGTTTAGAGAGCATTTACAGTAGGAATGCACCTCTGAAAATAAGGTGGCTTTCCTTTGTAAAAGAATATGAATTGTCAGAAATGTTCTGGAGGTGTTAGTGGAAGATTTGAGGATGAGGAGGGAGCTCATTTTACCCATCCATGCCAGAAGTGTTGTCCTTCAGTTATGAAGGGAAATATTGCAAGTTGTCAGCTATACTGTAACCTATCCGGTCAGGAAATCTATTGTGGTAATGTGGTAAGGTCATATACGTCTGCAGCAGGGAAAATTGTTGCAGTATAGTTTTTGCAATGTTTTACCCAGAGAGGTCTTTGCACAACATGCTCACGGAAATCCGAATTTGTAACAAAGCATATTTGTACAATGCCAATTGTAAAATCCATGCCACACGCAACTCACAAGAAAGGACAGAATGAGGGAAACCATTTGTCCAATTCTTCCATAGGTATGCAAATAAGGACAAAACGTTGCAAATTACACCATACAAGTATACATCTCTGAACCATAGTTTCAGTCTGTCTCTATTTTTTGGGATACAAGTGAATTCCAGTTAATGCCCACCAATTAAACACAATAAATATACAATTAACAGATTCCATTCTCTCTCTCCAAGTAAAAATTAGGATTGATATTCCAACAAAAGTTTAAAAACAAATTTTAAATCAAAAACCTCAATTTCTGTACCAAGCATTACATTCAGAGACATTCTCTCCTTTCAAAACCTTTAACGATTTCTTCATACTTATGTTTCTTTTTATAAAACAATCAGAAAATTGATGACTTGCGTCCACCCATTTAATTTTGGAGATTTCCTTCTTCTCCAGCATTTGTTTCGAGTCAGCAAGGTCAATATATAACCTTCTCTCACAGACCTTTCACAGAGTGTATATTATTCCACAACAAATGATTATCTACATAACATTCAATGGGTATATAATCTTCAGTATGTCCATTGGACAGAATATCACTTAAAAATTTTGACAAATGGAATCCTGAATCCACTGCCTCCACAAGAGCCAGTTTTTCAGCAGCCAAAATACTTTTAACAACTTTCTTTATTTGCTTGGTTTCTCAAGCTAAAGGACAACATTTTCACCCATTTGCTGAAAATATTATGAAACCAGCTGCACTAAAATACTCATTGGGAAGACTAGCGTGTGAAGCATTGCTAAAAATGGCTAGTTTATTGTTCTTTGGCTCACCTAAGAAAGGGAAGTAATTATTTCTCCAAATTTTATTTTCCCTTGAAACATTCTTGACTTTATACTGTTTCATCATAATATTTAACTCCAACACATCAAAACTAGATCTCTTCAAGGGTGAGTGCTCTACTAGTTCAACTGACCATTCAAGCTTCATAATTGCTCTATTTCTTAAATATAACATCATTCTGTTAGGACCTGGGATGGGAGTGACACTCTCCAAATAAGATTGTTGTTTAAAGCTCTGCCTAATGTCAAAACCAATATATCTAAAAGCCCCACAAGCCTGACTCCGAATTTCAAATTCTATCTCATCTTATTAATAATATATTTTCTAATATCCTGTCACACTCCATAAGAAATCATGAACATGCATCATGAAAATGCATGAAAGTTTTCCTTTATGATGGAGTATTGCATCCAATTCTGGGCGTCACACTTGTTAGGAAATAGAGATAGTTTAAGTTATTTGTATATTTAGGTTTGTTAGGAATAAGGTATACCTTTAAATTTAGGCTCAATTTATATTTTCTTCTATTTGTGGGTTAAAAGCTGAAACCTGGAATATAATTTCATTTTTGAGTGGAGACAGCCGGTCTGTTTGTGTACTTGTATTTCTAATAAGTTGTATGACCTTTGAAATGGAGAGCTGTTTTTTCAAGGCGGTGGGGCGGCGGTGGGGTTAATAATGGTTTAGGGAGCAAACAAGAGTAGAAAAAGACTAAACACTCCTTTCAGGTGAAGCAGCGCTTCACTTGCACCTCCTTCAATTTGGTCTACTGCATTCGCTTCTCCCTATACGGTCTGCTCTACATTGGGGAGACCAAACACAGATGGGGTGACTGCTTTGCAGAACAGCTTTGGTCTGTCCACAAGCATGACCCAGACCTTCCTGTTGCTTGCCATTTCAGCACACCGTCCTGCTCTCATGCCCACATATCTATCCTTGGCCTGCTGCAATGTTCCAGTGAAGCCTAACGCAAACTGGAGGAACAGCACCTCATCTTCCAATTAGGCACTTTTCAGCCTTCCGGACTTAACATTGAGTTCAACAACTTCAGACCATGAACTCTCTCTTCTATCTTCACCCCTTTTTTAATTCTTTTTTAAATTTATTTTTATTTTTATTTATTTTTATTCATTGTTTTATCCCCTTTTTATTCCTTTTTTTATCCCTTTTTCTATCCTTTTCCCCAATCACCATCCTCTCCCTCCACCCCACCCACAAAAGGGCCATCTGTTACTTGTTCCGTGTTGTTCTTTCAGAGTGTTGACCCTTGTTCTGCCATTCACACATTCTGCTTTCTTACCTTTATGCTGCTATCAGCACCTTCTTTAGCCCTTATCAGTACCATTAACACTCCATTTGTCTTGTGTCCATGACATCTTTGTCAATTTCTCCTTAGCCCCCACCTATCTCTGACCTCTGTTTAGCTTCACCTGCTCCACCTCCCTTAAACAGGATAAATTTCATCACATTCCTACTTCTCTTTAGCTCTGAAGAAGAGTCATATGGACTCGAAACGTTAACTCTGTTTCCACAGATGCTGTCAGACCTGCTGAGTTTTCCAGAATTTTCTGTTTTTAATTTTAGAAAAAAAACTGTGCTGTTACCTAGCAACTGGGGTCCAGAGAGAAGGATCCTCAGAGACAGAAGGGTAGTTTCAGTTCATTTGAAAGCAGTTGCAACGTAGGAGGGACAGATAGCAAGCCCCAAACTAAAGTTCACCTGAAGCCAGGATTCCAGAGAAGCTGAACAGCAGAGGGACAGACAGCAGGTCTCAAACTAAAGTTGAAGCCAGCTGCCAGAGAGGCTGGACAGGAGAGAAAACTGCAGAAGTACATTCCAAAAACTGAAGAACCGAAATGTCCCAAGGCCAAGGAGTGAGACAGAAAGGAGGGGTCCCAAGAAGACCTTCTAATCAAAAGGAGAGGAATCTGGAAAAGGTCCTGTTCTGTGGAAGTGAAAGTAAGGAGTAGCAAGGAAGATCCAAGGGGACAGCTGAAGGTCTGTAACTCTTTACTATGAGCATGTAAAGCAGGAGTGTTATGTTGACAAGGCTGAGTCAGTGAGAGAGAGAGTACGTGGAAGAAAGCTTGAATGCATGTGGCAATCCAGGGGAGAGGAACATTGGAAGAAGAATTCAAAACCCTGGAGTTGTACCCTTGCGGAAGGCATATGAGAGAAAGCGTTGGTTTGGGAGAAGATTCCAAACTGCGATCTTGGAGAGTGGAGATTGGAAACCCTCATGTGAAAGACAGTGCAGTGAGACCAGTTGGCTTATGGTGTAACAAGCATCTGCGGGGTGGGGGTGCATTTGAGGAGTGTTCCCTAGCATCTATTTGGGGTGGCATCTGTCACTTGGTTTCAGAGTGTGGTGTGTCTGACCACAAGTCATCTATTGGTTTACATGGACCGTGTACTTACTGTGAACATTAGAGTTTAAGATAGTTTTTGTAAATTGTGTCATCCTTAAAAATCAGTATATATATGTAAAGGTATGGTTATAGGTGAAGGAGTATTATAATATAGTTAATCTTTTCTTGTTTAATAAATGTTTTTTTCTTTTGTTAAAAGTTCCCCCGCTGACTCTGCTCAGTAGCCACTCTCCACGTATCTAAACAAAAAATAAAAGTTAGCATCTGTCGAGCCGGGTTCGGGTTTGTACAGCAGTAACATCAGCTGGGATCATAACATACTATAGGACGGTTGTGAAGGCGCTGGAGGGAATGTGAAGAAGATTCGCAAGAATGGTTCCAGGGATGAAGAACCTCTTTTGAAGACAGGTTGGAGAAGTTAGGACCATTTTCCTTGGAGAAAAGAAGACTGAGAGGAGATTTGAAAGAGGTATTCAAAATGATGACACAGTAATTAGGGAGAAACTATTCCCACTCAAGCAAGGATCGAGAATGAGAGGGCACAGATTTAAAGTAACTGCCAATAGAATCAAAAGCAATATCAGAAAAATTTTCTTCACCCAGCAAGTGGTTAAGGTTTGGAATGCACTGCAGTGCAGTTGAGACAGGTTCAATCAAAGCATTCAAAAGGCAATCTGAAAAGAAAGAACATGCAGGGTTACGGGGAGAATAGGTGGGAAAGTAAGTTGCAATGAAGAACTAAGAAATTTACAAATGGATATGAACAGGTTAGGTGAATGGGCCAAAATCTGGCAGATGGAGTTTAATGTGGATAAGTGTGAGGTTATCCATTTTGGTTGGAAGAATAAAAAGGCGACTTATTATTTAAATGGAGAGAAACTTCAGAATGCTTCAGTGCAGAGGGATCTGGGTGTCCTCGTGCATGAATCGCTGAAAGCTAGTATGCAGGTACAGCAGGTAATAAGGAAGGCAAATGGAATTTTGGCCTTTATTTCTAAAGGAATAGAGTATAAAAATAGGGATGTGTTGCAACCGTACAATGCATTGTTGAAACCGCACCTGGAGTACTGTGCACAGTTTTGGTCCCCTTACTTGAGGAAGGATGTAGTTGCACTGGAGGCGGTTCAGAGGAGGTTCACTAGATTGATTCCAGAGATGTGGGGCTTGTCTTATGAGGAGAGATTGAGCAGTTTAGGCCTATACTCGCTAGAGTTTAGAAGGATGAGAGGAGATCTAATTGAGATATATAGGATGCTAGACAAAGTAGACATGGAGCGGATGTTTCCCCTTATGGGGCATTCTAGAATGAGAGGCCATAGTTTTAGGCTAAGGGGTGGTAGATTTAAATCAGAGATGAAGAGGAATTACTTTTCTCAAAGGGTTGTGAATCTGTGGAATTCACTACCTCAGAGTGCAGTGGATGCCGGGACACTGAATAAATTTAAGGAGGAGATAGACAGATTTTTAATTAATAATGGTTGAAAGGTTATGGGGAGAGGGCGGGAAATTGGAGTTGAGGCCAAAATGAGATCAGCCATAATTGTAATGAATGGCAGAGCAGGCTCGAGGGGCTGAATTGCCTACTTCTGCTCTTAGTTCTTATGTTCTTAGAAGGAAGGAGAACGGCTCTAAGGGAATTGCTCATTCAGTGAGCTGGTGAGACACAAAGGATTGAATGGCCTCCTTCTGCAGCGTAACAGTTCTGTGATTCTGTGATACCAATAAAACATTGTGGGATCTGCTCTAGGTGAATACAAACTATTTTCAGCAAACAGATCTCACCGAAATATGTTACAGTCTGCAAGCATTATTCAGGCCATGAACACATTTCATGGTTTAGTTTCTATAGTTTTCCTTCTGTATCTGCTACCTCTTTGGGTGGTTTCATAAATACTTCTGTTTGAAAAGTATTGCCCTGAGGAAATGCACCTTTGACGTTGATTGAGGTAAAAAGATTTTTAAGATTATTTTTATAGCCATGGGAGAGTCACTCAAATACTTGTATCACCCGGTCGCTCTTAAAAACTAGTCTTGCTTTAACCTTAAGTCCCATCTGCAAGGACTTTATCATTACAAATCCACCTATGTGACAAAGTGAGATGCCCCTTAACTGGTACCTCAGAATAAATTAAAAACTCTTCTGGACTAGCTGGTTCCCCTTGTTTTCCCCCTCTCATGAACTTGTCCTCAAGTTTATTGGCAGTCACCAAAACTTCACAATCATGAGGACTTCTGCTTTTAGTTCTGTTATGAGCCTGTTCTATACTCTATATTGCATTGTCTTATCTATTCAAGCTATGGACTCTACTAGCACTACTAATTGAGCTGACTGCTACTATGGGATCACTCTCGGAGCTTGCTTGTTGGCCACCATCCTTCCAAGTCACTTTTCCTGCACATCCCTTAGTTATTGCATCCCTCTATTCACTAGGGGTGGGATTTTCCACACCCGCCCACCACAGGGTCTTCCGGTACCACTGTAGGTCAGTGGACTTCTGGCTGAGGCGCCACCTTGCCTGCGACGGGGCCGGAAAATCCCCGCATAGATCTCTCTAGATTATATGTCACCTGAATATCCAATCTGGGCATTTGGCCATTGCATGTGATAGCTCTGTCCTGTGTGTTATGACCACTTGCATTATCATTATCCAGCCCTTCATCTATCATATTCTGTTCCTGAGGCTGTTCATCACAAAACACATGAGCATTTGAGGTGCAAGTTGCCTCATTTACTTCTATCAGCTGCTCAGAATTGGAGATCATGTAATTATTTCTTATTAGTTGTGAGGAATGAACTTCAACAGTTTCATTGCCATGTTTGATAAGCCTTACCATCATGATCTCTGATCTTATCATGACTTTCCCATTCCCTATGACCCTCTCTTATATAATACACTAAATCTGCTGAATTAATCTCTGTCTCAGATGGTCTTATGCAACACCTCAGGGCTCTCTGAATTTTCTGCCAAGACCCCTGCCTTGATAGAAGTCCTCCTTCCTGCATGTAAGGCACTCAAATATGCAAACACAATTGAATTAATCATTGTATCTTGTAGAATAGTAAGACTATCACACAGCAAGGAGGTAATTTGAGACTTGACCCATAAAGTAATTATTGATATAACTTCCAAACGTCTGGAGTGAATTCTTTACACGAACCATACATACCAGGGAGATTGTCTTGCAATCTGGTTGATCAGCTTTAATGTAGAATTTTATCGATCACCGCATCATTCCTTTCACAAAGTCCATTGTGATAGGAACTACAGCTATGATATGGTCATGGTGTTCAGGTTTTCACATGTTTCTGAATTCATCATTGACAAATTGCCCTCCATTATCAGTCAAAAGTTTCACTGGTTGCCAAGACTGGTTCCTATCCACTTCTCCATGATTCTGTCTAAAATAACTCTGGACCTTATTAGGCATGATGATGGGCGGTGGAGACACTATGGTGAGAAGGCCAAAAATCGGTTTCACGCTGGCGTGAAAGCGCAACGGCAGCATTCGATGGTGCCCGCCATGGTGGAAATCCAATCCTTCTGGAGGCCAGCGTGAACCGGCTTTGCATCCTGCTAATGGGATGCAAAGTAAGACCCAACCGGAATCACCCCTGAGGCCAGATTTACTGTTACACTAGCAGGAAAACACACCAGCCTAGAACAGGTCTGGACAAGTGTGACATGCAGAAGTCAGGACTTACCGTTAGGGCGTTGCTCAAATCGTGGAGATCTGAGGAGCAGAAGATGCTGGAGCTCCACAGCTATCGGACCTTGGAGAAACAGGTGCATCGCATGCTGTGGATTCTCATGGATGTGGCTCCACCATGAAGCAGATCTCGGAAGGTGGGGGGGGTCTCTGTTGTTGTCTTATGTCTACTTCGGAACATCACGGTCTTGGCCATGGGCCTACGGATGATTGACAAGGGTGGGGAGAGGAATGTCCAGCTGTGAGTGGGAGAGGAAGGTGTATGGGCGGATTGGGAGAGGAAGGTCTGGGTTTGACTGGGAGAGGAAGGTGTACCAGAGCGGGGTGTGAAGTTGGGAGGGGAGGGAACAAACGTGTCAGGGGTGGGTGAGATTGGGAGGAGGAGAACGAAGATGTCTTGGGGGCATGAGGTTGTGTGATAACGAAGGTGTCGGGGGCTGAGGTTGGGAGGGGCAGGAAAGAGTACAGGGGAGGAGGATGTAACGAGGAAGAATGTGGCAAGTGGGGAGGTAGGTGTAAGGGGAAAGAAAGGTGTAGGGGAAAGGAAGATGTAAGGGAAGGAGGTCGGGGGCAGGAAGACTTTGGAAGGGGGAAGGACTTCGGGGGAAGGAAGGAGTTTGGGTGGGGGGGAAGGGATTCAGAGAGGGGAAAGGAGTTCAGAGAGGGGAAGGAGTCAGGGAGAAGGAGGAGTCTAGAGGGAGGAAGAGGTCTGTTAGGGGCGGAAGGAGTTCAGACGAGGGAAGGAGTCTAGGAGGAAGAAAGAGTTCGGAAGGGGGAAGGAGTGCAGAGGAGAAAGGAGTCTAGGGAGAGGAAGGGGTCCAGGGGAAGGGAGGAGATCGGAGGGGGAGGGAGTGAGGGGGGGATGTCCAGGTGAACGTGCAAGGGAGGCTTCTGTAGAGTCAATGACTACCTTCAGCAGAGTGAACTGAGGGTGGGCATGGTAGGAGGGAATAGTGAGTATAAGAGGGGGCAGAGTGAACTGGAAAGGTGGGAGGGTGAAGGTGCAACGGTAGAAGTAGAAGGGGCGGTATGGGTGGTTGGTGGGGACTCGGAGGCAGACACGGATGCTGGGGGTGTGAAGGAGGAGGTTAGGGAGCTCAATATGGATGGGGGTGAGATTTTCTAGAAGGTAGAGAATGTGCACATTCACCTGGACATCCCGGAAAGAAAAGGATAAATGATGACGGGGAGGTGGAAGGTGATACCAGGGTGGTCAACAGTGATGGGGGAAAGGACATCGGTGACTGGAGGCGGGGAAAGGACAGGGAAGCTTACAAGGAACTTGACTATGACCATGTTTTTCACATCGAAAGGGAATGGAACCTTGTATTGGACGGGCACAGGTGCTGCATGGGAGTGTGATCGGTGGGTGGGCAGAGATGCAGCTCAGCTCAGATGGAGAACTGAAAGCGAACCCCAGCAGGCAGCATTGAAAATGCTCAGGACATTGAGATGAGTGTGATGGAGGAAAGCTCCACGTGTATGGGAGAATTCTTGACAGGGCTCCAATAGCCCTGCAACACACACACCTCTCCCTCTAGAATCATTTGTGGTCTGGCTGCATTCAGCTGAACTGCTATTGGGGCCGAAGGGGGGGTGGTGCTGATGTAGGGGGAGGACTTGCGAAGCCTGTAAATGAAGCTGAAAGACCCATTACACATTATTGAGTGAAAGTGAATATATTTTCAGATTATAACATGACAAAATGTGTTCACCTGCGCAACCACTTGTGATCAGAAATCCTTAACTTTTCTAGGCCTTCGTCGTCTAGGTGCTGCCCTGACATCCACAGCAGGGGTGGAGACAGCTTGTGCAAGGGTTGGCCCTGTTGCCTTGGATGACTTCAGCATGTGTTTTCTGGAGATGCAAGGCTTGCTTTAGCTGTCCTCCTGGGGGCCAGCTGCTCCCTCTGCAGTGACAGAGGATGAGGTTGAGGGAGTCACAGGCAAAGGGGGCTCGGAGGGAGGGGACAGCCTCTGAGATCCCTGAGTGGATGTCCCAGGGGTGTCCAGCTGCTCCTCCCTTCAGGTGCCCGTGGGCTCCAGCCTGCCTCCTTAAGGGGAAGGAACACCTGGAGGGACATTGAGGTACCCTGTTTCCCTCTTGTATTGCCACTGCAGGAACTCACCCATGGCTACTGCGATGGAGTGGAGGTCTGCGTGCATCTCCACATTCTGTTAGACCAGGGTCTCCATGGCATCCACCACCGTTGCCTTGGAGAGCTCTAGATGTGCAAATGTGACCACCAGCTCATCAGAGAGGAGGTGGATGCACTCTTCCGACTCGTGTGCCAGTCTGTTGAAGGCTTCCAACAGGTCTGTGTGATGTTCCCCCTCTTTCTGCTCACTCTCCACATTGAGCTGGAAGGCCAAACCCAGAGGCTTGACATCTGACTCAGACCTCACACATGCCTCTACCCCAGCAGTCCTCCAAGTACCGGGGAGCTCAACTAAATCTGCCTCCTTCTACTATGGACACATGTCTGTGCAAAGACCACCAGATTGGGAACCCGAGCCTACCCTAGATCTAGATCCCACCGAGGTGTGTGTCTCTGCGCTGGTGGAAGGTGTGGTTAAGCACTGTGACAGGTTTTCCAGGCTGCTTATTTTCAGCTCTTCAATGGAGGAGGTGTTCTCCTAGCTGGAGGTGAGGGACTGGCTGGCTGAGGGTATTAGTCACTTGGCAAAGCTCCCTGTGATCCAAAGTAGAGATAATTGGTGCATGGCAGCAGAGTCAAAAGCAGGCGAGAGAAAGCATTTGTGTTGAGAGAGGGATGATGAGGTGTAGGGTCCTCGCATGAGTGTTCACCGTTGACCTCACCATCGCCATAGGCACGGTCCGCATCCTCAACCGTCAGCACAATGGCACGCTTCTCAAAATGAGTGAGCAGCCTAATGTGGTCTGGGACTTCTCCCTGCTGTTGTGAGCAGGTTCTCCTGCATGAAAACAGGTGAACAGAGTGTGAGCAGGATGCGTGGTACTGCATGGAATGCTTGTGTGGTGTGCAGAGACATGGACGGGATGAGGATTTGAGCTTTAGAGGCTATGAGCCTGATGGAGATGTGAGGGTGTGTGTGAGAGTTAGTGGTGTTGTCCCTTGAGGTGTGAGATCCCTGTGGATGTGTGATGGGTTTGTGAGTGTGAGAGTTGAGAGTGATGAAGTGGTTGACTTGCCCTGGTGAAATGGATGAGACCATTCCTTCTCTTCCCGCACTGGATGGCTGACTTCCTCTATGCTCCGATGGTGCTGACCACTGCTGCCACCTCCTCTCAAGCTGCACTGGTGACTCTGGTGGACATCCTGCGGCCAAAGCAGGGTTAGAGGATATCATGGGGCCATCTGCTTCCTGGAGCAGTTCCTGAAGACATGAAGTGGACATTCACTCTGGTGCACTTTAAATATGATGCCCGGAGTGAGGAAGCGCTGAAGTCACGGCCGACCATGAATGCATAATTAATGAGGCAGGTTGCACCAGGAATGGGACGATATGGCGTGAAAAGCCACTATTGCAACCAGCAGGTAAAACATCATATTTCCTGCTCATTACTGCACTTTGTGCAAATCTGGGGCATTCTGCCCTCATATCTTTAGATCCATGGCAAGGACTTTGAGCATCCTTCAAAACCCTGTAGATTTCACACTTCTCACTAATCTCTTCTATTAGCCTTGTAAACTCCTCATCAGCCCCACACCTACATCCTTTAGCTGGGTTTTTAACCTATGGAAAGTCAGGTGCACAAATTGTCTGTGTCACTTTAAGACAATTTGCTTTTTTTTCCCTCTGATGCTTATCACTTGATGCCATTAATTGATGTCAACACTCTGAAAAGAAACATTGAGTTTTGTTAAGCGGATACAATAATTTCCTGACTGGGGAAACTGCAGTTCAACTGACTTTTTAAAACTAATTGCCTTATCGTGCTCCATGTTAATTCTATTTGTGCCTTTTTCATAGAAGGTTTACTCAATAGTTATCTCACTAGAAACTGCGCCAATACTTTTAAAATAGCTATTGATAGCTCTCTTTAGGAACCTCAGTATGTTGACATCACTAAACCTAAAACAATATTTTTATATTCCTTATATCAGTCCTCACTACTTAGTGAATCAACATTTTAACTAATCTGTTAAGCATACTGTTGAAGTGCAAGCACTATCCGGTACTGCACAGGAAGTCTGCAGATAACATATTCATCACAGGACTGCAGATAACATATTCATCACAGGACCTCCTGCGGTCAATATAATTTGGCTGGAGGCATCATTATTTTCATCCTATTCTTCAGAATTCTCTTTGGCATGTGTCATCCTGCCTCTCCACTTTGGGCAGTTCATTGCATAATGATACCTTCAGTTGCACCTGAAGCACCTATCAATTGTTGTTTGCATTTTCCTGGGATTCATTTGGGGGAGAATTTTCTCCCTGTTGGGGGGGTGCTGAGTAGGATCAGGCACCGGCGGGCGAGCAGTCGATTGCTGCCCGCAATCAGCTGTGCGCAGCCATTTTGCGTGGGCGGGTCAATTAAGGCCCGCTCAGCGTGACGGGCACCCGCAAGCGCTGCCTGCTCCCTGTGCAGGCGGGGGAGTAGGCTGAGTCGGGGCCTGCGCTTTTTCATGCATGTGCGCGAAAGAGGGCAGAAATCTCACCTGAGGCACAGATCTGCCTCAGGGAGATTAGTTTGATTATCAAAAATTTTAATTAAAAAAGAAAAATTTTTAAGATATGTCCCCTCATGTGACAGTGTCATCTGAGCTGGGACATGTCAATGAACTTTAATAAAAATTTTTATTCAATTTATAAACACCTCATGAAACCTTATCCTGCCCATGGATGAGGTTTTATGATAATTGCGAAGACCACCTGGGCTCTTCACCTGCCCGGCAACCTTAAGGTTGGACAGGCAGCTCCGTTAAGTATTTTAATTAGTTTTTAAATGGCCTTAATAGACCTTTGACAGTTCGGCGAGCACACAGCTGACTCCAGTGCACAGCCGCCGACTGAAAATCGGAATGACGCGCGGTGACATCGGGACACATGCCTGATGTCACCGCGCGTAAGTTTACACTTCAGCGAGTGGGGCCCATCCCCGCACACCAACCTGAAGATTCTGGCCTTGCTTATTATTGTTGTTCAGTGTCTTTCTTCTGAAGTAATAGCCAGATCTGCTAAGTTGCATTTTTCCTCATTCTGCCTATTTTTAATCCTTCATTCTACTGGTGCTAGTGTCCGGTACCTATGTCATTTCAAAATCTGATAATCATTGAGTCCTCCATTCTTTGTATCACTGCAGAATGTCCCATGACTTACTCAGGAAGTTAAGGATAGCACGAGATTAAAAGAAGAGGCTTATAATATTGCAAACAAATAGCAAGTCTGAAGATCAGTAGTGTTTTAGAAAGCAGCAAATTGCCACCAAAAAGTTGATAAAAGGGGAAAAAATTGGAATACAAAGGCCTGAATCTTTTGGATGGTGGGATCTCCCATCCCGCCATCTGAAGATTCAGTGGGGAACACATCCCTGTTAATCCAAGTGCCCCGCAGCCATTTCACACACAAATGAGCATTAAATGGCTGCAGGCAGCACTTCCGCTCCTCACTCAGGAGGAAGTCCTGCCTTACAGAGCTGCCGGCCAATCTGATTGGACAACAGCTCTCCAGTCCCTGCAAGACAAGAAGTTCAGTGGACTGAAAAGGAAGTGCACCAACATGCCTGAGCCTAAGTCCTGGGAGTGGAGGACAAGGTAAATTTAAGGGGTCCCAGGTCAGGGAGGATAGGGAAGGCCTGAGGGCTCAAAGGGGTGATCAGAATGTTGGGGAAAAAGCTGGGGGGGCGGGGGGGGGCATGGTGGGTGGGGCGAGGGAAGTCCAGTGGCCACTGGAACTTAATGGGGAGGTCTCCCACAGTGAGAAGGGGTCTCTGATGAAGGCGCTCCCCCCTCCTTCCCGAGATCTAGGTCTGTTATTTTTCGGGCTTTCCCCACGCCAGATAAATCCTCCCGCCAGCCTAAAAGTTGAGGCTGGATGAGAAATGGTCCTTAAGTGGCCAATAATTGGGGCAAGGGTAGGCTTCCCGTCTGAGGCCTTGCTTGCCCCAACATAAAATCTCTGTGTGGCCAGGACAGACAGGAACACCCTTTTAACAATGTGATAATTGCTAATGACTACAAGTCAAAGCCCCGTGCCTAGATGATGAACAATTAACAGTGTAGACTCTCATTCCTTTGGGAATTTTACATTTATTCTTTCTTTTCTTACCTATCCTTTCTGTTTCTTTTCCCTCTTTCTGTCCAATCTTTCATTCCTTCTCCTTTCCTCTCTCTGTCCCAGATGTGGCATTTAATTCAGTCACTCTAACTCACCCACCTTCTCCTTCGTTCCTCTGCTTATTTCTCAATCCTTTAATCTCATTAGTTAGGATTTTTTTCCTGTCATTCACCAAGATCGCAGATGTCCTATTGACCTAGCTGTTCTGTTATTAGCACACATTTCCAGAAACTTTGTGGGGAAAAAAGTTTAGAACCTGAATATGCACAAACAAATCCAACCAGGCATGCCGTGAGATGCCCAGCTATAGGAAAATGTGGATCATTTAATGCCCAATGAAATCCAGCCTTTAGCTACAGACATCTGGATTGATGGAAGCTGCAGACAGTGTGGTAGTAGTTGACATGACAATGTCATGAGATCGTCAACTCATCTTCCTAAATGTTCTTTCCAGGTTGAAGAATGAAATGCAACAACGGGAGGAAGCTGAAAACAATTTGTCAGATTTCAGAGAGGTAAAAATATTTAGGAATTGGAAAACATTGTATAGTTATGAAAAATAAATTGTTAATGTTACCAATTTGCAGAATTTCCTCTTCAGATCTTTGTAAGTTAATATGTTTAACACGTTTGCTATTTTAACAATGGTTAATGTCTGTAATAAAGCAAAACAAACAAAAAATTAACACAAACACATTAGAAAGTGCTGAAAATGTATTGTGCGAAGGAGGTAACGAATGAAAAGAAAGAAAGACTTGCTTTTTATGACCACTAGGCATCTCAAAGTTCCTCACAGCCAATGAAACACTTTTTAAAGTGTTGTAATGTAGGAAACACAGCAGTGAATTTGTGCTCAGCAAACTCCCACAAACAGCATTGTGATAATGAGCAGATAAAGCTGGTTTTTGTGGTGTTAATTGGGGGGTAAATATTAGTCAGGACACTGGTGATAACTCACTTGCTCTTCTTCGAAATAGTGCCCAGGGGATCTTTTTTGTAATATTCATTCATAGGATGTGGGCATCTCTGGCTAGGCCAGCATTTATTGCCCATCCCTAATTGCCCTTGAGAAGGTGGTGGTGAGCTGCCTTCTTGAACTGCTGCAATCCATATGTTGTATGGACACCCACAGTGTTGTTAGGAAGGGAATTGCAGGGTTTTGACACAGCAGCAATGAAGGAATGGCAATATAGTTCCATATTAGTTTACATCCATCCAAGCAGATAGATGGGGCCTCGATTTAATGTCTCATCTGAAAGATGGCACTTCCAATCCCACAGTGTTCCCTTAGTACACACTGTAGTATCAGTCCTGATTTTTGTGCTCAAGTCTTGGAGTAGGACTTGAACCCTGGACCTTGTGATCCAGAGGAAAGCATGCATTGAAACTGCATACAGTGATATGTTCTGTGTGCCTGCTGAGGAAATAGGTGTGGCACAAGTGAAAAGAGAATGCAGATTTGGGATAATATGCCACCCATTTTCTACTAAGTTGCGATTCTGCAATCACCGACAAGGAGGGAGCTACACACTGACTAAGAGAGAGAGCTATACATTGACCAAGTGAAAGTGCTGCACAGTGACAGAGAGAGAGAGAAAGAGCTCTAGACCAACTAATAGAGAGGGAGCTACACACTGACCAAAAAAGAGAGCTACACACTTAGCAAGAAGAAGAAAGAGAGAGCAACACACTGACCGAGAGAGCAGTAGACCAACTAAGGGAGAGGAGGCTGCACACTGTCTGAGAGCGAACTATACCCTAACTGAAATAGAGAGCTACCCACTGGCCAGGAGAGAGCTCACTGACTGAGAGGGAGAGAGCACGCTACAGACTGACTGAGAAAGAGACCAACTGAGAGGGGGAGCTACATACCAAGCAAGGTCTTTACTTGATGAATCTGCAAGAAATGAGGGAGAATGAGGATTTTTGACTTTACTGTCTGAACCCTCAGAGTAAGTTCCACTTAAAAAGGAGCAACTGCTATATTTTTGGTTCATGCTTCAATGCTTGGAGAAGTTGTTGAATCAGGGCTGATGGCTGGTAACCAGTCACTGTAATTTTTATTTTAACATTAACATACAATGCACCAAGTGTAATGATTTTTTGATCCATTTGATAAAGGTCCCTGGAGGAAGGACGAAGAACCTCCATTTATGGCCAGTACATGTTTCCTCTCATCTCATGCTGATGTAACCCAAATTCCCTCTGTTTACTCATGTGTGTATTTTGGGGCTGTACTGGACCTGAGCACATTACTTCTACCTCTCCCGCCAGTTATTCTTTCCTGCCTCATCCTCATCTTGTCACCCAAACATGCCACCTTTCTTTTCTATGCTCTTGGGTGCTTTATTTCCCTCATACCTACCCATTCCATCATTACTCCTCTGCCTTCCTCACACTTGCTTCCAATCCGGGCTTGAACCTCCCTTGGGCAAGACCAAGGTTACCTCTCTCCATGTTCTCCACAGGGCTCATTGCTCCTTACATGCAGCATTCCAACTGCCCCATCCTCCTCTCTTGTCCTTTCCACCCAGCATGCCCCCCTATGAGTTAAAATGGTCCTGGCTTCATGTAGGCGAGCTGATGTTGGCCCCACTCACCCTCTGCTTCACACTTACCCTCAGTTAAAATCAAAGCTTAGAATTGAAACCATCTGATCTCCCTTTGCCACAACACCAACTACCCTTACCTTGAAGTAATTGGAAATAAAGTTGAGGGAGATGTAAAACAGGCTGCTGATCCATGATCACCTATTTTAATTGACTGCCACAAATGTAGCATTACTGGGTGACAGGATGGGAATGAGGCTGGAGGGGGTAGCTGAAAAGTCCATGACAGCTCTAAAATACACACACAAATGAACATCTTAGTAATGAAGGAGCACAGCCTTCCTGCTTTTCTCAACACCCATTAATGTCAAGTTTTATTAAATGCTTATAACTGAACAGAGACATTTCCTAAATAAATATAAATGAGTGTATTTGGGACAGTGGGGGAAGGTTGGACTGTTGCAAAAGTTTTGCTTAAACTGCAAGTTATTAAAACTTAATTTAGTTTTCTTTCCTTTTTATGCTTTTTATTTTACTTTGTATCTTCCTGGTTCAAATCACCTCCATAGAAAATGTGAATTGGCCAGTGATACCACCAGGTTATGTTGAGGGATTTGAGATGAGACCACTCTGAAGTTGCTTTACCTAATCTGAAGGGAGCTGTAATAAGGCTTAGAGTTCCTCTATGAATTTCTGTAATGATTCTACAAATAAATTTGTTAACATTTTACTCAACTCCTTTTTAAATGACTTTTTATACAATTCTCTTCCAACAGGATGTGGATGAAGCGACTCTCTTATGTGTAGATCAGCAACGCAAAATCGATGCTTTGCAGGATGAAATTACCTTAATAAAGAAACTTCACGAAGAAGTAAGAATGCATCAGTTAAAGCTCCAACAATTGATACATTTATAATATTTATTTAAATGCCTTTTTAACCATCTTAGAAACTGTCAGAGTTCTGTAGGGGATGAGAAGATTCTCCTCTGGATCTTGATTTTGAAGCCTACTCATATTTAATTATACCACAGAGTGAATTCTAATGGTTCTGTAATATGTTGCATGTCGGGAGCCAGCACCCACGTGGTTTATGCGAAAATTTAAAGGGCCGACAATGGGCACATGAAACATATGCAAATGGGTGACAGAGACCTGGAGGATCCTGCCATTAGATGATTGATCAGCAGGTCCAGACAGATGATAGAAGAGCTGCCTGGACAAGCAGGGAGACTCTGCATCAAGGACATGGATTGCACATCTGTTCGTTTTGCAGTTTACTCCAATTTTTTTCAAACCATTCATAATCCTCTTCAAAGTTCTCCCTCCATTACTCCCTTCTCCCAATAAAATCCATTGCCCTCGGATCACCTTCCCATTACGTTAAAGACAACAGCATATCAGAGCAAAGGCATAGAGTGGTTCAACAATGCTTACCTGCAGATTCTCCTCCAGGCCATCAGGAAACGTTGTAAGTGCTATTTCCTAGCAATGGCAACAGCATCCAAGATGGCCTGGATGGGGATTGTGGAGTTCATAGAAGAACCTGGATAGAGCGCAGGCAACAAGATTTCAAACTCAGCAGTCTGCCTCCACCTCAGCTGCTGATGTCAGATTTGCACCTAGATGTAGTGGTGGAAAGAGAAATTTGAAGAATTTATGACAGCAATGGTGGCCCATGTGTTTCAACAAATTTCACTTTGGCACATGTAAATAGTTCATAATATTTTGTTTCCATTTTATTCATGTGTTCATCTTTTTCCTTTTCAGGGGCTTGATAAGTCAGCGACCTAACTATATTGATATGCCTCATGGTTGGCATTCATTGAAGGCTCCAGGGGAATGTTAGACATCTCCGTTATTGTGCAGGAGACTATTGTGTTGTACATTTGAGATGAGTCTTCATTTAATGTTCATGTGTGTCCACTTAGATGGTTGCCAGTCTATGGGACTTGGAGGAAGATGCGGGCTCTGTGGATTCTCCATTATTTGCAGTGTTAAGGAGATTGTAAGATTATGTTGTGCAATCAAGTGGGCTGCTTAGTCCTGGCTGGTGTTAAGCTTCTTGAGTGTTGTTGGAGCTGCACTCATCCAGGCAAGTGGGGAATATTCTACCACAATCCTTATGCACAGGCTTTGGGTGTCAGGAGGTGAGTTATTCACTCCAGAATTTGGTGCGCCACCAGTCAAGCTTTCCAGTACAGCTGCAACACTGGCATCTACCCGGCATTGTGAAAAGTTGCCCAAGTAAGTCCTGTCCACAAAAAAAGCAGGACAAAACCAACCTGGCCAACTAGAGCCCCTCTGTCTACTCTCGATCATCAGCAATATGATGGAAAATATTGTCAACGGTGCTATCAAGTGGCACTTGCTCAGCAATAACCTGCTCACTGATGCTCAGTTTGGGTTAAGCCAGGGTACTCAGCTCCTGACCTCATTACAGCCAAACATGGACAAAAGAGCTGACCTCGAGGCATGAGGTGAGAGAACCTGCCCTTGACATCAAGGCATTTGACCGAGTGTGACATCAAGGAACCCAAGCAAAATTGAAATCAATGGGAATCGGAGGGAACACTTCCTTGGAGTCAACTGAGCACAAAGGAAGATGCTTGTGGTGTTTGGAGGTCAATCATCTCAGTCCTGGGACTTCGCTGCAGGAGTTCCTCTGGGTAGTCTCCCATGCCCAACTATCTTCAGCTGCTTCATCAATAACTTTCCCTCCATCATAAGGTCAGAAGTGGGGATATTCGCTGATGATTGTACAATTTCAGACACAATTCACATCTCCTCAGATGCTGAAGGAGTCCATGTCCGTCTGCAGCAAGACCTGGACACTATTCAGGCTTGGGTTCATAAGTGGCAAGCAATAAGTGCCAAGCAATGACCATTCACAACAAGAGAGGATCTAACCATCTCCCCTTGACATTCAAAGGTATTACTTTCACTAAATTCCCTACTATCAACATTCAGAGGCTGGGAATTCTGCTGAGAGTAACTCACCTCCTGACTCCCCAAAGCCTGTTCACTATCTACAATACAAAAGTCTGGAGCATAATGGGACACCCTCCACTTGCCTGAATGAGTGCAGCCCCAACAACACTCAAGAAGCTTGACACCATCCAGGACAACGCATCCTGCTTGATTGGCACCCTATAAACCACCTTTAACATTCACTCCCTCCACCAATGATTTTTTAAAAATATTATTCATTCATGGGATGTGGGCTTTGCTGGCTGGGCCAGCATTTATTGCCCATCCCTAGTTGCCTTTGAGAAGGTGATGGTGAGTTACCGTCATGAGCTGCTGCAGTCCATGTGGTGTAGGTACTCACAGTGCTGTGAGGAAGGGAGTTCCAGGATTTTGACCCATTGACAGTGAAGGAATGGCAATATTCCAAGTCAGGATGGTGAGTGACTTTGAAGGGGAACTAAAGATGGTGGTGTTCCCATCTATCTGCTGCCCTTGTCCTTCTAGATGGTAGTGGTCGTGGGTTTGGAAGGTGCTGTCGAAGGAGACTTGGTGAATCCCTGCAGTGCATCTTATAGATGATATACACTGCTGCTACTGAGTGTCAGTGGTGGAGGGAGTGAATTTTTATGGATGTAGTGCCAATCAAGCAGGCTGTTTTGTCCTGGACGGTATCAAGCTTCATGAGTGTTGTGAGAGCTGCACTCATCCAGGCAAGTGATGACCATCCCATCACACTTCTGACTTGTACCTTGTAGATGGTGGACAGGCTTTGGGGAGTCAAGAGGTGGGTTACTCATCGCACAATTCCTAGCATCTGATCTGTTCTTGTAGCCACAGTATTTATATGGCTAGTCCAGTTCAGTTTCTGGTCAATGGTAACCCTCAGGATAGTGGGGGATTCAGTAATGGTAATACCATTGAACGTCAAAGGGTGATGGTTAGATTCTCTCTTGTTAGAGATGGTCATTGCCTGACACTTGTGTGGCACAAATGTTACTTGCCACTTGTCAGCCCAAGCCTGGATATTGTCCAGATATTGCTGCATTTGAACAGGGGCTACTTCAGTATCTGAGGAGTCGGGAACAGTGCTGAATATTTTGCAATCATCTGCAAACATCCCCACTTCTGGCCTTATGATGGAAGGAAGGTCAATGATGAAGCAGCTGAAGATGGTTGGGCCGAGGACACTATCCTGAGGAACTCCTGCAGTGATGTCCTGGAGTTGAGATGACTGACCTCCAACAACCACAACCATCTTCCTTTGTGCTAGGTATGACTCCAACCTGCAGAGAGGTTTCCCCCTGATTCCCATTCATTCCAGTTTTGCTTGGGCTCCTTTTTTTAACCACACTCAGTCAAATGCAACCTTGATGTCAAGGGCAATCATTCTCACCTCAGGAATTCAGCTCTTTTGTCCATGTTTGAACCGAGGTTGCAATGAGCTGAGTGGCCCTGGCGGAACCCAAACTGGGTGTCAGTGAGCAGGTTATTGCTAAACAAGTGCTGCTTGATAGCCCTGTTGATGACCCCTTCCATTACTTTACTGATGATTGAGAGTAGACTGATGGGGCAGTAATTGGCCGGGTTGGATTTGTCCTGCTTTTTGTGTACAGGACATAACTGGGCAATTTTCCACATAGCCGGGTAGATGCCAGTGTTGTAGCTGTACTGGAACAGCTTGGGTAGGGGTGCAGCAAGTCCTGAAACACAGGTCTTCAGTACTATTGCCAAAATATTGTCAGGGCCCATAGCCTTTGCACGATCCAGTGGCTTCAGCTGTTTCTTGATATCACGTGCAGTGAATGGAATTGGCTGAAGACTGGCATCTGTGATCCTGAGTGCCTCTGGAGGAGACTGAGATGGATCATCCACTTGGCACTTCTGGCTGAAGATTGTAGCAAATACTTCAGCCTCATCTTTTGCACTGATGTGCTGGGCTCCCCCATCATTGAGGATTGGGATATTTGTGGAGCCTCCTCCTCCAGTGAGTTGTTTAATTGTCCACCACCATTCAAGACTGGGATTTGGCAGGACTTCAAAGCTTAGATCTGATCTGTTGGTTGTGGGATCGCTTAGCTCTGTCTATCACTTGCTGCTTATGTTGTTTGGCATCATCATCAGGTTGACACGTCACTTTCAGGTATGTCTGATGCTGCTCCTGGTATGCCCTGCTGTGCTCTTCATTGAACCAGGCTTAATCACCTGGCTTGATGATAATGGTAGAGTGGGGGATTTGCCAGGCCATGAGGCTGCAGATTGTGTTCGAGTACAATTCTGCTGCTGCTGATGGCCCATAGTGCCTCTTGGATGCCCAGTCTTGAGTTGTTAGATCTTTTCGAAATCTATCCCATTTAGCATGGTGGTAATGCCACACAACATGGCAACAATTCATTAAGGTTCCTTTTACAGCACCTTCCAAACCTGCGACCTCTACTACTTAGAAGGACAAGGGCAGCAGTTGCATGGGAACACTACCACCTTCACATTCCCCTCCAAATCACTTGCCACCCTGAATTGGAACTATATCACCATTCCTTCACTGTTGCGGGGTAAAAACCCTGGAACTCCCTCCCTAACAGCACTGTGGGTGTACCTACACCACATGGACTGCAGTGGTTCAAGAAGGCAGCTCACTACCACCTTCTCAAGGGAAATTAGGGATAGGCAACAAATGCTGGCTTTGCCAACAATGCCCACATCCCGTGAATGAATGAAAAAAATGCCAGGGCCATGGAGAAACGTGCCAGGCTGTCAAGAGACAACCTCAATTTCATTAATTTTGCCCAGGACTGAGGCACTTAAATGACCATCAGTACATCATTTGCAAACCTTTGCCTGCTCTGAATGTCCACCCTCATCTGCCAGTCTCCATTTGAAGCTACCTCACTACCCACATCCTCTGTTCCCTAGAAAACCAAGGGGAGCTTTATCACACACAATGAAAAGTGATGATTGTCCTCGAGCATACAAGCTTTGGACTGGCACATAATTCACTGAAGTTGTTATGAGCCATCTTTCTGCTCCTTGCCCACAGTGACAGAGCCATAAGTGCACAAGTAGCACATCACATCTCATGCTAATTAGTAACCTTGGGCAAACTCACTGGCATATCATTTATGGGAAGGCCAGCTGATGCAACATGTTCCATCATGTCGCATTGCCTTGAGAATACAAATCACACCATGCAAATTACCATCCAATAAAGACTGACCTCTGATACACTGCCACATTGATGCCAACACAAGTGAGAAGTCTGTCAATATCCTTTGTTCAGCAATGATTGCCAATCATGAAGCATGACAGTGCAATATGCCATCTGAATGAGGACATCTCAAAAATTGCACATGATGCACAGAATAATCAAGTGAACAAAATATAATGTTAAATTTATATACATGTGCATAAGTTTACCATGTCTTATCCATATGCCCTCATAATCTCAATTTTTTTGCTTATGCCTAGTTGGTGCCACCCCAATGTCAGCAGCTGAGAAGGAGGCAGGATACTCAGTGAAATGCCCCATTGAATGCAATCAACTTGGCGGATGCTCTCTGGTGATCTGAGGCCTTGAGGGTTTCCTGCATGGGTTCAGGGTGCTTTCCTCGTCCTCACCTACTGGAGGCTCTAGAGTAACCCACACAGGTGACTGTCCCTGGGAGTGCCCTGAGAAGATATTCTCAGGCATCTGGCTGATGCTCCATCTCCTTCTCGGTGTGCAGTGGCACCTCCCTTATCCCTGACGAGAAGGGAAACCTGGAGGGAGGTCTGGGTACCTCATTCCCTTCTCACCTAGCCACTGCTGTACTGAGGCCATACCCAGAGCAATGGAATGCATGTCCTCATGCATATGGGTCATATGATAGACCTGACTCTCCATGGCAGCCACCAACCTGTCCGTGGAGGAAGCTATGCTCACATGCCAGAGCCATGACAGGACTCAAGGTTTGAATGGACTCCTCTGCTGCCTATACAAGGTTTCACATAGGCCTTGGCACCTCTGCCAGATTTTCCACTGCCTTTCTCTGCATCTCCAGCAGGCCTATTGTGACCAAGACCAGAGGCCTGTCATCAGCCTGGGAGTCAGCATGGTCCTGATCCCAACAGTCCTCCCACTGTTAGTGACCTTGGCTGACACGGCCTCCCTCAGCAGCTGGATGTGTTTACGAAGTGATCACCAGCATGTGCCCCTGATTCTTTACAGGAGAACTCTGAAAACCCATGTAAGTGTAACTTAGCTGGTGGCGGATGAGAGAGAGGCAGGTGACGGTGCATCCTCTGGTTGGCGTTGGTCTTCATCAGAGATGGAGCCATTGGTATCCACTATGGGCTTGGGGCCTTCTTTGCCTATGGTGCCAATCTGCAGTGGAAAACAACAGAAAAGGCATTAAGGACAGGCTCAGTGTATCAGGAAAGCAAAGTTTCATGTGTGTCTCTATTTATAAGCTCGCTGGTGAAGGCAACCCTATAAAGTAAATGGGCTTTAAACTGATGGAAAGGACATGTACTCTATTTTGAGATTATAAGGGCTCTAAGTGTAGTCCATTTAATCAGACAATTTATTTCCTAGCTGGAATCAATATATAGCACAAAATTGCTCAATTACAACGCCAACTGCTATTAAATTGTCAATTTCATTCAACAAGATGGCTAGTTTGGGAAAGGTAAAGATGTTACGCTTTATCTTGGAGCTGGGATTAAAATGCTTTATTGAGGCAATGTAAAGAAGTTTTATCCAGCGTTTAACCCAAAATATATGTTACCTACTTGATGCCAAAAATTGGTGGGAAAGTAAGCATTCTTTTCCATTCAGGATTTGTGGCACTTAATTTCATGAGCCTGAAATTTCACAAGCTGTAAACCTTAAATCTAAGAGTTTGATCAAATGGTGACGTGAAGTTATCTTATTTCTTCAGGAAGTTCGTGACCTGGACTCTCAAGGACAAAATCAGCATATCAAGATTGACGTGGATGTGGCTAGGCCTGACCTTTCTTCAGCACTGCAAGAAGCTCGTTCTCAGTTTGATAAACTTGCCGCTAGGAATATTTCTGAAACTGAAGAATTGTACAAGTCCAAGGTATGTTTTCTAATATTCATTTGTTGCTTAGCACTTCCACTGAGTGCTGTTTCCAATAAGAAGGGCAAACTCCTTTTGAGAGGTTCAGGCTGGCTGCACATTGTGCTATCAGTGCACGCTGCTTGGTCCCTGCTCAGCGCTCAGGCTGCAAGCATCACAGGCCATGCTTGAACCAACACTACAATTACGTAAATGAGGATCCAGCTCCCAATTTGTTTGCTGCTTGTTTCAACTGGAACGGGTGCAAGCAGGTCACAAATCATGACCTTTGTGCCCAAAATTGGGTTCAGATCAATTTTTAATTCTTTGTATCACTGGTCATCTGATCCAATGCAGCACAATCTATAGGGAAACTGTAGGATGTGTGAGCAGCACAAACTGTGTTGTGGCTCTTCACCCAATCAGACTGAAGAATGCTCATTGAGACATGCAGAATCTAACCCAGGAAGTACAAGTTACATTTAAACCCTGTGCAGAATCAAAATAAGAGAGAGAAAAAAATGGGATTAAAAGACAGAGATGGATAGAAAAATTAGATAAAAATTCTGTTTTTCTTAATATCCCCATCACCAATTAAGTTTTGAAGGAATGAGACTCCACACTTATAAATATAAGTTTTCAGTGTTGAAGCGTTGTTTGAAATTAGTTGTAACTTATCACGGTAGAATTCATTTACACCTTAATGCAAAGGCCCTAAATTTTTCTAGCATGTTTAATGAGTGAGCAGAGCGACTTCACATCCTTATATGGATATGAGTGTGGAGATACTGTTATAGTGTAGCCTGTAGAGGAAAGGGCAATTCAGACCGCAACTTCTGGATTTCTGCATTTCATTGCAAGTGTGCCTACTCTGAGAATTTGCTGTCTGATTTACTCAATAATAGTGGTAAATGCTTATATCCACCCCATTATACTCAATGCAAAGCCTGGTGAATTATATCATAGAAAACAACCAGTCAAGAAAATTCAAGAAAGGGCATTGTTTAGATATTGTCATAAGTTGCACTTACTCACATTGCACATTGTACAGATTTCAGAACTTTCTCAAAATATTCTTCGCAACAATGAAGCCCTTCGCATTGCAAAGCAAGAAGCAAATGATTACCGCAGGGAGGTCCAGACACTCAAGTGTGAAGTTGAAGCACTTAAAGGCGCGGTAAGTTGCCTGAGTGTGAATAATTTGTACATCAAGATGTTGTTTTGCTTATTATGTGCCTCATCAAAGAAATAGATTCCCATATGCAGATATACAGAGCGTGTGTCAAGGGGTTTACCAGTATCATATTAATATGAGATGTAAGTCATAATTTTGCATGATGTATTTTTTTTGGAATGGCATGGCAGTCTACCATGCTGCTAACATCAAAATTATGCAAGTGCTGCTGCTTCAATCAAAATGGCTGTTAGTCTTTGCTGTTTTGGAAATCCCCAGGGGCTGCATCTTCCGGTCAGCATGTTGGGGTGGGGCCTGCTCACCTATGCATAAAATGACGCAGGATGACATTGGACAGGCATCCCAATGTCACCCTGGGTCATTTACATTTTCAGGCCGGTGGGCGTGCAAGCTAAATCGGCTGCACGCCCGCCGACCTGTCATCGGCCACTTAAAACCATTAATAAAGTAATTGAATCAATCAATGGACCTGCCCAACCAACATTAAGGTTGAGGGGCAGGCCAGGAGCCCTGGCGGGCTTCCGAAAAAACACAACACCTCATCCATGGGCGGGATGAGGTTTCAGGAGGGTATTAAAATTTGTCTGAAATGTCTAAATAAAAGAAATTGACATGTCCCAGCTCACGTGGCAGTAGCACATGAGGGGACATGTCAGTAATTTTTTTCTAATCTTTATTTAATGTTTCAAACCTGAGCCGATCTCCTTGAGGCAGCCCTTTGCCTCCGGGAGATCTGTGTGCTCTCTCGTGCGCATGCACAAAAAGCGCACTCCTGGCTCAGGGAATTCTCCCCCCCCCCACCCGGACAGGGATCGCACAGCATTTCCGGGCGGACGCCTTAATTGGCCCGCCCATATAAAATGGCGATGCGCCCCCAACTGGGGGCACCAATCAGGAACCCACCCATTCGTGTCCAATCCTGCACACCCCGCGCCCCCCCCTCGCCCCCGCCACCTACGCCCAACGGAGGGAAGATCTGCCCCAGGAAAGAATCCAACCTTTTTCCTAAATACGTTCTCATTCATTTAATTGAACTTCATATACGTTATTTTAGTTGGAAATAAAATAGCAATGCTAATTAATAAAAATTGTTGCTTCAAAGCGTAGCTAAGTCACAATCAAATAATTATCAACTTTTTATTTGTAACTTCTCTGTAAAAAGAAATAGTACTTTTTTTATTTGTAGACAATTTAATTACACTCGCCACCTTCCCCCTGCCCCCTGCCCTCCCCACCCATTTCTTCCCAACCCCTTCCAATCCAATCTTCCTGGCTTTCCCTCATAGACTCATAGATGGTTACAGCACAGAAGGAGGCTATTCAGCCCATCACGTCCATGCCAGTCAACAAAGATCTGACGACACTGGCCCCATTTTCCAGTGCTTGGCCCATAGCCCTGGAGGCCAAGGCAACACACGTGAATATCTAAATACTTCTTAAACGTTATGAGAGTTTCTGACTCAACCGCCCTTTCAGGCAGTGAGCTACAGACTCCCACCACCTCTGGGTGTAAAAAATTCTCCTCAATTCCCCTCTTACCCTTCTACCTCTTAACCTTAAATCTATGACTCCTGGTCATTGACTACTCTACGAATGGATAATGTGCATTCCTATGCCCCTCATAATCTTACACACTTCAATCAGGTCCCCTCTCAACCTTCGCTGCTCCAAGGAAAACAACCCCAACCTATCCAATCTTTCCTCATATCTCAGACCCTCCAGCTAAGGCAGCATCCTGGTAAATCTCCTCTGTACCTGCTCTAGTGAAATCACATCCTTCCTATAATGTGGTGACCAGACAGCACATAGTACTCCAGTTGTGGCCTAACCAGCATTTTACACAGTTCCAGCATAACCTCCCTGCTCTTGTATTCTATGCCTCGGTTAATAAAGGCAAATATCCCGTAAGCCTTCTTAACCACCTTATCTACCTGTCCTGCTACCCTCAGAGATCTGTGGATATACACACCAAGCTCCCTCTGATTTTCAGTACTTTTCAGGGTCTACCATTCATGGTGTAAGCCCTTGCCTTGTTAGCCCTCCCCAAGTGCATACCTCATACTTTTTTCTGGATTGAATTCCATTTGCCACTGCTCTGCCCACCTGACCAACCCATTGATATCTTCCTACAGTTTACAGCTATCCTACCACCCTAATAATTTTCGTATCATTCCTGAACTTCTTGATCATACCCCCTACATTTAAGTCCAAATCATTTATGTACACCACAAACAGCAAGGGTCCCAGCACCTGGCCTGGAGGAACCCCACTGGAAACAGACTTCCAGTCACAGAAACATCCCTCTACCATCACCCTGTGCTTCCTGCCTCTCAGCCAACTTTGGATCCAACGTGCCACTTTGCCTTGGATCCCATGAGCTCATACTTTCTTGACCAGTCTACCATGAGGGACCTTATCAAAAGCCTTGCTAAAGTCCATGTAGACCACATCAAATGCATTAGTCTCATCAACACTCCTGGTTACTTCCTCAAAATATCCGATCAAGATAGTCAAACACAACCTTCCCTTAACATATCCATGCTGACTATCCTTGATTAATCCGTGTCTCTCCAAGTGCAGCTATATTCTGTCCCTCAGAATTCTTTCTAGTAACTTCCCCACCACTGAGGTTAGACTGACTGGCCTGTAATTTCCTGGATTATCCCTTCTTCCCTTTTTTAATAATGGGACAATGTTAGCAGTCCTCCAGTCCTCTGGCACCTCACCAGTAGCCAGAGAGAATTTGAAAATTGCTGCCAGGGCCCCTGATATCTCTTCCCTTGTCTCCCTCAACAGCCTGGGATATATCTCAACCAGGCCAGTGGATTTAGCCACTTTTAAGGCCGCTAACCCAACTAGTAATTCTTCCCTCTCTATGTTAATTTCCTCTAATAGTTCACAGTCCTGTACCCTGATGTCTATACCTGTATTGTTCTTTTCCATTGTGAAAACCGGCGCAAAGTATTCATTGAGGACTACACCCACATCTTCCGGGTCCACACGCATTACCTCTATGGTCCCTAATTGGCTCTACACTTTCCTTAGTTATTCTTTTGCTCTTTATATATTTTAAAAACCCCTTTAGGTTTTCCTTTATTCTACCTACCAATGCTTTCTTATGCACTCTCTTAGCTTTCCTAATTTCCTTTTTAAGTCCATCCTGCACTTTTTATACTCCTCTAGGGACTCTGCCGTATTGAGCCCTCAATATCTGCCATAAGCTTCTCTTTTTTTCCCTAATCCTAATATTTATGTCCCTTGGCATCCAGGGTTTTCCAAACTTGTTCACCCCACTTTGTCTTTAAGGGAACATATTTGCCCTGTACTCTCACTATTACCTTCTTGAATGCCTTCCACTGCTTTGACACAGTTTTATCTGCAAGTAGCTGCTCCCAGTCCACTTGGGCCAAATCGTATTTCATCTTTGTAAAATTATCCCTTCCCCAGTTTAGAACTTTTATTCCTAGCCCAACCTTATCCTTTTCCGTAACTATCCTAAATCTAACTGAGTTATGGTCACTATCTCCAAAATGCTCCCCTAATGATATGCCTTCCACCTGCCCGGGCTCATTTCTGAATATTAAGTCCCCTCCCTTGTTGGGCTTTCTACGTACTGGCTAAAAATGTTCTCCTGGGTGCAATTTAAGAATTTTGCTCCCTCCCTACCTTGCATACTAAAACTATCCCAGTTCTTATTTGGGTAGTTAAAATCCCCTACTATTGCTGCCTTATTATCCTTACGCTTCTCTGAAATTTGATTACATATTTGATCCTCTATCTCTCCCTGACTGTTTGGGGGCCTATAGTACACACCAAACAGCATGTTTGCCCGTTTTGTGTTTTTTACTTCTACCCATATGGTCTCATTTGATGATCTTTCCAAGATGATATCCGTCCTCACTGCTATAATTGATTCCTTGATCAATATTGCGATCCTCTTCTGTCTCCCTCTCTATCTCATCTTAATACCCTATAACCAGGAATGTTGAGATGCCAATCCTCCCCTTCTTTTAGCCAAGTCTCGATCATAGCTATGATATCATACTCCCACGTGCCTATCTGTGCCCTCAGCTCGTCTGTCTTATTCCTCAGGCTCCTTGCATTAAAATATATTCCATTTAGCATTGCTAAACTCACTTTTTTCTTATCTAGCATATGTTTCCTCTGCTCTCCAAACTCACTTATTAGTGTTTTAACTTCTAATTCCATCTTAACTTTTCCCTCCTCTGAACTACTTTTCAGGATCCCATCCCTCTGCCAATTTAGTTTAAATCCACCCCAACAGCATGAGCAAATCTCCCCACATGATGTTGGTCCCATTCCTGTTCAGATGTAACCCGTCCAACTTGTACAGGTCCCACCTCCCCCAGAAATGGTCTCAATGCCCCAGAAATCTAAAGCCCTCCCTCCTGCACCTTCTCTCCAGCCACGCATTCATCTGCTCTAACCTTCTGTTCCTATACTCACCACTTCGTGGCATCGGGAGTAATCCAGAGATTACTAGCTTTGAAGACCTGCTGTTCAATTTCCCACCGAGCTCCCTAAAGTCTGCTTGCAGGACCTCATTTCTCTTTCTTCCTATCCCATTTGCCCCAAAATGGACCATGACCTCTGACTGATCACCCTCCTCCTTCAGAATGCCCTGCAGCCATTTCATGACACCACTGACCCTGCCACCCGGAAGGCAACATACCATCCTGGAATCACGCCTACCACCGCAGAAGCGCCTGTCTTCTCCCCTCACCAGCGAACCCCCTACCATTATTGCCTTTTCATACTTTTTCCTCCCTCCCTGAGCAGCTGGACCACCCACAGTGCCATGGCCTTGGCTTTGGTCGCCCTCCACAGTAGAACCGTCACTCTCACTGTTTTCCAAAGCCGAAAAACGGTTTGCGAGCATGATGCATTCGGAGGATTCCCTCACTGCCTGCCTGGTCCCCTTCTTCTGTTTGGCGGTCACCCATTCCCTCTCTGCTTGCACTTCCTTAAGCTGCGTGGTGACCACACCCTGAAACGTGCTATCCATGAACCTCTCAGCCTCATGAATGCACCGCAGCGCCCCCCAGCTGCTGCTCAAGCTCCAAAACCCGGAGCTCGAGTTGCTCCAGTCGGAGGCACCTCTTGCACACATGGTCACCCAGTCCGCCAGGAGCATCTAGGATTTCCCTCCCTTGATTCAACAGCTCATTTGCTCGTTAAGCTGCTCCGCCTCCCTCTTCCTTTAAGACTCATTGCTTTGACCAAGCTTTTGGTAACTCCCTCACAATTGCTTCTGTAACTTGCTGCAAATTTTTGTCTGATTCTGCCTCAATTAAGAAGTGCACAGAACGTGAGGAGGAGAAGGCACAAGATGCGTGGAGTCTAAGATCTTGCTGGTAGACAACTAATCAGCAAGTTATTTCTGTACACTTTGTACATTGGGCTCTGAAGCCTGAGTTCTGTAAGAAATCCCTGGGCTGAATTTTCCCTTTGGCATGCGGGAACGGGCCACGCATGTCTGTGCATAAGATGACACGCGGCAAGCGTCCTGATGTCACTGCGCGCCATCGCGATATTTCACTGGGTGGGTGCGCAATGATGTCCGACATGCACCCACAATTAATTAACGGGCTACTTAAGGCCCTTGAGGCGCCAATCGATGCTGATTTTTCGGCGCCCGTGCAATCTTCGTCTCGGTGCATGGGCACAACGGGCAGGCGGGTAGGACACATTTGTATTAACCTCATCCATGGGTGGGATAAGAGGGCTCACTGGGGTTGCGAATGTGCACAGTCAAGCATTTATTTCTGAAAGTTTTTGAAGCTTGCCTGTGTGATCTGCAGTACTTCAAAACGCATACCAGCTGCTTTGTCTGGGCTCTTAACCTTCAGGTCAGCACTCTGCAATGAGTAATCTTTTCTGGGCCTGCAGGTTTCAGGAAGCCTTCCCTTAGCCTGGGAATGGGAGCTGAACTTTCCACTGGAGGCAGCTTCTCTGAGGAGGAAGGGAGGGCTAGAAGGGGTAGGAGGCCAGGAGTGCACATTCAGCCTCCAGGGGAGCCACCTTTGGGAGGACAGGCACAGGCACAAGGGGCGCAGGGCCAAGAGGTAGTCCAAGGCAGAAGGGGTCGCAAAAAACGCCACTATCCTGCTGCCAGGGTAAACAGGCAGCAAAGCAGCTATCTCTACATGTCTGAGGTGCAGAGCCAAAGGAGGCTCCGTCTCTCAAGGAACTATATTTGTCAGATGATTTCCATTAACTGTGTGGGTGGACACCCCATGCCAGTGACTCTGAAGATCATAGCTGCCCTCCAGGGTCGGTGGGTGATCTTTGCAGTGTCTCCCAATCAGCTGTGCACATTTGTGTCAAGCAGGTCACAGACGCTCTGTTCAGTCATGCATTGACCTTCATCCACTACCGTTGGGACCAAGCAAGCCAGACACAGTGAGCCAGAGGCTTTGTGGCCATTGCTGGCTTCAGGGTGCAATAGACTGTACACATGTGGCCAGCTGGTGAGCCTGGTGCCTTCGTCAACAGGAAGGGCTTCCACCCCATGAACGTGCAGATAGTGTGTGATCACAGGATGCAGATTCTACAAGTCTGTGCAAGGTACCCAAGCAGGTCTCACGACGCCTACATCCTCAGACACTCCCAAGTGCCGGGGCTCTTCAGTGCTCCAGCCGGCTGGATGGTTGGCTGCTGGGTGACGAGGGCTATCCCCTCAGATGGTGGCTCAAGATGCGCTTCCAATGCCTGGACCGCTCAGGGGGTGCACTCCAATACCCCCCAGATCGTGTGTCGCTGATAGTGGTTGCATGCTGCGCTCTTCACAATCTTGCGTTGAAAAGAGGGAACGCAGTGGGCGATAAAGACATTGATGCAGTGGCTGTGGCTGCACACGATGAGTCCAGCAGTGAGTCCGAGGATGAGCATGCACAGGGAAATGCTGAGGGGTTAGACGCTGACCCGGGCATACTGCAGGGAGGCAGGAACACCCAGGAGGCTTTAATCCAACGAACCTTCAACTAGCACACCACAGATGGACCTCCAGGACAAGCCTGGGCTGTAGACTCGATACTCGACACCTAAGTGTAAAATCTGTCAGGTTAGGAACAGTCACCAAGGGCCTTGTTAAAAAAAGCTGAATGTCCAACCAAGCACTCATTACAGTTTTGGAAACCATACATGTGCAGAAGGAAAGAGGCACCCTCAGCCATGGTGACATTTCTGAATTTCTTCTGTCAAGCAAATTAATTTATTCCAAAAAAAAAGAGAATAGTGTTACCAAACAGAACAAATCATAAGGACCTCATCTCGGGCCAACACAAAAGCACCAGTGAAAATCCGGTGGTGCCTTATGTTTTCGTTTCTGGGTGCTACGTCTTGGTGCTGCCCCAAGACTGGGAGTGGCATCTGAGACAGCCTGCTGACTCTGCTGTCCTGTTGGCCTCAATGACCTTGGCGGTCATCCTCTTGCCCATGGAGCCTGTGCTGGCCCCACCTGGGAGGGAGCTACCAGTTCCACAGCTGGCATCTCCCCAGTCGTCACAGCCTCACTGGATGCTCACTGGGAGAGGGGCAGAGGAGCTGCTGCCCCTATCTGGAGCGCCCTGAGAGGTGCCCTCAGAGATGCCAGGCAGCTGTTGCGCTGACATGAGGTCGCTTTGGACCTCCCTGCTCACCGTGGTTGGATGTGCACCAAGCTGGGAAATTTGATGCCCAAACCATCTCCCACACTGGCACTGACCAGCTGAGGTCAATGCCAATGTGAGGGCTTGCTGGTCCGAGTGCATCCCCAAGAAGCCCTGATGGGTCTCCTGGAGGAGCCTTTCCATGAGAGTCACCACTCTCTCCATGGAGGACATATTATGCTTGGACATGTGGTTCATTGCTTCGCCGATCGTCCGCGTAGACTCCACCACCTGGAGATCATGTCAATCATAGTCTCATGTATCTCCCCCAGATGCTCCCATACACCCGGCCACATTTCCGGCACCTGCTGCATCACGGACGACTCCAGGGGTACAACATCAGGCACAAACTGAGCATGTGCCTGGTCCCCTGAAGTCCTCCAACTGCTGATGCCATGGGCACTCTGTCTCTGCCAGCTCCTCCAACGTCTGTGAAGTGCCCTCACCACTGTGTCCTGGGACATTAATGTTCGAATTCCCACCAAGGTGCAAGTATCTGTGCTGGTGCCTGCCTCGCAGAGATAGTGTGACGTTGGTGAGACTTCAGGCCCTTCAGGTGTGAGACAGGGCCTCTGCTACTCATCCTCCTGGCCCTGCTCCAATGATGCTAAAAGGAAGAACAAGGACAGTGGATCAATGTCAAAGTGCATCCCTGTCCTTCAGATCATTATGCGCACATCCTTCCATAACCAATGGTCAAGCCATGTTGCAAAATTAAATCAATTAACATTCAGCAGTGCTATGGCTGTTGGGAGAACAAGGCTGTCCTCACTGTTGGGCATAAATACCTGGCCATGGCACCCCTGCCTCACCAACATCAGTGGACCTTGACACATGGCGCCTCTCCAGATCCAGGGCCTCCTGCTTGAAGCAAACAAGAATGGCGATCTGTGCCTGGCCGCCGCTAGTCCTCGCATGCTCCGCCACATTATGAGCATTCTTCTCCTGAAAATGAGAGACGAGCATTGATTAGTGAAAATTGCACATGGATTCTCTTCGCACACAGCCCACCCCAACCAGAGTGAGACATATCAGGGCTCCAGAGCCTCCTCACCCCGCTGCTGCCGAACACTCACACAAAGATGTTAGGACTGCTCCACACACCCGCCCCCTTGGACACATGCTGCCTACATCACATTGGGCACCACATGGTATATCCTTCCATAGCAAAGAGGCACAAGCACATGGAGCACAGAGTGCAGCAGATGGTTCGTTGCCATGCCACCTTGAAGCTCCCCTCCCAGCATGTCATCACCCTGACTTGGACATGTCCTGGAGTTCAAACATAGCACCTAGATGCAGCTCCTCCAGGTTTCCCCCCAAACCAGTCCTGTGGGACTCAGTGTAACACAGGCTGCAGGATCAAAAGACATCTCTTCATCACCCTCTCAGGCTGATCTCAGCATGGGCAATATCTGCTGGCCCACCCAACAAAGGACAAATTCCATTAATGATTCAGTGCAGTCACTACAGTCAGATTTGGTGGAGGGGGGTAGCAGGGGAGTAAGCCGACCTGCTGGGTTACATGACCAGTGCCAATCTGGTAGCCACCCTGCTAGAGCGCAACAAGTCGTTGAAGTGCTTGCGACTGGATCCAGGTGCGCCGCACCATGTCACAGGAGCTCACGCCCTCCGCCACCTCCTCCCAAGCACGTTTCGTCATGCGGTGGGGCCTCCTCCTCCCATCTGGAGGACCAGCACCTCCCATCGTGCTACCATCTCCTTGAGGAGGGCAACAAGGCAGTTTTCCGAGAAACGAGGGGCACACTGGCCCCACGCCCTACCCTCCGGCCTGGCCTGTCCCACTGTCCTACCCTCCAGCTTTGCCTGCTCCTCTGGCCTGCTCACCAGAAGCCCTCTGGTGAGCCCTTCCACTTGACATTGTGAGTAGCCTTGCAAAGGCTGCCAGCGCTTCTGATAAACAGGCTGCCAGGTAGCCATTAAACCCGGAGGACAATGCACTCCCGCTGCTGCTCTCCCACTCCTGCTATCCACAGGAACCGCATACATCAATGCAGCCCCCAAGAATTCCAATATCCAATGTTGGATGACCTTTTATGTGAAAGATGCTATGTAAATACAAGTTGTTGTTGCTCCTGGTCAGATTTCATTTTATGAACTTGTGTGTCAACTTGTGAAAATCTCCGATAAACTGATTTGCATCAGTGAAACTCAGTTTACCAAATTAACATTTATGATCATGCTGATATAAGCAAAATTCTGATGCAATGATTCAGTCACAATTTGCTTTAAGTACTTCTTTTTACATGAGGAGTGTTAGCTACATTTCATGTGCTCACAGCAGTAAAATATCCAGCTTGATTGTATTTACTAGGTTATTGACTTCCAATTTAATCACTAGAAGTTAGGCTTCCACTATATTTTTACTGATCACTAAGCATGATGTAATTTGTAATAGCATTTTCAAATAACCTAATTGGATTGTGTTGTTGGTAAGAAGGTGGTGTTTGGGGGGTGGGGGGAATTAAATGCCCCCCTGATTTGGTAGAAATTAACATTGAGCTGGCTATTATACAGGAGCTCTGTGATAAAACAATAGGCACTGCGTCACATGTAATGAAAAGTAATTGATGCAAACTCATTTTAATGCGTGCACATCGAGTGACTTTGGACTCAGAAAATGGATGGATTCCCTCCCTCAGTGTACATGCATGAATGAGACACAATTGTGATCACAAGGCATATGGAAGAAAATAAATTAATATGTTATTCTTGAAACAGAAAGATTTTCTTGAGCATCAGAAGGATGAAATGGAGGATCAGTTTAACAAGGAATCAGCCAAATTCCAGGAAACGGCCATTCAATTTGAAAAGGAAATCCAAAATCTGAGTGAACAGATGAGCCACCGTTTGTCTGAATATCAGGATCTACTGAAAATTAAAATAGCTTTAGATGCTGAGATTGCAACATACAGGAAATTACTGGAGAGTGAGGAAAACAGGTGAGATGTTTGTGTAGCTTCCATGTAACATTTAACTAATTAAAGGCAATATAGGGCTGCTATATCAGCTCAGCAACCACGTAATTGTTTCTGAGACAGCTTACTAGCATGACTTCTATACATGAGAATTGTTGTGTCTAAACTATGGTGTGTAACAATGCCAGCAATTTGTTCAGCTGTATTTTCGTCTTAGTCCTAAATTAGTCATGAAGGGATATTTTGCACATTTATTTAATGCCAATTTTGAATCTGTGCTCTGCTGACATTTAAATTATAGAAACTTTATTAGTTCTTGTCTAGATTACTGGATAGTATGCTGCATCTCACTTGGGCTAGAAAGAAGTTCAATAAGAAGCTAAAATACTGGGAGCGAAATTGGCCTTTGGTGATAGCCCAAAATGGGCAATATCAGGCGATGCATTAAATGTGTCACTGATTCACTATGCTGACCAAAGACCAAATTTACCCTCCTTGTCTATTTAAAATAATGGCAAGCGTAAAGCTTCTGACTTGTTGTCACCTTGGGGTTTAATTGTTGAATGTAGAAATGCATGGTGATAAGTGTCGTTTGATATCAAGATATCTAAAAACGCTTCACACAGTGAATTACAATGGAATGTAAGATGTTGACATGAAAAATTAAGGATTTAGGATGAATAGTGTAAACAAAACTGCCATGTTAAGCAAGTTCTTTATTTTGTAGGCTTTCCATGCAGTATTCTCCAGCTCGTACCCCTTTGCACTTCCAAGGTAAGTGGCATAGTGACATTGTCACTGGGCTAGTATTCCAGAGTCCAGGGTAATGCTCTGGGGACCCAGGTTCAAATGTATAAATGAAAATAGATGTTACTTAGAACTATGGTGGCACCACTGTCCCACTATTAAAATATTCACTCATAATTTGTAATCATTGATCAGAACTATCTTCCATACATTAATGCAATTATTTGTAGGAATCTTATATTTCTATTCTCTTTGTTTTCTTAGCAGCATTAAATGTACAATATTTTAATTTGAAAATCATTTGTTCTTCCACTATCCAAAAATTCTTTCTCATTAAACATTTTTTAAAAATAGCTACATTTATGGTTCATCCATCCAACCCAGTTGAGAGTTTATAGTGATAGAAATGATTAATCACTTCAGTGAAGAAGAATTTTTAAGTTATTAAAAGTTCAGAAATAATTAAAATGTTCAGATATGGACACTGCACATAATTATCTTCCTTGTCTTTTAGAAGCAGAATTTGAACTGGAGAACCAACCTGAAATTCATTCCCCCAAAAGGACACTGTCCATGAAAACGATTGAGATAAGAGATGGCGAGGTTAGTTAGTGCCTGACAATGATTCTTTAAAAACAGTTTTAAATGAATGTTTGTCACATAGGTTTAAAGAAATTATAATAAACTGCATATATTAATTATTGCTTTCCCATTTACAGGTACTCAGTGAAACTTCACACGAGTATGAACTGCAGGTGACCAGTGAACCTACTGAATTGAGTGAAGAAGATTAAACTTAGCTGAATTTATGAATCCTGAAAAATAAGAGTTGCAGTTTTCTCTTTGTGAAGAACAAGCTTTTAGGCTTTATGGCTTTCTGGATTTACTTGAAGTGCTACATATTAAGGCTACTTCAGATCATTTGAAAAAATAGTAAAATTTCAAGAAAAGGTACACAAGAATATATTTAGTCAAAATGGTTTGAATTGAATTTAAAGTCTTTATTACTTCACCTTAACTATTAATTGTAAACTGTCATCACTGCTTAACTCAATTTTTAAGTAAAGCTCAGGAAAAAAAATCAATATTTATTGTCCTGACTCTTTTACTAAGTACAAATAGGCATCTAGGTAATATTTAAAGGACCAGTATTGTTCACTCTGTATGGAGTTTGTTTCCAATAATAACAGCATCTTTCTAAAGTGAACAGCTAAGAAATAAACAGAACCAAGAACTAAGTAGCAAACTTTTAAAGACATTTTGACATGACAGACATTTATGATTTTTTTTGCTGTAAGTCACTGCGCCACTCTAAAGTTGTTGGTCAACTTTCACAAGTTTCCCATGTGTGGTTAGGAGAATTGCATGCAGTTCCTGGCACCCAATTATAGAAAGCATGTTTAAAGAAATGCTCATCTGTTTTTATTTAAATTGTTGCAGAGGGTTTAGAAGATTTATGCTTGTAGTTCATTAAGACTTTTTAGCTTCTTCTGGAACTTGAAATCTGTTTTAGAGGAAGAAGGAACAGAGTTACAGCTGCAGGGAGAAAGGTGTATGTTTGTAGGAATCTTTACCTTTCCAAGATTATACAGGCCCAGGATAACATATTTAAACTTATCTACAGAACAGTGAATATAGAAGTTGCCCTTTGCTTGGAAGGCTATCACAGAGTTGTGCTGTTTCCTGCAACAAGAACTGCAGCACAACTTGCAGAAGATTGCCTGTTACATTCAAGGTCACGGCAACCCTGAACTGGTTTGCCTCCAACTGCATCAAGCTACAACTGGAGATATCGGTAGCAACAGGCAATTTGCAGCTCATGCTTGCTTTAAGCAATTAGCTGATGCCACCTTCATCTCTTTTCCCATGGACAACCAGATTCAGTAAGTTAAGGCTCTGAGTTTTGCACAGATTGCAAGCTTCTTCCAAGAGCAGGTTGTAATTTATGAATAATGATTGGGCTTCCACCCCAGTAATGTGGCAACTCGTGTGTAATCACCAGCAAAGTATCATGCAAGTCTGTTCCCAATATCCTGGCAGCTGTGATGACATGACTGTTGCAATCTTCAATTCCTCAACTCTTTGACCCTGGTTTCTTGGGAATAAGTGCTAACACCTGTACACTTGGCTCATGATTATTGGTGACTGAACTGTACTAGAATCAGATCCATTAGACCGCTCGAGCCCTCATCGAGCAGACCATTTGAGTCTGCAAACAATGATATCTCTGTCTGGACAGCTAGAGCGCCTCAGCAGCACGAGAGTTGATAAATTCATTCTCCCTTGTATTAACAGTCATTTCTGACATCACTCCTGAGCTATAATATTTCCCTCGACGGACGGACTCGGCAGGAATGGGCGGAGGCAGTTGGGAAGCCGACCGCCATCTGTGATCGGCACCACACTGCGATTTCACGCAGGCAGACCAATTAAGGCCCTCCTTGCATGGATTGCGAGCGGCAGTGCTGAGTGCTACCTGTGCATGCAGGGGGAGGAGGGAGAGCCGGGCCTGACATGCAGTTTGCTCAAGTGTGCGAAAGAGCGCTTCAGTCTCCCTGAGGCACGAAGCTGCATCAGGGAGATTGAAGCGCTCTTAAAAAATTTAATAAAGACAATAAAAATTCAATGAAACATGTCTCCTCATGTGACTGTGTCACATGAGATGGGCCATGTTTTTGAATTCAAAATAAAGCTTTTACTTAATTTGTATTAGCTTTAGGAAACCTCATCCTGCTCGTGGATGAAGTTTCCTAAATAATGTAAAGGCCAATTGGCCTTTTGTCCTGCCTACCAACCGTAAGGTTAGACAGTCAGTGTAAATTTCAAGTTAATTAGCTCATTAATGGCCTTAATAGGCCTTTCAATTATCGGCGGGTGCGCAGCCAACTCCAGCACTTGCCCCCCGAATGAAATATCACGCGAGTGTGTGGTGAGGTTGGGATGCATGCCCGACGTCATCACATGTCACCATTACGCTTGTGCATGTCAGTCGAGCACCCACGTGCCAAACATAAAATTCTGGCCCTAGTTTTTCAATCCTCCAAGAACTGCATCTGTACAATAACCAACATTAATATTTATGTCACCTGAACAGTATCACATAAACAACAGGAGAAGTTTGCACATGAAGATTTCATTTTATTGGCATTTACAAATGTCGACACACATTCTCACACAAACATGAGTATGCCTTATGTGATCTTAGTGCTCCTAGAAATGGTGCCATAACGCCTTTAGCGTGGAAAGTGAAAAAGTGCTACAATTCAGATAAGTCTTGAGATGCTGGTAGCTGATGACTTTTAGAGTCTTAGCCTGGCAGCAACTTGGATGCCAGGACAATCTGACCCAACTGGCTCTCTGGCACCAGTGTAGGCATTGAGAAGGTGCAAATCATTAGATTTTGCAATAATAGCTACACTGCTTAGTCAGGTCTGATTGCTTCACACAGTACAGTCCATGTGATAATGCTGTCAGACTGAAAGAGGACAACATGTGCTTCTCCCATTGCACAACTGGCTGTGTTTTGGAACTGCAGCTCATAATGTCCACTGATTTACAGGAGAACAGATTGAAGGAGAGATATGATCCTACTGAAGTTTTACCAGCCTTTCCAAGGCAGATGAAACCGAGAGCTTACATGACCCCAAAATGTACATACCTGAGAAATACCACTACAGATGCCATGAGATCCTGCGAGGAATGTCCAACCACAGTATGCATTTAGGTTACCACACACGCCATGGTTGACTGCAGAGTATGCACAGAACTGAAGTAAGTTGGCAGTAGTCTCCTCCACAATCTCTGACAGGTTGTGGTAGCTCCCTGGCAGGTGGAACAATATTTTCATATATTCAGCAATTGCTGATACACAGGAAGCATTTTTATTTTAAAAGCTAGGCTTCTAAATTCTGCAGCAGAGGCAGAATCTGAGCTTACCCTTACGTAATCCTTTCCTTGACTGGTTTTCCCTCTTACACCTGCTCACTTGGGCCTTGTGAACCACAATAAGAACTTGAATTTTTATTAATTTTAGCATAGTGAAACATCCCAAGGCATTTACCTATGCAGATTCTTAACTCATTATCTGTACCACACAAAGTGCCATTTTCTGTGGTGGTTTTTGCAATGGTAATAATGAGTGGTAGTGCGTCTTCAAGAGGAATATCCTTCTCTGTCTATGTGATTGCACGGTCCAAGCTGTCTGAAGCCAGAAAAAATATAGAAAGACAAAGATTATCATGTAACTGCATTGATGCATCAGCAGATGAGAAGCAACGCAATACAGCGTTAGGTTGTTATGCTGTCCATGTGAGTGTGTAAACTAGAGTTAAGTAGAAAAGGAAGAAAGACTGACCAAACTGTGCTTGGCCTCCAACTTCGCTATATCTCATGCTGCATTTCCTTTTAGAACTATAGAACCATCGAAAAGTTATAGCACAGAAGGAGGCCATTCGGCTTATCTTGTCCATGCCAGCCCAAGGACACCCAGGTGCCCTTTCTAGACCCACCTTCCTGCACCCGGCCCATAGCCCTGCAGCTTACAGCACTTAAGGTGCAGATCCAGGTACTTTTTAAAAGACTTTGGCATTTCTGCCTCTACCACCAACTGGGGTAGCGAATTCCAGACACCTACTATCCTCTGCATAAAAAAATTCTTCCTCATGTCCCCCCTACACCTTCTGCCACTTATCCTGAATCTATGTCTCCTGGTTCTAGAATTCTCCAAGGGAAACTATTTTATCCTGTCCACTCTATCTATTCCCCTCATAATTTTGTACACCTCAATCAAGTCACCTCTCAGCCCTCTTTGTTCTAAGGAAAATAACCCCAGCCTATCCAATCTCTCCTCATAGCTACACTTTTCTAACCCTGACAACATTCTTGTAAACCTCCTCTGCACTCTTTCCAGAGCTATTACGTCCTTCCTGTAATGTGGTGACCAGAACTGCACACAATACTCCAGTTGTGGCCTCACCAATGTTTTATACAATTCCAACATTATATCCTTACTTTTATAGTCTATACCTCTGCCAATGAAGGAGAGCATTCTAAATGCCTCTTTACAACCTTGTCTACTTGAACTGCTGCCTTCAGGGACCTGTGTACTTGTACGCCAAGATCTCTCACTTCATCTACCTCTCTTAGTATATTCCCATTTATTGTATAATCCCTGTAACTGTTTGACATCCCTAAATGTATGACCTTACACTTCTCTATGTTAAAATCCATCTGCCACTTTACCGCCCATCCATCGTTTTGGAGATTATGGCTATCCTCTACACTATCCACTACTCGGCCAACCTTTGTGTCATCTGCAAATTTCCCAATCGTGCCCCCCACGTTCACGTCCAAATTGTTAATATATAACACAAACAGCAAGGTCCCAACACCGAGGCCTGTGGAACACCACTTGAGACAACTTTCCATTCGCAAGGGCATCCATCGACTATTACCCTTTGTTTCCTGTTACAAAGCCAACCTTTTTTCCAGTTTGCCACATTACCCTGAATCCCATGGGCTTTTACTCTCCTGACCAATCTGCCATGTGGGACCTTGTCAAATGCCTTGCCAAAATCCATGTACACAACATCCACCGCACTACCTTCATCAACTCTTCTTGTCACTTCCTCAAAGAATTCAATCAAATTTGTCAATGATGCTGATAGCAATACATTTGCAATTTAGCACAATCTCCTGATGTTCTTGAGGTCTCCCTCCAGGATAGTTTCTACTACAAGAATAGGGGGAGTGGCTTACTGTCTCTGAAAATGTATGGGACACATTAGCATTGTGTGAAAGCTCAAAGGAAGAAGCGGCTAACAAAGAAAAGAAGTGGAAGTTGTTCTAGCAGCAGTGACAGCTGGGGAGTGCAAGCAGTAAGGGGCAAAGTGAAATGTCCAATCACAATTGGAGGTGGGGAATGTGAAGTGGGAAAGGGAAAGATTGCTAGAAATGAGTATAACATGAAAAAAGGAAGAAAAAGGAACTTTCATTTATCTAGCGTCTTTCATGGCTTTAGGCTATTTCAAAGTACTTTACAGCCATTTAATTACTTTTGAAGTGTAGTCACTGTTGCAACATAGGAAACCCGGTAGCCAATTTGCACACAACAATGTCCCACACACAACAATGTGATTATCATCTGCTTTTGCGTGTTGTTTGAATGATAAAATTTAGCCAGGACACCTGGGGAACTCACCTGATCTTCTTCAAAATGTACCATGAAATCATTTATGTCCACCACAGATGTCCAAATGGGACCTCAGTTAAATTCCTCAATTGTAAGACATTCCCTCTGTCCTGCACTGGCACTCCGTTCCCAGCTGATGTTAATGCTGGACAAGTCAGATCCCAGAATGAAACTAGGCTTGGTAGATCCTAACTTTTATTTTAGAAACTGTAGAGGTAAGTTACTGAACAAATTCACAGGAGTCTGCTGATGAACATTTAAAGCAGAATAAAACATTGATATTAAAGAAAAATGAATCATATTACACCAAACAAAAAAGTTGGAAAGATCTCAATACAAACACAAGAAAATGACTCAAATGTTCACTATTCCTTCACCCCAGCTATCCTTTTACAGACACATACAAATTCAGAATGATAAAACAATTTACCATAGCTATCTTATTCACTCCCACTCAGATAGCTTCAACAAGAATCCACCTTCAGGGTTTCAGTCTTTCCTTCAGAGATTCCTTTCCTCTGGATCTCAGCATACACTCGAGCTTCATCTTCTAAGCACACTTTCAGATCTTCAGCTGTGCCAAGCAGAACGCCACTGCTCCAGAAGGGTACCTTTGCCCTTACAGCCCACAGCACAGTGTCACCGTCCACTGCCCTCTCAGATCTTCTGAGCTTCTCTCAAGCCCACTTTGCTTCAAGTCTGCTCCCTGCAGCTCTGTCTTTAATCTGGAGCCTATTTCTCAGCTTTCTACTTTTAATGTTACTTAACAGGACCTGTTTCAGATTCTTGTCCTCCATTAACTTGGGACTTCCAGCTCTTTCTGCCCCACTCCCAGTCCCAGTCACCCTCCTGTGTCCTGCTCCCTAGGAGACATTCTCTACAATGGCACTCCTCTTCAGGTCACCTCACCTGTAGTTTCATGCTTTTTCATTTTTCTCCTTTTTTTTCTGCACACGTGCACAGGGCCAGTTCCCAGTCTAATGAGTGTAAAAGAAACAACGAACTGCACATGTGCAGCCCTTTTCCAGTTAGCGCATGCCTGAAGACAATGAACTATCCATACATAGCCATCTCCCAGCTGGCACATGCACAGGAGGCCTGAGGTCAGCTGGGAACTGTTGTTCCTGGCCTCCAAACTTCCGACTGCCGAGTAAGATACATATCAAAGTTTGTCACATTGGCAATTAAAGGTCTTCCTGCACTGCAGCCACAATCTAGAGATTATGCTGCTAGGGATCAGCTGACAGCACTCTCGCCTCTGAATCAAGATTGTTTATTCAAACCAGGACTTGTGTGCAAAATCCAGGTTGATACTTCAGTACAGTACTGAGGGAGTGCTGCACTATCGGAAATGTTGGCTTTTGGATGAGATGTTAAACCAAGACCCTGTCTGCTCTCAGAAGTGAACATAAAATATCCAGTGGCACCATTTTAAAGAAGAGCTGATATAGTGGTGCCATGGTCAATATTTATTTTTTAATTAACGTTACAAAAACAATTTGCTGTTTGCAGGAACTTGCTATGTGCAACTTGGCTGCTGCAATTCCAACCTTACGACAGCAATTCATTGACTGTAAAGAGCATTGGGATGTATTGAGTTTGTGAAAGTTGCTATGTAAATGCAAGTATTCCTTTCTTCTCTCATTGGCCTGCCCAATGTACTGAAGGCAATAGTGCTTGAAGACTTGTGCTTCAGAACTTGCTGCAACCCCAGCCAACCTGTCCCAGTACAGCTACAACACTGGCATCTACCCAGTAATGTGGAAAATTACTAAGGTATGTCCTGTACACAAAAAGCAGAACAAATCCAATCCAACCAACTACCGTCCCAACAGCCTCTATCATCAGTAAAGTGGTGGAAGGAGTCATCAACAGTGTTAAATGGCGGCATTTTCTTAGCAATAACCTACTCACTGACACTCAGTTTGGGATCCGCTAGGGCCACTCAGCTCCAGACCTTATTAGAGCCTTGCTCCAAACGTGGGCAAAAGAGCTGTACTCCCGAGGTAAGGTGAGAGTGACTGTCCTCGACATCAAGGCAACATTTGACCGAGTGTGGCGTCAAGGAGCCCTGGCAAAACTGGAGTCAATGGGAATCAGGGAGAAGCCTCTCTGCTGGTTGGAGTTATGCAGAGCACAACGGAAGATAGTTGTGGTTGTTGGAGGTCAATCATCTCAATTCCAGGATATCACTGCAGGAGTTCCCCAGGGTAGTGCCCTCGGCTCAACCGTCTTCAGCTGCTTCATCAATGACATTCCTTCCATCATAAGGTCAGAAGTGGGGATATTCGCTGATGATTGCACAATGTTCAGCACCATTTGCAACTCCTCAGTTCCTGAAGCAGTCAATGTCCAAATGCAGCAAGACTTGGACTATACCCAGACTTGGGATGACAAGTGGCAAGTAACATTTGCACCACACAAGTGCTAGGCAATGACCATCTCAACAAGAGAAAATCTAACTATTACCCCTTGACAGTCATTGGGACTACCTTCGCTGAATCCTGCACTATCAACATCCTGGGGTTACCATTGACCAGAAACTGAATTGGGCTAGCTGTATAAATACTGTGGCTACAAGAAAAAGTCAGGGGCTAGGGATCCTGTGGTGTAACTCACCTTCTGACTCCCCAAATCTTATCCACCATCTACAAGGCACATGTCAGGAGAGTGATGGAATAATCTCCACTTGCCTGGATGAGTGTAGCTCCAGCAACACTCAAGGAGCTTGACACCATCCAGAACAAAGCAGTTTGCTTGAATAGCATCCCATCCACAAACATTCACTCCCCCCACCACTGACACACAGTAGCATTAGTGCGTACCATCTACAAGATGCGCTGCAGGAACTCACCAAGGCTCCTTAGACAGCACCTTCCAAACCCATGATCACTACCACCTAGAAGGACAAGGGCAGCAGACACATGGGAACATCATCACCTGGAAGTTCCCTTCCAAGCCACTTACCATTCTGAGTTGGAAATATATAATTGTTTCTTTACTGTTGCTAGGTCAAAATTTGGAACTCGAAAGGAAAGAAAGGAAGGAAAGGGTAGTGGGGTAGTTTTGTTACTACGAGACGGAATAAGTCCGTTAGCAAGAAAGGATCTCAGATCGGAAGATATAGAATCCATATGCATGAAGGTAAGAAATAACAAGGGGACAAAGACACTGGTGAGAGTAATCTATAGGCCCCCTGACAGTAGTAGACAGAGGGTAGTCAATCTGTGGAATTGTTTACCGCAGAGGGCTGTAGAAGCTGGGTCATTAAGTATATTCAAGGCAGAGATAGACAGATTTTTAACTGGTAAGGGAATCAAGGGTTATGAGGGAAAGGCAGAAAAGTGGAGTTGAGAGTTATCAGATCAGCCATGATCTCATTGAATGGCAGAACAGACTCGATAGGCCAAATCACCTACTTTTGCTCCTATGTCTTATGGTCTTAAAACTCCCTCCCTAACAGCACTGTGGGTGTAGCACAAGGACTGCAGCTGTTCAAGAAGACAACTCACCACCACTTGCTCAAGGGCAATATGGGATGGGCAATAAATGCTGGCCTAGCCAGCGGCGCCCACAACTCATGAATGAATGAAAAAAACACCTCTCTCCATTGTTGCTGCATGACTTTAGTTGCTGCATGACTTTACAGGGAATCTGAAAGAAGGAGGAGCTACTTCAATTTTGCCACTTGCTGCATATTCAGAGAACTGGCATATTCTTGCCTAGGTCATGCTGGCCGGTGCCCCAGTTAAGCACTAACAGTTAACCATCTTTAAAAAACGTACCTTCCTTTCAGAGCAGCAGGCTGTCTTTAAGTGATGGCAGACCCACTTTCCAAAGGGCAAGCTTGCTGTAAGCAGCATAATTGGTGTCAGCAGTGGACCTGATCAATGCATTTAATACTTGACCACCAAAATCAAACATGCCTCCCATTATGGATGAAACACATGCTCCACCCAGTGCCACTGATTTTCACCACATATCAACATGCAACCTGGCACTTCTCCCCTTCAATGTAGCTATCCTGGTACTCTCCAGCTCTCCCAGTTCTAGCTGATACTCTTGCTTTTGCTCGGAGTTCAAGAGTGAGATGAAAGAGAAATAATAACAGAAAATATGTGTCTTATATAAACATGCAAAAAAGTTCCCACACTAAGTAGCAGCCTTATGCTAAATCATGCACTTGATACCAGTCACAGAGGGAGAGGTGAAATGAAAATCGTAAAGAGGTTTCATGTTACTACCATATTCTGGTTCTCTTGCACGATGCTTCAGCACTAAATATTTGGTTTTCACATTCCACCACCTTGAGCTCATATCCTATTAATAAATCAGTGGTTCTTTAAATTAGGAACTGCTTTTGAACTCAAGCCACAAAAGAGAAGCTCTGATCCTTCAGAGCACAGCGTAAAATTTCAGTTCCTGTTGCAGATATTGTGTCATTTTTTGGTATATTGCCACATTTTCCTCCACATGGGCACTTTCCAGATATTGCAAAGTAAAGTCACTGAGTTTCCATTTCCTAGCCATGGGGATTAGAAGCCATTTGCAGTGCCCTACTACTAATTCAGCACAGACAAGTTTGTATTTTTTAAATGAGCTAAGCATAAGTGCATGAATCATTTAATGTTATACCCAGGCTGCTCCAGAATTACTTCTTAGACTGTGCTGTTCTCAACTGGGCCACAATGTGACCCTGCAATTCGCCTCAATACCCCTGGGCTGGAAGGAGGAAAAAATGATAAAGATTCATGCTCCTAGTCATTATCCATTGGCCCTTCTTGGAATCTGTTTGAATAAAATTGTTAGATCAAAGTAAGGCTTGGACCTATGTATTAACTCTCTGGGCTCACATCTGGAGAATGATCATTAGAGGAAGGGAAAAAGCAAGTAAAATTAGGGCAGAAAAAATAGCTTTGTTATGTTAAACAAAATGCCATATTACAGGTAATATTGGAGTTATTCAAACGTGAAACCATAACCAAACATATGAAACATAAAAACTTTCAGTGAAGAGTAAAACAGAGGGCCGGATTTTTACCTCGTTGGGTGGGCATGGCGGGTGGGCCTGAGAGCGGTTGTGAAATTGACCGCCGCCCTTGATTGGGCCCCAGCCATGTTTTCACGCTGGCTGGCCAATTAACAGCCAGGCAGCGTGAACCGCGCGCTGCATCGCTGAGCACCAGCGGGGTGGGGGCAGGAGGAGCGTGAGCATGGACGTTTGCGCGTCACAGAGCTGCCTCGGGGAGTTGAAGAATTTAAAAAACATAAATAAAAAATTTCAAAATGTTAAAAACATGTCCCCGCTCAAGTGACTCTGTCATAAACGAGATTCTTATTTTACTTTAAATTCTGTTGGAAACCTCATCCCGCCCATGGGTGAGGTTTCATAAAAAATCCAAGGGCTGCCTGGCCGATTCGTCTGCCCACCAACTGTAAGGTTGGATGAGGCAGTGAAAAATTGCATTTAATTATTACTTTAATAGGCCTGCTAATTGTCGGCAGGCATGCTGCTAGCACCCATGTGCACCCACCGACCAAAGTATCGCGCAAGTGCGCGATGACTTTGGGACGCTCGCCCGGCATCATCGTGCGTCATTTTACACTTGGGCACATGAGAGCGAAAAATCCTGGCCAGAGTTTCAGATCAATGACTTTTCATCAGAACTTTTCATTTTGCTTTTAGAAAAAGATCTCTGTTTTCTACCCCTATTTTTTATAAGCTGAAAACATGAGTATTACTATTACAAGTCTTCAGTCTTGTTGTTTAATTGTTTACAATTATTGGCATCTATCCTACATTGAACAATCGCATTGCATTGTCAATCAATATCATTTTGATCCTCTTTCTCCCATTACTTACAGTTTCACGTTAGTTGGTTGTATCCCTTAGGTGTACATAACTTGGAATTTTTCATTGACATTCCTACACTGATGATTTACCCAAAAACTCCCTTCCTAACAGCATTATGTGTATTGACCTTTGAGTGTTACACTAGATGGACTGAAACAATCCAAGAAGGCAGCTCACCAGCACCTTCTCAAGGGTAATTGAGAATGAGAAACAAATGCTAACCTTGCCCTTACATCCCATAAAATAATAAATTAAAGGGGCATTTTCAAGCTGGCATGCTATATTTAGAGCAGTGCTGCAAGAATCAGTGCTGTGGCCTCAGTTATTAATCTATATTAATGAATTAGATGAAGAGGTGGAATGTCATGTATCCAAGTTTGCTGACAATTTAACACTAGGTGGGAATACAAGCTGTGAGAAAGACACAGAGAGGTTGAAAAGAGATGTAAACAGGTTAAGTGAGTGGGCAACTAGCTGGCAGATGGTGTATAATCACAGAATGGTTACAGCAAAGGAGGCCACTCAGCCCCTCGTGTCTGTGCTGAAGGAGCAATTCACCTAATGGCATTCTCCAGCCTTCTCCTGGTAACCCTGCATATTCTTCTTTTTCAGATAATACTTCATTTCCTTCTTGAATGCCTCCATTAAACCTGCCTCCACCACACTCTCAGGCAGTGCATTTCAGATCCTAACTACTCGCTGCAAGGAAATGTTTCTTCATGTCTCCATTGCTTCTTTTGCCAATTCCCTTAAATCCCTGCCCTTTGGTTTTCAATCCTTCCACCAATGGAAACAGATTTTCCCTATCTACTTTGTCCAGATCCCTCATGATTTTGTGTATCTCTATTAAATCTCCTCAACCATCTGTTATCCAAAGGGAACAGACCCGACTTGTCCAATCTATCTGTGTAACTGAAGTTCCTTGTCCCTGGAATTAGTCTTGTGAATTTTTTCAGCACTGTCTCTAATGCCATCACATCCTTCCTAAAGTGTGGCTTCCTAAAGACTGGATGCAAAACTCCAGCTGAGGCCAAACCATTGCTTTATACAAGATTAAAATAAATTTTGTGCTGTTGTGCTTTATGCATCTACTGCTAAAGCCTAATTAACTGTATGCTTTATTAACCGCAACCTGTCCTACCACCTTCAATGATTTATGCACATATACACCCAGGTCCCTCTCATCCTGCACCATCTTTAGAATTGTACCCTTTATTTCATATTGTCTATCAGTGTTCCTTCTACCAAAATGAATCACTTCACACTTATCTGCATTAAATTTACTCTGCCAATTATCTGCCTGTTCCACCCACCTGTCTTTGGGGGATTTCAATATGCAGGTAGACTGGGAAAATCAGGTTGGTAGTGGATCCCAAGAAAAGGAATTTGTGGAATGTCTACGAGATGGCTTTTTGGAGCAGCTTGTGGTGGAGCCCACTAGGGAACAGGCAATTCTAGATTTAGTGATGTGTAATGAGGCAGATTTGATAAGGGAGCTTAAGGTGAAGGAACCCTTAGGAGGAAGTGACCATAATATGATAGAATTTACCCTGCAATTTGAGAAGAAAAAGCTGGAATCAGATGTAACAGTATTACAGTTAAATAAAGGCAACTACAGAGGCAAGAGGGAGGAGCTGGCCAGAATTGGCTGGGAGATGAGCCAAGCAGGAAAGACAGTGGAACAGCAATGGCAGGAGTTTCTGGAAGTAACTTGAGATACACAGCAAAAATTCATCCCTAGGAAGAAGAAGCATACTAAAGGGAGGACAAGGCAACCATGGCCGACAAGGGAAGTCAGGGACAGCATAAATGCTAAAGAGAAAGCATACAATGCGGCGAAAAGCAGTGGGAAACCAGGGGATTGGGAAGCCTACAAAGACCAACAGAGGACAACTAAAAAAGAAATAAGGAGGGAGAAGATTAAATATGAGGGTAAACTAGCCAGCAATATAAAAGAAGATTGCAAGAGTTTTTTAGATATATAAAGGGTAAGAGAGAGGCAAAAGTGGACATTGGGCCGCTGGAAAATGATGCTGGAGAAGTAGTAGTGGGGAACAAAGAAATGGCGGAGGAACTGAATAGGTACTTTGCATCAGTCTTCACGGTGGAAGACACGAGTAACATCCCCAAAGTTCAAGAGAGTCGGGGGGGCAGAGGTGAGTATGGTGGCCATTACCAAGGAGAAGGTGCTAGGAAAACTGAAAGGTCTGAAGGTGGAAAAATCACCCGGACCAGGTGGATTACACCCCAGAGTTCTGAAGGAGATAGCTGAAGAGATAGTGGAGGCATTAGTGGTGATCTTTCAGGAATCACTGGAGTCAGGGAGGGTCCCAAAGGCCTGGAAAATCGCTAATGTAACCCCCCTGTTTAAGAAGGGAGTGAGGCAAAAGACAGGAAATTACAGGCTGATTAGCCTGACCTCGGTCATTGGTAAGACTTTAGAGTCCATTATTAAGGATGAGATTTCAGAATACTTGGAAGTGCATGGTAAAATCAGGCAAAGTCAGCATGGTTTCATCAAGGGGAGGTCATGCCTGACATATCTGTTAGAATTCTTTGAGGAGGTAACGAGTAGGTTGGACAAAGGAGAGTCAATGGATGTTATCTACTTGGACTTCCAGAAGGCCTTTAACAAGGTGCCTTACAGGAGGGGCTGCTCAGTAGGATAAGAGGCCACGGTGTTAGAGGCAAGGTACTAGCATGGATAGAAGATTGGCTGTCTGGCAGGAGGCAGAGAGTGGGGATCAGGGTGTCCTTCTCAGGATGGCGGTCGGTGACTAGTGGAGCTCCGCAGGGGTCAGTGTTGGGACCACAACTTTTCACTTTATACATTATTAATCTAGACGAAGGAATTGAGGGCATCCTGGCTAAGTTTGCAGGTCCATTAATTAGTGTATCCTGGCTAAGTATTGAGGAGGCAGGGAGGCTGCAGAAAGATTTGGACAGGTTAGGAGAACGGACAAAGAAGTGGCAGATGGAATACAACGTGGGGAAGTGTGAGGTCATGCACTTTGGTAGGCAAAATAGAGGCATAGACTATTTTCTAAATGTTAAGAGAATTCAGAAATCTGGAGTGCAAATGGACTTGGGAGTCCTCGTCCAGGATTCTCTTAAGGTTAACTTACAGGTTGAGTCAGTAGTTAAGAAGGCAAATGCAATGTTGGCATTTATTTCGGGAGGACTAGAATATAAAAGCAGGATGTGCTGCTGAGGCTTTATAAGGCTCAGGTCAGACCACATTTAGAATATTGTGAGCAATTTTGGGCCCCGTATCTCAGGAAGGATGTTCTGGCCCTGGAGAGGGTCCAGAGGAGGGTCATGAAAACGATCCCAGGATTGAAAGGCTTAACATATGAGGAACGTTTAGGACTCCGGGTCTATACTCGATAGAGTTTAGAAGGATGAGGGCGATCTGATTGAAACTTACAGAATACTGAAAGGCCTGGATAGAGTGTACGTAGGGAAGATGTTTCCATTAGTAGGAGAGACTAGGACCCGAGGGCACAGCCTCAGAGTAAAGAGAAGACCTTTTAGAACAGAGATGAGGAGAAACTTCTTTAGCCAGAGAGTGCTGAATCTATGGAATTCATTGCCACAGAAGGCTGTGGAGGCCAGGTCATTGAGTGTATTTAAGACCAAGATAGATAGGTTCTTGATTGGTAAAGGGATCAAAGATTACGGGGAGAAGGCAGGAGAATGGAGTTGAGAAAATTATCAGCCATGATTGAATGGTGGAGCAGACTCGATGGGCCGAATGGCCTAATTTCTACTCCTATGTCTTATGGTCTTATGGTCTTTGAAGTTCTACACTATTTTCACAGTTCACAATACTTCCAAGTTTTGAAATTATGCTTTGTACATCAAGGGCTATGTCATTAATATATATCTGGAAGAGCAGGGATTCTAACACTTCCCCCTGGGAACTTCACTTTCTCCAGTAAACCTCCCTCCAGTCTGAAAAACATCTGTTAACAACTATCCTGTTTTTCCTATCCCTCAGCCAATTTTTTATCCATGTTGCTTTATCCCTTTTATTCCATGAGCTAAGCTTTGCTCGCAAGTCTGTTGTGCGGCAATGTATCAAATGCATTTTTGAAGTCTGTATACACCACATCTACATCATTACCCTCATCAACCCTCTACATTACCTCTTCAAAAAAACTCCAGCAAGTTAATCAAACACGATTTCCCCTTAACAAATCCATGCTGGCTTTCCTTAATTAACTTGTCCAATTTGTCAGGATGGTAGCTCACCACCACCTTCTCAAGGGCAACTAGGGATGGGCAATAAATGTTGGTTGCTGCAAGCGAAGACAGCGAAGCCCACACCCTGTGAATGAATTTTTTAAAAGTGAAAATTAATTTTGCATTAAATCATCATTTCTAAAAACTTCCACACCACCAAGGTTAAACTGATTGGTCTGTAGTTGCTGGGTGTGATGACTTGATATAGCAAATAGGTTTTGTCAAGAAACAGAAACTTTACTAGAGAGATTTATAGGTGCTATCACACTCGACCAGAATTCTCATCAGGAAACTACCCCATGGATTGCCCACGCTAAAATCAGAGACCCTGCAGTACACCATGTGACCCCCGATTGATAGAAGGGAGGGACTATAACCCCAGTTACCACATTCCCACCCCCTCTTAGTTTTTACAGTTTCTACTTACAGGAAAACATTTGAACAATCGCACAAACATACATACAATTTTAGGTGATTATAAATGAAGTCTCTGAGGTGCTCTTATTAAGGCTAGAGCAGTATAGGTCTACCGCAGGAGTTTCCTGAATGGGATTGACAGAGTCTGGAACAGCAGTATGAGACATATCGTCGGAACATGGCAGTTCAGGATGTGACAACTCTTCAGAGACATTTGACATGTCTATTCGGGGTCGATCAGACACCTCAGGAATTGATAGTTTGAGGTTAATTACAAGTGGATCAGCTGATTGTTGGAATGTCTCTCTGGCATGAATATGATCTACGTGCTTTCAGAGTATTCTATCTCTCACTTGTATTTGGCAAGACAGTGGACCAGCCTATGAGACAATGACTCCAGCAGCCCAACAGAGCCCACTGCTGAAACCCTGCACATATATCGTGTAACCCACGCTGAAAGTGCATGCTTTACAGTGTATGTCATGGTTAAACTTCTGATTACTCTGGTTCTGCGCCACCTTTCCCTCTAACTTTGGAAAAATGAGATGTAGACATGTATGCAGATGATGTTTCATTAATAACTCCGACTATGTTGAACCCATAGTCAAATGTGGCTTCGAACTGAAAAGAAACCAAGAAAGTCAAGATTCCAGAGTGCCTTCCGATTGCTTTTTCATACCAGACTTAAAAGTTTGTACTGCCCTCTCGGCTAAGCCATTTGATGATGGATGGTAAGGGGCTGTTTTAATATGTCTGATTCCATTCAGATCCATAAATTTCTGAAATTCTATGCTGGTAAAAGTGGTATCGTTATCTGAAATGACAATTTCAGGTAGGCCATGCACGCTGAAACTGTGATGTAGCTTCGCAATATTTGTGTTTGACATTGGCGATTTGACTTCATATACATCCATCCATTTGAAATGTGCATCTACAATTAACAAGAACATGGTACCCAAGAATCGTCCTATGTCATCGATATGTAATCAAACCCAGGGTCAACCATGCCACTCCCACTGATGCAAGGGAGCTGAAACGGGCAACTTCTGTTGTTGTGACAGTGGAGACAGTGCTTGACCAAGTTTTCAATATCTCCATCAATGCTCAACCACCATACATAGCTTCATGCAAGCATTTTCATTTTTGATATGCCTGGATGGGCACTGTAGAGTTCTGTCAAGAGCAGCCCTCTGCCTTGGTGGCACCACTACTCTTGACCCCAACACAATCCCGCCTTGGCAGCTCAATTTTATCTGTCTGACATGGATTGGTCTCAATTCTTCAGATACAGACAAGATTGGCCATCCTTTTAAGACAAAGTCTCTGACTTCAGATAATGTTGGATCCTTGTTCGTTCAATTTCTAATTTGTTTCACACACACAAGCGAAAACTCTAAGAAATTGAATAGCAGCATTAATTCCTGCAAAATGGGAGTATGCACAATACTGTCTGGCAATGGAAGACAACTGACTGCACCTGCATTTGCATTGTGTAGGCCAGGGCGGTACATAGAAGTATACTCGTAAGTAGATAATGTCAGAGCCCATTGTTGTACCTTTGCTGATACCTTTTTAAAAATTCATTCATGGGATGTGGGCTTTGCTGGCTGGGCTAGCATTTAACGCCCATCCCTAAATACACTTGAGAAGGTGGTGCTGAGTTGCCCTCTTGAACCACTGCAGTCCATGTGGTGTAGGTACACCCACAGTGCTGTTAGGAAGGGAGTTTCAGGATTTTGACCCAGCGAGGGTGGCCTTGTCTTCATTGAATATACCCATTAAAGGTTCATGGTCTGACACAATGGTGAAATGGCGACCATGCAGATACTGGTGGAATTTTTTCACCCTGAATACCACCTATAAACCTTATTTTTCTAGCTGGGAATAGCCTTTCTCGGCTGAGAAGAGGGTTCTCAACACAGCCAATGGGCCTTTCAGACCCATTTTCCATTTTATGGGATAACACAGCTCCCACTCCATAGGGAGAGGCATCACATGTTAATAGCAGCCCTTTCGATGGGCCGTAGTGTATCAATAGTCATGATGAATGCAACAATTCCTTTGCTTTCACAAAAGCTTCTTCCTGTGGTGACCCCCAAGAGCAAGGGTGGTCCTTTTTTAGTAACGAGTATAATGGTGCCAACACAGTTGATGGGTTTGTTAAGAAGCGGCTATAGGAGTTGATCATGCCCAGGAAGGACTTGAATTCTGTAACATTGGGTGATGATGGTGCATCTTTTATTGCCTGAATTTTATCTTCTACCAAATGCAATCCCATGGCATCCACCCTGTGGCCCTGATACATCATTTCTGGTGCCTAAAATGTGCACTTTTCCTTCTTTAACCATACGCCAGCTTCCATGAATCTCCTTAGCATCTCCTCCAGATTGGTCAATTGTCCAGTCTTGGTTGACCCAGTGATGAGAATACCATCCAAACATACTACCACTCGTGGGAGTCCTTGCAAATGACTCTCCATTTTTCTCTGGAAGAAAGCTCACACTGATGAGACCCCGAAGGGCAGACAGGTGTACTGATAGAGGCCCTTGTGTGTGTTAATGGTTACCTACTCCCTCAATGTGTTATCCAGCTCTAGCTGCTGGTAAGTGGGGCTCATATCCAATTTCGTATAGGACTTGCCTCCAATCAATTTGGCACATAATTCATCTATCCATGAGATCGGGTACTTGTCTTGTTTGGCTGTCTTATTTGCAATCAATTTATAGTCTCCACAGGTATGTATGGTGTAGTCAGGCTTAACCACTCCATCTGATTTTAGGTGAAATATTTCAAAGCGGTTGAGTTTGATCTTCTGTAGCCAGTCTCGGCCTAAGAGACTGGGTCCCTCTCCTTTCACAATTATTACAGGCAGCTGACTGTTTATTGCTTGTCAGAGACTGGTGTTGTGGCAATGCTCTTTACTTGAATAGATTCTTCCATGTATGTTAATTTAGTGGCTGTCCGCTCCGAGTTTATTGGCTGTCTTCTTTCATTAATGTACCTGAAAATGTGCTCTCCCAACAACCGTGGCTGAGGCACTGTGTCCACTTTCATTTTTTGTGGCTTCTCATTAACTTGTACTGTCACAGTAATAGGGTTCAGTCTTCACAGCAGTCACATTATACAAGGAGTAAATATCAGGAGCAGCAGCTTCAGCCGTTGTTGTACCCATTATTTCCAACATGTTTGTTTGCTGTTTTTCAAACTGCTTCAACTTTGTTTGGCATTGCCTAACCATATAACCATTCATATGACAGTAATGGCATTCTTCCCCTTTGAATTTACAGGTATCAGCTCTGTGGTCACCCACACATCTATAACAACTTTTTCTTGAAGCTTCTGCTAGGCTTTTTAATGTTTTTCACAGCTGACATTGACTCACGCTTAGATTCTGCATGTCTAGCTTTCGCACCGCTTTTGGCATCAGGTTCCCACCCAACATTAAGTACGGCACCTTTTACCATGGCCAGGACTTTCCCGTCGGCGAGCGGGGGGACGTCGGGGCCGACTCATAAAATGATGTGGGGTGACATCACCCCGCCCCATTTAAATTTTCAGGTAGGCGGGGGCTGAGCAGAATCAGCTGTGTGCCCGCCGGCCTGTCAATGGCCAATTGAGGCCATTGACAGAGACATTGAACTAATTAATGGACCTGCCCGTCCAATCTTATGATTGGCGGGCAGGCTAGGAGCCCTGGAGGGCGTTAGAAATAGCATAAAACCTCATCCACTGGTGGGATGAGGTTTCATGTAGATTTTTAAAAATATAATTAAAGTGTTATTACAAGTTATGGACATGTCCCAACTCATGTAACAGTGACACATGAGGGGACATGTCAGGGAATTTTTTTCTATTTTTAATAGTTTTCAATGTGCAGCTGATCTCCCTGAGGCAGCACTTAGCCTCAGGGAAATGAACGCGGTCTTCCGTGCGCACGGGCAAAAGAGCGCACTCTCGGGTTTAGGGAATCCCCCCTCCCCCGCCCGCACAGGGAGTGCACAGCGTTTCCGTGCAGATGTTACGCTGGGCAGGCCTTAATTGGCCCGCCCACATAAAATGAAATATCTGATCGGGGGCGCATGTGTTGTAAAGCATGCAAGTCTCTCCCAGCGCTTTTCATGGTGAGGGAGATTTCTAGGGTGTGCTTAAAGTCAATGTCGACCTCCATGAGAAAATGATGCTGTATGGCGTCATCCTTAATTCTGCAAACCAATTGGTCCTGCAGCATATTGCTTAATGTGCCCTCAAAATCGCAATGTTTTGTTAACTGCTTGAGATCCGCACTGCCACACCCCGGTCCCCCACCCCTCCCCCCAACCCTGCTCCCAGGGCCCTAACTCTTGAATTAAATTTAAAGCGCTGCATGATTACAGATGGCTTCGGCTGGAAGTGCGTTTTCATGAGGTCCACTAATTCATTGTAGGACTTGGAATTAGGCACCCTCGGAGCTGTCAGGTTACGAATTAGTTTGTGTGTTTTACTGCCACATACACCTGAGGGTCGCTTTCTGCTTTTCTTCCATGGTAATCTCATTTGCTATGTGAGGTAAAATCCAAGGTACTCTACATACTGGCTCCAGTCTTCCATAGGCGCATCATATGGATCAATTCTGCTAAAGACTGGCATGACTGGTGAGGACATTTTTTTTAAAAATCGATGTACTCAGTAACAGGGCAAAATGCAGAGTCAGAGCTGAATTTACCCTCTTTGCCAATTGACGGAGCAGATAGGTTTCATCAAGAAACAGTTAAACTTCATTACAGAGAAATTTACAGGTGCTTTCACGCTCAACCAGGACTCTTGACAGGAAGCTCCGCACCCCCCTGGATTGCCCATGTTAAAAACTCACTGGTCGGAACCCCCGGAATACATCATGTGACCCAGATTGATAGAAGGGAGGGACTACCACACGGCTTATCTTTACATCCTTTCTTGAATACGGTTGTAACATTTGCAATTCTCCAGTCCTCTGGCATCGCCCCTGAGTCTAAGAAAGACTGGAAAATTATAGCCTGTGCCTCTGCAATTTCCACTCTGAGCACCCTTGGATGTATTTCACCCGGTCCTTGTGCTTTATCATCTCTAGGTACAGACAACCTATCCAATGTCTGCTCCTTATAGGAACATAGGAGCAAAAGTAGGCCATTTGGCCCTCGACCCTGCTCCACCATTCAACTAGATCATGGTGGATCTTCTACCTCAACACCATCTTCCTGCACTATCAGCGTATCCCTTGATGTCATTGGTATCTAGAAGCATCTGTTATGAACGTACTCAATGACTGAGCCTCAACAGCCCTCTGGGGCAGAGAATTCCAACCACTCACTCTGAATGAAGAAATTCCTCCTCATCTTGGTCCTAAATGGCTTACCTCTTACTACCTGTGTCACCTGGTTCCAGACACACTCAAGCACACAAACATACAAACTTGTGAATAAGGAGCAGGAGTAGGCTATTTAGCCCCTTGATCCTGCTCTGATATTCAATAAGACCATAGTTGATCTGATTGTAACTTCAACTTCACATTCTCACCTACACCCGATAACCTTTCACCCCCTTGCTTATCAAGAATCTATCTACCTCTGCCTTAAAAATATTCAAAGACTCTGCTTCCACTGCCTTTTGAGAAAGCAAGTTCCAAAGACTCACGGCCCTCTGGGTGAAAAAATTCTCTTCATCTCTGTCTTAAATGGATGAACCTTAATGTTTGAACAGTGACCCCTATTTCTATATTCCCCCACAAGAGGAAACATCCTCTTCACATCCACCCTGTCAAGGCCCCTCAGGTATAAGGTTCAATCAACTGGAGGAAACATCCTTCCTGCATCTTGATTATTGCTGAAAAAAGACACATTTTTTGTCAGATCTTTTAATCTTGCTTTTCATCAGGACAATTTGCAAAGATGCCAATATCAGGGGAAACAACAAACTTATACTGTATGAACAGAGATTGCTGATTGGATGTTAAGTGAACTCTGATTGGTAGAGATAATTCCATGGAGAATGCACCAGTTGATGGTGACTGACAGGTAACTGCAAAGCATTGTTTGAAATTTATACCAGGCAACTTGACCCTGATTGAAATTCATCCTCTTCAACATTAGTGCTAATTAGGCTTATGAAGTCGATATGTAGATTGAAGTCCTCCATGATTACTGTGGTACCCTTGTTACATGTATCTCTAAGTTCCTGATTTATACAATGCCCTACGTTACCATGACTATTTGGTGGCTGAAAAGCAAGTCCTATCAAAGTTTGCTGCCCTTTGTTGTTTATACATTTTGATCTTCCGATCTAAGATCCTCTCTTACTAATGCACTGATCCCATCCTTTATAAACAATGTGACCCCGCCTCCTTCAGTTATACCGAGCACTAGTGAGACCACATATGAAGTGCTGTGTATAGTGCTGGTCACCTTATTCAATGAAGTATGTAAATGCATTGGAAGCAGTTCAGAGAAGGTTAACCAAATGAATACCTGGAATGGGTGGGTTGTCTTATGAGGAAAGGTTGGACAGGCTAGGCTTGTATCCACTGCAGTTTATAAGAGTAAGAGGTGACTTGTTTGAAATATATAAGATCCTGAGGGAACTTGACAGGGTGGATGTGGAGAGGATGTTTCCTCTTGTGGGAGAATCTAAAACTAGGAGTCATTGTTTCAAAATAAGGGGTCACCCATTTAAAACGGTGATGAGGCAAAAATTTTTCTCTAAGAGGGTTGGGAGTCTTTGGAACTCTTTTCCTGAAAAAGCATTGGAAGAAGAATCCTTGAATACTTTTAACACAGAAGGTGGATAGATTCTTGGTAAGCAAGGGGGTGATAGGTTATCAGGGGTAGGCAGGATGCAGATTTGAGGCTCCTACCAGATCACCATGATCTTATTAAATGGTGGAGCAGGCTCGAGGGGCCGAATGGCCTACTCCTGCTCTTTGTTTATATGCTCATATGTTTCTTTTCCTTTTTGCCCATCCTTCCTAAATGCTGAATACCCTTGAACTTTCAGTTCCCAACCTTGGTCACCTTGCATCCACAACTCTGTAATGGCAATCTGTTTACTTCTATTTGTGCTGTCAGTTCACCTACATTGCTGCGAATGCTGTGTGCATTCAGATAGAGTGCCTTTAAGTCTGTCTTGTTATTTTTACAGTCTCTAGCCTTAAATGCTGGCAGACTCCTATGTTCATATGCTCAATCCAGTCCTGTCACATTCTAATAACCATTTCCCTTGTTGCTATCCTGCTGTCTTATCTTCTCCTCTCTCTTCCATTTATCACATCTTCCCTCTGCCCTACTTTTTAGCTTAAAGCCCTCTGTTGAATTTAAATCCTTCAAGTGTCTAAACTAGCTCTTCTTTTATCATGACCTGAGCAGCAGCATCTTCTTTGGTAAAGACAGATGCAAAGTATTGATTTTGTACCTCAGCCATGCCCTCCGCCTCCATATGTAAATCTCCTTTTTGGACTCTAATTGGGCCCCTTCCTCCTTATACCACCCTCTTACTATTTATATGCCTATAGAAGACGTTAGGATTCCCTTTTATGTTAGCCACCATACTCTCTTTTTGCTTCTCGTATTTGCTTTCACACTTCCCCTCTGAACTTTCTATATTCAGCCTGATTCTTGGTTGTGTTATCTTCCTGACATCTGTCATAATTAGGCTTTTCTTCTTCATCTTAATCTCTATATCTTTCTTCATAAAAGGGAACTGGTGGATGAACTGTACTTGGATATCCAGAAGGCAGTTGATAAGATGCCACATCAAAGATTATTACGGAAACTAAAAGCTCATGGTGTAAGTGATAACTAACATAGTGGCATGGATAGAAGATTAGCTAGCTAACAGGAAATAGAGAGTAGCCATAAATTAGTCTTTTTCTGTTTGACTGGATGTGACACGTGGTGTGCCAGCGGGGTCAGTTCTGGGGTATCAAATTTTTACAATTTACATTAATGACTTGGATGAAGGGACATAAGGTATGGTAGTTAAATTTGCTGGTGACACAAAGATCGGTGGGAAAGTAAGTTGTGAAGAGGACATAAGGAGGCTACAAATTGGGTTAAGAAAGCGGGCAAAAATCTGGCAAATGGAGTATGATGTGGGCAATTGTGAAATTGTCCATTATGGCAGGAAGAATAAAAAAGAAGCATATTATCTAAATGGAGAGTGCTTGCAGAGTTCTGGGATTCAGAGTGATCTAGGTATCCTAGTGCATGAATCACGAAAGGCTAGTATGCAGGTAGAGCAAGAAACTAGGAAAGCTAATGGAATGTTATTGTTTATTGCAAAGGGAATTGAATATAAAAGTAGGAGGTTATGCTTCAGTTCTATAGAACACTGGTGAGGCCACATCTGGAGTAGTGTGTACAGTATTGGTCCCCATATTTAAGGATGTAGCTCAGAGAAGGTTTACTAATACCAGGAATGGGTGGGTTGTCTTATGAGGAAAGGTTGGACAGGCTAGGCTTGTATCCACTGGAGTTGAGAAGAGTAAGCGGCGACTTGATTGCATATAAGATGCTGAGGGGTCTTGACAGGGTAGATGTGGTGAGGATGTTTCCTCTTGTGGGATAATCTAGAACTAGATGTCACTGTTTAAAAATAAGGGGTCACCCATTTAAGATAGAGATTAACAGAATTTTTTTCTCTCAGAGGGCAGTGAGTCTTTGGAACTCTCTTCCTCAAAAGGCAATTGAAGCAGTCTTTGAATGCTTTCAAGGCAGAGGTAGATAGATTCTTGATAAACAAGCAAGTGAAAGGCTACTGGGGGTAGGCGGGAGGTTACAGTCAGATCAGCCATCTTCTTAATGAATGGCACAGCAGGCTCAAAGGGCTGAGTGGCCTACTCCTTCTCCTAACTTGTATGTTCATAAGTTCATTTGGGAATTCTGGGTTTGCTTACCCTACCTTTCCCCTTCATGGGATTTTTTTTAATATTCATTCAAGGAATGTGGGCATCAGTGGCTAGGCCAACATTTATTGCCATCCTTAGTTGCCCTTGAGAAGATGGTGGTGAGCTGCCTTCTTGAACCACTGCAGTCCCTGTGGGTACACCCATAATGCTGTTAGGGAGGGAGTTCCAGGATTTTGACCCAGCAACAGGGAAGGAACTGTGATATATATGTATTTTTTTAGTCATTCATGGGATATGGGCTTTGCTGGCTGAGTCAGCATTTTATTGCCCATCCTTAGTTGCCCATGAGAAGGCAGTGGTGAGCTCCAGGTGGTGGTGTTCCCATCTATCCGCTGCCCTTGTCCTTCTAGGTGGTAGTGGTCGTGGGTTTGGAAGGTGCTGTCAAAGGAGCCTTGGTGAATTCCTGCAGTGCAACTTGTAGCTGATACACACTGCTGCTACTGTGCATCAATGGTGTAGGGAGTGAATGTTTGTAGATGGGGTGCCAAGCAAGCGAGTTGCTTTGTCCTGGATGATGTCAAGCTTCTTGAGTGTTGTTGGAGCTGCACTCATTCAGGCAAGTGGAGAGTATTCCATCACATTCCTGACTTGTGCCTTTTAGATACTGGACAGGCTTTGCGGAGGCAGGAGGTGAGTTACTCCCTTCAGGATTCCTAGCCTCCAAACTGCTCCAAACTACTTATGCGGCTAGGCCTGTTCAGTTTCTGATTAATGGTAACCCGAAGGGTGTTGATAGTGCAGGGTTCAGTGATGATAATACCATTAAATGTTGAGGAGCGATGGTTAGATTCTCTCTTATTGGAGACGGTCATTGCCTGGCACTTGTGTGGCATGAATGTTCCTTGCCACTTCTCAGCCTAAGCCTAGATTTTGTCCAGGTCTTGCTGCATTTGGGCATGGGCTGCTTCAGTATTTGAGGAGTCATGAATGATGCTGAACATTGTGCAAACATCAGCAAGCGTCTGACCTTATGATGGAGGGAAGGTCATTGATGAAGCAGCTGAAGATGGTTGGGCCTCGGACACTACCCTGAGGAACTCCTGCAGTGATGTCCTGGAACTGAGATGACTGACGTCCAACAACCACAACCATCTTCCTTTGTGCTAGGTAGCTCACCAACCAGAAGAGAGTTTTCCTCTGGTTCCCATTGACTCCAGTTTTGCTAGGGCTCCTTGATGCCACACTCAGTCAAATGCTGCCTTCAGGTCAAGGGCAGTCACTCTCATCTCAGCTTGATTGTGCCTGGACTATCTCTTCTTTGAAGGTAGCCCATTGTTCAGCAATCATTTTTCTTGTCAACATTTGATTCCAAAATGTTCGGCTCAGATCCTTTCTTATCCCACTGAAGTTGGCTTTCCTCCAGTTAATTATTCCTATTCTTGATTGTTCCTTGTCCATTTTCATAGCCAGCCTCAACTTTTTGATATAGTGATCACTGTCTCCTAAATGTTCTCCTATTGACACTTGATCCACTTGGCCCACTTCATTGTCAAGAACCTGTGCCTCTCCTCTCATTGGAGTATAAACATACTACTGTAAAAACGTTCCTGAACACACCCTAGGAACTCTTACCCCTCTCTACCCTTTACACTACTAGTATCCCAGTCTATATTCCAATAATTAAATTCAGAACTAATCTATCATTCTTGCTCCTCTTTTTAATTTCATTGCAAACTTGTTTTTTTCAACATCTTTCCAGCTAGCTGGTGGCTGATAGACTACACCAAGAAGTATAATTGCACCTCATTTATTGTTGAGCTTTAGCGAAATAAATTCTGACCTGACCACTCTGGAACATGCTCTCTGTCCAGCACTGCAATATTCTCTTTAATCAAAACCCTTTTTGTTCCTTTCCTTTCCTGAACAACTTCAATCTGGGAATACTTAACACCCATTCCTGCATTTCTTTGAGCCAGGCCTCTGTTATACTTCCATCATACTTCCACGTGGCAATCTGCACCTGAACTCACCAATCTTATTTACCGCACTTTATGTACACATATACATACACAGTAACCCTGATTTCAACTTTATAACTTTCTCCTTTACCCTAAACCCACTTAATAATTTATTATTTCCTACTCCAGTGCTCCCTCTCTCTCCCAATATTCTCTGCACTTTATTATTCCTCTCTGCTATTACCACTTTGTTCCCACACAACTGCTAAGTTTGTTTAAACCTTCCCTGATAGCATTAGGAAATTGCTCCATAAGGAAATTGGTCCAGCTCTGTTAAGGTGCAACCTGTCCAATCTGTACAGGTCCCATCTATCCTAGAGCTAGTCCCAGTGTCCCAGGAATCTAAAGCCCTCCCTCCTGCACCATCTGTCCAGCCAAACCTTCATTGCTGTTATCCTCCTATTTCTATACTCACTTACACATGGTACTGGGAGTAATCCATAGATCACTATTTTTGAAGTCCTGGTTGCTAATTTCCTACCTAGCTACCTAAATTCTGACTGCAGGACCCCATCCTTCTTTCTGGCTATGTCGTTCATACCAATATGGACTATAACTATTGGTTGTTCACCCTTCCCTTTCAGGGTGCCCTGCAGCCATTGAGTGACATCATTGACCCTGGCACCAGGGAGGCAATGCACCATCCTGGATTCACATCTGCAGCTGCAGGTCCCCATACAATGTAGAGAAGTGTGAGCTTATTCACTTTGGTCATAAAAATAGAGAAGTGGGATATTTTTTATAGGGTGTGAAACTCATAAATTTTGATGTTCAGAAGGAATTGGCTATAATCGTACAAAAAACAAAGAAAGTTAGCATACAGCTAAAGCAAGCAATTAGGAAGGCAATTGGCATGGTGGCCATTTTTGCAAGAGGATTGGAGCATAAGAATGAAGAAGTCTTGCTAAACTTGTACAAGACTTTTTAAAAAATTCATTCACTGGATGTGGGCATCGCTAATTGGGCCAGCATTCATTGCCCATCCCAAGTTGCCCTTGGGAAGGTGATGGTGAGCTGCCTTCTTGAACCACTGCAGTCCATGTAGTGTTGGTACACCGCAAGTGCTGTTAGGAAGGGAGTTCCAGGAAATATATCACCGTTCCTTCACTGCCCCAGCAACAGTGAACGAATGGTGATATATTTCCAAGTCAGGCTGGTGAGGTACTTGGATGGGAACTTCCAGGCAGCAGCGTTCCCATTCATCTGCTGCCCTTGTCCTTCTAGATGATAATGGTCATGGGTTTGGAAGATGCTGTCTAAGTAGCCTTGGTGAATTCCTGCAGTGCATCTTGTAGATGGTGCATACTGCTGCTACTGTGCGCCGGTGGTGGAGGGAGTGAATGTTTGTGGATGGGGTGCCAATCAAGTGGGCTGTTTTGTCCTGGAATGTGTCAAGCTTCTTGCGTATCGTGGGAGCTGCACTCATGGTGCACTCACTTTGGTGAGACCACAACTGGAGTACTGTGTGCGGTTTTTGTCTCCGTATTTAAGGAAGGATATACTTGCATAGGAGGCAGTACAGCAAAAGTTCACTAGATTGATTGTCCCTTGGATGAGAAGGTTTTTCTATAAGGAGGTTGAGCAAATTAGGTCTATATTCTCTAGAGATTGAATAGCAATGACTTAAATGAAATGTACAAGATTATGAAAGGTCTTGACAGAGAAGTTGTTTCCCCTGGCTGAGGGATCTAGAACATGAGGACACAGTTTCAGGATAAAGGGGTGATCATTTAGGACTGTGATGAGGAGAAATTTCTTCACTCAAAAGGTTTATATGGAGCGATTTCTGTTCATCTGTTACTGGACGTCTAACAAGCAATCTGACAATTTACAGACAGTGGGAGTTGAGAAATGTGGTGTTGAGGTAGAGCTGGGTGTCCTCAGCGTTTTGTAACCTGACAATCGCAAGCTGCAATAAGCTTTTTGGGAAATAAAGCGGGACATCAACTTGGAAATTATTTCTTCACACAGACATCAGGCCCATGAGATGAAAACAAAATACTGCAACTGTTGGATATTTGAAATGAAAACAGAAAATGCTGGAAAAACTCAGCAGGTCTGGCAGCAGCTGTGGAGAGAAAAACAGAGCTAATGTTTCCAGTCCATATGACTCTTCTTCATAGCTAAATAGAAGTAGAAATGTGATGGATTTTATATTGTTTAAGAAGAGATGGAACAGGTGGAGCAAAATAGAGGGTCAGGGATAGGCGGGACGAAGGAGAGATTGACAAAGATGTCATGGACACAGGACAAGGGGAGTGTGATTGGTAGTGGTAAGGACTAAACAAGGTGCTAATAGTGGCAGAAGCTGTTATTAGAAGAAAAAGGGTGAATGCTCTGTGAAAGCGCAACATCGAAACAAGTGACAGATGGCCCTGTGGAGGTTGGGGGAGTGGGGGAATGGATTTAAAAAATTGAACAAATAAATAATAATAAATAAATAATAAAAATGAAAATAAATAAGAATAAAAATAAAAGTTAAAATTAAAAACAAAAATTAAAAAATTAAAAACTGGATTTAAAAAGGTGCAGAGATCGAGGACAGTTCACGGTCTGAAGTTGTTGAACTCAATGTTAAGTCCGGAAGGCTGTAAAGCGCCTAATCAGAAGATGACGTGCTGTTCCTCCAGTTTGCATTGGGATTCACTAGAACAATGCAGTAGACCAAGGACAGACATGTAGGCATGAGAAAAAGATGGTGTGTTGAAATGGCAAGCGAAGGGAAGTTTAGGTCATGCTTGCGGACTGAGTGAAGGTGTTCAGCAAAGCAGCCACCCAGTTTGCATTTAATCTCCCCAATGTAGAGGAGACTGCAATGGGAACAGCGAATGTAGTAGACTAAATTAAAGGAGTGCAAGTGAAGCGCTGCTTCACCTGAAAGGAATATTTGGGACCTTGGACAGTGCCGAGGGAGGAGGTAAAGGGCTAGGTGTTGCACCTTCTGCGATTGGATGGAAAGGTGCCATGAGAAGGGGATAAGGAGTTTGGGGTGATGGAGAAGTGGACCAGGGTGTCACGAAGGGAATGGTCCCTAAGGAATGCTGACAGGAGGGTGAGGGGAAGGTGTGTTTGGTGGTGGCATCATGCTGGAGTTGGCGGAAATGGCGGAGGTTGATCCTTTGAATGCGGAGGATGGTAGTGTGAAAAGTGAGGACAAAGGGGACCCTATCATGGTTCTGGGAGGGAGGGGAAGGGATGAGGGCAGAGGTGCGGGAGATGGGTTGGACACGGTTGAGGGCCCTGTCAACCACAATGGGGGGGGACCCCTCGGTTAAGGAAAAAGGAAGACATGTCAGAAGTATGATTTTGGAAGGTAGGATCATCTGAACAGATGTGATGGAGGTGAAGGAACTAAGAGAATGGGATGGAGTCATTACAGGGAGCAGGGTATGAGGAGCTGTAGTCGGGATAGCTGTGGGAGTCGGTGGGCTTGTAATGAATATTGGTAGACAGCCAAACACCAGAAATGGAGAGGTCAAGGAACAGAGAGGAAGTGTCGGAGATGGAGCATATGAAGGTGATATAGGGGTGGAAATTGGAAGCAAAATTGATAAATTTTTCCAGTCCAAACAAGAGCATGAAGTAGCACCAATACAGTAATCAATGTACCAAAAAAAGAGTTGTGAGAGGGGACCTGAGCAAGAATAGAACAAGAAATGTTACAAATACCCCACAAAAAGACAGGCATGACTGGGGCCTATGCGGGCACCCATAGCTACACCTTTTATTTGAAAGAAATGAGAGAAGTTAAAGGAGAAACAAAAAGTTAAAAGAGAACAAATTCAGCCAGACGGAGGAGGGTGGTGCTGGATGGGGATTGTATGAGCCTCTGTTCAAGAAAGAAGTAGAGAGACCTCAGACCCCATCTTGGTGGGGGATGGAGGTGTAGAGGAATTTGACATCCATGGTGAAGGGAAAGCGGTTAAGGCCAGAAAACTGGGAATTGTTGATGTGACGTAGGGCATCAGTGGAATCACAGATGTAGGTGGGAAGAGATTGGACAAGGGGAGGGAGAATAGAATCGAAATAGGAAGAAATGAGTTCCTTGGGACAGGAGCAGGCTGACATGATTGGTCTACCACGTCAGTCCTGTTTGTGGATTTTGGGAAGGAGGAAGAAGTGGGCTGTGTTGGGTTGGGTGACTATGAGGTTTGAAGCGGTGGAGGGAAGATCCCCAGAGGAAATGAAATCAGTGACAATCCTGGAACCAATGGCTTGGTGTTCGTTGGTGGGGTCATGGTCCAGGGGGAAGTAGGAAGAAGTGTCTAAGAGTTGGCGCTCAGCATCTGTAAGGTAAAGGTCAGTATGCCAAACAAAAACAGCACCACCCCTCTCAGCAAGTTTAATAACAAAGTCAGGGTTGGACGTGAGAGAACAGAGTGCAGCAAGTTCAGAAGGAGACAGGTTACAGTGGGTGAGAGGACCAGAAAAATTAAGTTGGCCGTTGTCATGCTGACAGTTCTCAATAAAAATATCAAGAGCAGGTAAAAGGCCAGAGGGAGGGGGTCCAGGTAGAGGGAGAATACTGGAGGTGGGTGAAGATATCTGTTAAATGGGGAGAGGACTCCTGCCCAAAGAAGTGAGCAAAGAGACCCGATGGTGTCAGAAAGGAGTCCTGGACCAAGGGAACTGCCTAACAACGGCATTTTAATTGGCTCCTGACCAGGTGACCAGGTTTTTGTGTGAAAGCAGTAGAGCAGAAAGCTCCTGGCCTGCAAAGAGAAAACATCTCAAATCTCTTTTCCATCTCTATAACCTGCTCTCTCTCTCTCTGAAGAAACACTTGTAAGAAGTAAAAAGGGGAAATCACTGTTAGAGACATTGAAAAGCAAGTTCTCAACCAGTGAACTAAGCACTGAAGGTGCTGGAAGGCCACCTTCTGTCATCAACAAGAACTGAAAGGAATTTGGAAGACATTGATCAAAATCAACCCAGTGAATCCTGTACTCTGATTGGTGCTATTGAACTGTTTTATTCCACCGTGTGTATGTATGTGTATGTGTGTATAGGGATTTAAGAAGGGGGTAGAGTTTAAGTTATAGTGTTAGAAGTTAGCAGTTCATATTTCTTTCTTTTGCCACTGGTTAATGACAGTTTGTTCAATAAACAGTTACTTACTTATTAAGTTTGCAAACCTGGTGCCTGTATTTTGTTAACCTAAATTAAACAGTTAGATAGAATTGGGGCAATCAGGTGGTTCACTAGATTGATTCCAGAGATGCAGGGCTTGACTTATGAGGAGAGGTTGAGCAATTTAGGCCTATACTCGCTCGAATTTAGAAGGATGAGAGGAGTTCTAATTGAAATATATAAGGTGCTAAAGGGGATAGACAAAGTAGATGTGGAGTGGCTGCTTCCCCTTATGGGGCATTCTAGAATGAGAGGCCATAGTTTAAGGCTAAGGGGTGGTAGATTTAAATCAGAGATGAGGAGGAATTACTTTTCTCAAAGGGTCGTGAATCTGTGGAATTCACTACCTCAGAGTGCAGTGGATGCTGGGACGCTGAATAAATTTAAGGAGGAGACAGACAGATTTTTAATTAGTAATGGGTTGAATGGTTTTGGGGAAAGGGCAGGAATTTGGAGTTGAGGCCGAAATGAGATCAGCCATGATCATAATGAATGGCCGGGCAGGCTCAAGGGGCTGAATTGCCTACTCCTGCCCCTAGTTCTTAAGTTTGATAACTTTTCACGTTTGTTGCAGCTCAGGGAACAGTGGGGCTTGATATTACAGCGCACTATCCCAGTGAGTCATGACACTGGGATTAGAAGATGTCAGAGGGATGGGAAGGGGTCCTGGATGGGCATTGGTATCAATGAGTTGTTGCAGCTTGCGTACCTTAACACCTGAAAGGAAGAGAAAAAGTTTCTTGTTAAGGCGTCGGATGAGACGAGGAATAAAATGAAACTGGGGATCAGGACAGCTTTGAGATAGGGTGAGGTGGTTCCGCTGGAGAGAGAGGTTGAGTGTATACATATGGTGGTGCATGACACTGAGTGTGGATCTTAGGATGCGGCAGGAACATCAGTGTGAGGAACATTGTATGTCCCAGAGATACCTGTAATCCTGTGTGGATTCAAAACATGAGGATGGAACTTCAGTAGGAATCTATATGGGTTAAATTGGAGATGGAGACAGTTGCTGAGGAAGGAAATATGGCTGTGGAAGTGAGTTTTGGTAAACACCTTGTCAAACACCAGGAAGGAAATGGAAAGCAATGAAGGTGAACAGGGCAAAATAGACAAACGGAAATCCTGTCAGAGAGTGCAGCAGTATTTCTTCAAGTTGGTATTCCTGGAAGAGAAGTGACAGTGAATTAAACACTATGATAACAGCAAAATACTGCAGATGCTGTAAATCTGAAACAAAAACAGAAAATGCTGAACAAACTCAGCAGGTCTGTGGAGTAGTCCATGAAACTGTGTCTACTGGAGGACGATTTGTAACCAGGGAGCACAGATTTAAGATTATTGACAAAAGATGGGGGGAGGTGCAGGAGCGGATGGGAAGAACTCCTGTTACCGAGCAAGTTGTTATAAGCTGGAATGCATTGCCTGAAAGAGTAGAAACTGATTTAAAAGCAGCATTCAAAAGAGCATTGGAATTGTACTGAAAATGAAAAAAAAAATGCAGGGCTATGGGGAAAGAGCAAAGGAGTGGGACTATCAGATAATCAAATACTATCAAAGTGTCGTAGTAAGCAGCGTGGCCTCATGGTCTGTAAGGCTCTGTGCTGTAAGATTCAGTGAGGTTGACAAGCTGTTGTTTTTAAACCAGAAAGCTTTAATTTGTTGCATTTGCATTACTTGCACCAACCACCTGGACAAATCGGTCACAAAAATAGGGAACGCTTCACTCATTTGCGTGTCATCCTTGCGCAGGGGCCATGCTGATCTTTTCTGTATGGTTCCAGTTTTAGTATATGTGCTGCTGTTTCGCTCACTCGAGGGAATATTAAAGGAATTCTGCGTATCTAAATAATAAGTGTCTTACGGGATTTATTGGTACGGCTGCGGTGAGGAAAACGCCCACCTTTCCTGATTGAAGTTTTTCCATTCCCAGAATACAAAGTCGTTTGGAATTAATTCCAGCACAAAGTGCAGTAACTTTTAGATCAACTCGAAATCGCCCCAACATTTACAATTGATTTCTAAATGAATTCGCTTTATTGATTAAAATGACAATTGGAGGCTTAATCCACTATAATGTCGGCTCTGAAACGAACAGTCAGGGCGTTTTCCGAAGGATGGGTGGGCAGGGCAAGTACTTTTTCAAACTCTTAAAATTTCCATTTGGAACGCTTTTCCCCCGCCGCACTCAAAAGTCTAAATGCATGGAAATGACAATTAACTGTCCATTTTAAGATAGCGGGTGAGCTTTTAGTTTAAAATTTGCTTTGAGGTTTTACAGAGTTCTCAAGATGCCTCGAAGTTACAAAGGGTGGAGGTCTAACAGACCGGCCACACCCTTCTCACAGCATTGAGCCGAGTGCTGTGTGGCTCAACAGCCCGAGTTTGAATGGTGCTGCAATGTGAGAGTAAATCCCCAACTTTGTAACACGCACCGTCAAACACAGTGACATTTAGTAGAGAGCTTGTAGAATGCGTGTGCAATTACGGGGTTTCGGCTTCCTTTTACGATGACAGCCCCGTTTTCCCCGTTTTGTTGTAACTCTCAATGAAACGAGGATTTATATAACAATCAATGTGCGCTTTGCCTTTGTAATAAACAGGAATATTGCTTTCCTGACGAGCTAGTAGTGCTCGGGCAGAAATGCCTTTCGACCCCTGCGTTGCACTGACCTCTGGCGAAATTATCATGGTTCCTCGGAATTCATTTTTTACCAAATATGCCTCATCATTGCTTGAAAATCATCACTCCTGATTATTCAAGAAAACGATTAAGATGTTGTCCTGGTCACTGCTTCAATGGCACACTTCAAGTAAATGTGTCCAGCAGGAATAGAACAACTCATGTCTGAGATTAACAAGAATGTTGCCAGGGTTAGAAAAGTGTAGCTATCAGGAGAGATTGGATAGGTTGGGGTTATTTTCCTTAGAACAAAGAAGGCTGAGAGGTGACTTGATTGAGATGTACAAAATTATGAGGGGAATAGATAGAGTGGACAGGATAAAATTGTTTCCCTTGGTGGAGAATTCTAGAACCCGGGGACGTAGATTCAGGATAAGTGGCAGAAGGTGTAGGGGGGACATGAGGAAGAATTTTTTTATGCAGAGGATAGTGGGTGTCTGGAATTCGCTGCCCAAGTTGGTGGTAGAGGCAGAAATGCCAAACTCATTTAAAAAGTACCTGGATCTGCACTTTAAGTGCTGTAAGCTGCAGGGGTATGGGCCAGGTGCAGGAAGGTGGGATTAGAAAGGACATCTGGGTGTCCTCATGCTGGCATGGACAAGATGGGCCAAGTGACCTCCTTCTATGCTATGACTTTTCTGTGGTCTATGATTTATAATTTGGGCACTGAAGCAGTCCTGGTTTAGCTTTAACAGATCTCTGCCCGTTACACTGTACCATTCCACCAGAAGATTAGCTTCAGCCTTAGAGAGAAAAAAAGTTGCAGATGTCCAGTCTAAAACCAGATACTTGCATTTCAACTTCATGCCTCAAGAAGCATTCATTGTGTAAAGTTGTGAGTGATGGTCCAAGTCTGTTGTTGCCAGATGCTGATTGGTCCATGCACTGTCAATCACAGCAATAGCACATGTCCCATTTATCCCTGGGACTATAAATACCAGGCCAGGCATCAGCAGCCAATCCCTTTCTTGTAGGTTTGAAGCTGAGGAGGGAAGATCTCCAGAGGAAATGAGATCAGTAACAATCCTGGAACCAATGGCTTCGTGTTCGTTGGTGGCGTCGTGGTCCAGGGGGAAGTAGGGCAAAGTGTCTAAGAGTTGGTGCTCAGCCTCTGTAAGGTAGAATTCTTGTTATCAAGCAAGTTGTTATAATCTGGAATGCATTACCTGAAAGAGTAGAAACAGATTTAAAAGCAGCTTTCAAAAGAGCATTGGAATTGTACTGAAAATGAAAAACGCAGGGCTATGGGGAAAGAGCAAAGGAGTGGGACAACAGATACTCAGATAATCAAATACTATCAAAGTGTCTTAATAAGCAGCATGGCCTCATGGTCTGTAAGGTTCTGTGCTGTAAGATTCAATGAGGTTGACAAGTTGTTTGTTTAAATTGAAGAATCAGAAAGTTTTAATTTGTTGCATTTGCATTACTTGCACCAACCACATGGACAAATCGGCCGTAGCCCATAGCTCTTGCTCGGATCGGTACTACCGGAGCCATGACAGAACCATCGGATGCAGATTAATTGGTTAGCTTAACTTAACGGTTACGCATCGAAAAGGAGGCACTGAAGATGCAGAAAATTTGGATTTATTCCTTGGACCTTTCAATTGGCACTGCGAGCAGGGTACAAAGGACACAGCACACCTACATTGAACAGTGTACATTTTTACTCATACTAAATCCGACTCCATCCAGACCCAGGAAGTGTCAGGCGCCCCGCGTATCCGAAACGTAGGCTCCAGGCAATAGTTCAAGGGGTGGTAAGGGTGGGATAGAAACATTTGTACTATAGATTGTTATAATTATATCTGGTATTAGTCGCAAGTAACGAGTTCGGTCAGAAAGGACCCAGGTAAGAACTGTACTGCTGATGACAACTATACCCCGACTGTCTTACCCAGAGATAAGAGGTAGTGACAAAATAAGAAATTGATAGGCAAAATGATAAAGACCAATTGGAACCCATTTGACTCACCCACTGATCAGAGAAAACGGTGGGATAATCAGAAAAAAGACAAAGATGATAAAGCATGGATCCTAATGTTAAGACAACATGTAGAGTTAAGTAAGAAAGTAGATAGAATGTTGGCCACAAATCCCAAAATGAAGGCAAACACTGCTTAGGTACTTAGGACATGAGATCAGTCAGGGAAACAAGATCATATCACAGGCCAGGAAAATGGCCATCATGGACATGCCTCGCCGCACCACAGTAAGGGGCTCCGCAAGGTCATGGGGCTTTTCAACTTCTGCCACAACTTCCTACCCCAGTTTGCAGCAATGGCTGCGCTGATACAGAGGTTAGTAAAGAGAGGAAAGCCTGGGACAGAAAAGATAGAATGGGGACCAGAGCAAGAGACAGCATATACAGAGTTGAAGGCTGGTCTCTTGTCAGCACCGGCCCTCAAGCTACCTGACATGTCCCAACCGTTCCACCTTTACACAGTATAGATGGAGATTTTTACAATGCAGTAGTGACACAACAATGAGGAGAAAGTATGAGACCCGTAGCATATTATTCCAGGCAGTAGTCCCCTGTAGTGAAAGGACTGGCTAAGTGTGTGGCAGTGCTAGACTGTGCTGCATGGCAGTCCGGGTGTATGAACCTGTCACCATGTCTGGACAAATAATACTGCACACCCAGCATACTTTAGTGGAGTTGTTAAACACTGGGAAACTGAAAGCAGTGTCAGACTCCAGACGGGCGGCATGGGAAGCTGTGTTACTACCAAAAGATAAGGCAGTACAGATCATAAGGGATACTAAAGTTAATCCAGCAGACAGAATGATATCTGAAAGGGAACCGCACCAGTGTCAGATGAGATTCGAAAAGAGGTGGAGCGGGCATCTCAGATAAACTACTTGAGAACCCAGATTTGATCCTCTATGTGGATGGATCTAGGAGATACATAAACGGGCAATTTCGGACTGGGTGGGCAGTCATAGACCAGAATGAAGAGGCTATCCTAAAAGAGGGATTAGAAGGGGCCCTGTCAGCTCAGATAGCTGAACTGATTGCCCTTACGGAGGCCCTCAAAGCGGCTAAAGGCAAGAGGGTGAATGTGTATACTGACAGCTGGTATGCATTCAGGGTAGTCCACAACTACATGGCAGCATGGAATAGGAGGGGATTCATCACCTCAGGAGGGGGGCACATAAAGCATGAGAATGTAGTACAAGAATTAGTGGAAGCAGCTCGAGCGCCCGCAGAGGTGGCAGTTTTTAAAAGACAGGTGCATAGGAAAACCAGCAACTGGTAGGGGATGGGTGGATGTGCTCCCCTGCATATTGATGCAACTGAGGGCTACCCATAACAGGACAACTGGGTTAACCCCTTATGACTTGATGACTGGGAGGGCTATGCACTTGCCAGAGGGCATTGCCACTGGAAGCGAAGATATGGGACCCATCAGAGATAAAATTAAAAACCATATTAAGCAATTGGATGGACAGCTAAAGGAATTACAACAGGAATTGAAGGACCAACAGGCTATCAGGGATTTAGAAGAGAGGACAAAAGGGAAAACAGAGCCCAGTCACCACCGGCTGAGGTCGGAGACATAATGTTTGTTCAAATCACCCCTAACCAACCTGGCTTTGCCCCAGAATGGACTGGACCATACAAAATTACTTTGACCAGTGATTCATGTGCCTGCATTGATATGAAGGGAAAAGATAGGTGGAAACACTGGTCACAACTGATAAGGTATGATGTAAGTAAGAAAGACTGAATTACCGGGCAGTGGGGAGGAAACGGGCAACGAGCAGTCCATACTGTGTTAGGATTTATTCCCAATCTGGAGGACTGGCCATCCAAAAGACAAAGGGGGAATCCTCAACTACGGGGAGGGTCACCGTGGGCTGTGCACAAGGAGGGGTGAAAAGGAGAAAGCTGCCTCTTATATACGACCTAACCCATGGTGATCACCAGCAGTATGCTTCATTGCAGAAATAACAATAATCGGGTAATCTCCATGCCAAGATGGAAAAAAGCTGGGTGTTGATAATCATTACCAGGGTCCTGGCTATTGCAGCCACCGGCATATAGAACATAAACCGTGAAGCAGCGACTGGTATGGGCTTATACTACAAGAATGTCAGTGACGGATCTTGCGTGAAAGGAGGTGTAAATGTCACAACGGAAAGGTCAATGCTCTTCAAGTGTGGCTCCGGGCATATTCAACTATCCATTGGAATGAGCGATGGAGAGAGCCTAAGGCAGAGCTTGGATATGGGAATAATAAGAGCCCAACATGCTTCTAGATCAGCAATGGTTCGGATGGACCCTGTGTGAAGGGGGCACAGGTCCAGATATAATGTGTGAGAGATTTTTCGCAATTTACCATCACACCCCAGGACAACAACAACTGAGGTCACTGTCCTTGGGAGGAGGACTTGGGAATGACAGAGACCTGGCATTGGATCTTGAGACCCAAAAACATGCAGAGTTGACTACAACGGCGGACTCTCAGACCGACACCACCCTGCTATCACAGGACACAATGACACCACAGAGACTATCTTGTTCAGACATGACCCCTGGGCCACAGAATGGACTAGTCCTGTATATGGATGGTGAACAATTGTATGATAACGTTAAACATGAAATTATACCGGTAATTGTGAAGCTGGCAGGTATACAACTGCCTGAGTGTTGCGCCCCTACGAAAACCATACAAATTACTGAGTAAGGCAGTGATTAATCAGGTGGCCGACGCCACTAGATTCAGGGAACATGCTGCTTTCCACCGCCATAAGAGAGGGTTAGTTAACAGTGTACTGACAGGGGTGAATGCAGGGACTTTCCTGGTAAACTCTCTTGACATTCAAGGAATCAACTCCGAGGTCATGAATCTTAAAGGGATCATGAGGCAGCTGCTCATAAGAGCAGCGAGAGGTGGAGAAACGGCAGCGGCCCTAGGGGGCAAGAGTGTGGCAACTCTATTGGAAAGCATACACGTTATAAAGACCCAAGCTAAAACCACCAACAATTAATAGAAAGGGAGGAACGACATGAGGACAGCACCCAAAAAAAAACAACTGTGCCACACTTATGGCCAGTGGATAATCGGGCAATTAAGATACAATCTGGTCCAGATCCAAAGGGGGGAGGTGCCAGGCTGGATCAACTGTACCCAGTTGCGGGGGATGGCCAAGAACCCAGGTGTCATCGATGCCTGTACATTGAAAGGAATGACCAGGGTATATCCGGTGATGCAGAAGTGCAGCACAAACCAAATGAATGTGATAGGCATGGTATCGGCAATCCCCTCAGTCACAGTAGACATGGGCCTGCACCCTCAGTACCAACATTGGGTTAATTCGAGACAATGACTCCCGCTGGTACTACCCCATAGACATGCATGCCATACACAAGAATGAAGACATACACGGGGTATCACTGAGCGGGTGCAGGAGGAAAGGAAGTCTCACGATTTGCCCCCATCCAGTCAGAACAGGGGTGCACTAGACGAATGTGGGTACAACTGAATGGAGGGTTGTGCGTTAGAAATTATCTACAGAGAAAACCATCACACCTGCTCAGGATACAAAGGGAAAGGGGAATACTATGTAACAAATACTGAGCAGTCATACATGTATGGGAGCCTAGATTGCAACATCCCCAACTTCTGCTTTAAACCCCAGCTTTCAGTTACTATCGGACACACGCAAATGGTGTACATCCAACAAAGGGGTCAGGTCGCAGGCAACACTTCCAACATATTCCACGATACCCTGGAACAGTATAAGGAACCTAAGCAGGCCCCAATTCCCCACCTTCCCGAAAGTCTGACAAAGATTAAAGGTAACTTACAAAAGATGATGAAACAGTATTACGTGTTACAGGGGGTGTTTAAAAGGCTAGTCAATAATACGGAAGAGCAATTGAGAAATCTGACATGGTGGGAGCAAGTGTGGGACTGGGGGCTGAATGTGGATATACACCCTTGGATGAGAATAATCTCTCATTTACTCGTCGCAGTGCAGCTAGTGTTAGCATTGGCATGGGGAATTGCAGCATGTCACACCTGTAAGAAGAAAGCCCTTAGACATAGGACAAAAATAATGTTAAAGGAGCAACAACGGCTGCTGGGACAGGACACAATATTAATGTAGAAGAGTTCCAGCCTCTCGTCTTGGTGGCAGCACACCACCAGAAAGTCAGGAGTCTCGGAATTTAGGAAGCTTAAACACTTGGGGAGAGGTCCAGGTGATGCCATGGCCCGTAGGACTTGCTCGGATCTGGAACACCGGATCCATGACAGAACCATCGGATGCAGATTAATTGCATAGCTAACGATTACACATCCAAAGGGGGGGACTGAAGATGCAGAAAATTTGGACTTTTTTAAAGTGCCAACCAGGTCCAGCAGCTAGGGTGCCAAAGCATACATGGACAATCACAGATTTACATGAAAGCTAAAAACTTGTACAAGGGCTCAGCTGTAAATTTGCAATTAGGAAATGGGAGACACACACGTGCGGGGACACGGGATAACTCAATCAAGAAATGGGGAAGGCCATTTCACACCGCCTGATAGCCTCGAACCACATCCAGTCAGCCCCCGTAAACCTTTTGTATAGAACAAACATTTTTTTGCTATTTCCAAAAGAACAATACACAGTCTCTGCAATGCAATTATTGTACAAGAACACAATTATCAGTCCACTGGGGGGTCATTGTGCTGTGGCCTTTATCTAACTAATACCATTAAGTTGTAACTGGTAGTAAAAAATATATAAACGGTGCTCATCTGAACCTCAGTGGAGAAACGCCTGGACTGCCCAGTATTTGCTCCCCACATGCATAATAAAGGAACCACTTGAATATCGTATCTGGACTCTTGAGTGCTGAAATTTTGTACTAGAGTATTCCTCGGGCCTTTCAAGTCCATGAAACTGTGTCCACTGGAGGAGGATCTGTAACCAGAGAGCATAGATTTAAGATTATTGACAAAAGTTGGGGGGAGGGGCGGGGCAGATGGGAAGAATTCTTGTTACCAAGCAAGTGTTATAATCTGGAATGCATTGCCTGAAAAAGTAGAAACTGATTTAAAATAGGGAACGCTTCACTCATTTGCGTCTCATACTTGTGCAGGGGCCATGCTGATCTTTTCTGTATGGTTCCAGTTTTAGTACATGTGCTGCTGTTTCGCTCACTCGAGGGAATATTAAAGGAATTCTGCGTATCTAAATAATGTGTCTTACGGGAATTATTGGTACGGCTGCGGTGAGGAAAACGCCCACCTTTCCTGATTGAAGTCTTTCCATTCGCAGAAGACAAAGTCGTTTGGAATTAATTCCAACAAAAAGTGCAGTAACTTTTAGATCAACTCGAAATCGCCCCAACGTTTACAATTGATTTCTAAATGAATTCGCTTTATTGATTAAAATGACAATTGGAGGCTTAATCCACTATAATGTCGGCTCTGAAACGAACAGTCAGGGCGTTTTCCGAAGGATGGGTGGGCAAGGCAAGTACTTTTTCAAACTCTTAAAATTTCCATTTGGAACGCTTTTCCCCCGCCGCACTCAAAAGTCTAAATGCATGGAAATGACAATTAACTGTCCATTTTAAGATAGCGGGTGAGCTCTTAGTTTAAAATTTGCTTTGAGGTTTTACAAAGTTCTCAAGATGCCTCGAAGTTACAAAAGGTGGAGGTCTAACAGACCGGCCACACCCTTCTCACAGCATTGAGCCGAGTGCTGTGTGGCTCAACAGCCCGAGTTTGAACGGTGCTGCAATGTGAGAGTAAATCCCCAACTTTGTAACACGCACCGTCAAACACAGTGACATTTAGTAGAGAGCTTGTAAAATGAGTGTGCAATGATATTACGGGGTTTCAGCTTCCTTTTACGATGACAGCCCCGTTTTCCCCGTTTTGTTGTAACTCTCAATGAAACGAGGATTTATGTAACAATCAATGTGCGCTTTGGCTTCGTAATAAACAGGAATATTGCTTTCCTGACTAGCTAGTAGTGCTCGGGCAGAAATGCCTTTCGACCCTGCATTGCACTGACCTCTGGCGAAATTATCATGGTTCCTCGGAATTCATTTTTTTTTTATCAAATATGCCTCATCATTGCTTGAAAATCATCACTCCTGATTATTCAAGAAAACGATTAAGATGTTATCCTAGTCACTGCTTCAATGGCACACTTCAAGTAAATGTGTCGAGCAGGAATAGAACAACTCATGTCTGATTCATAATTTGGGCACTAAAACAGTCCTGGTTTAGCTTTAACGGATCTCTGCCGGTTACACTGTACCATTCCACCAGAAGATTAACTTCATCTGTACGCTCAGCCTTAGAGAGAAAAAAGTTGCAGATGTCCAGTCTAAAACCAGATACTTGCATTTCAGCTTCCCGCCTCAAAAAGCATTCATTGTGTAAAGTTGTGAGTGATAGTCCAAGTCTGTTGTTGCCAGATGCTGATTGGTCCATTCACTGTCAATCACAGCAATAGCACATGCCTCATTTATGCCCGGGGGAGCACACGAAGAGCTCACTATAAATACCAGGCATCAGCAAGCAATAGCTCTCTTGCAGCCGAGAAGTTGGAGCTAGTGGAATCGAATTAAGAAAGTAGAGTATCTCCAACAAGGGGTAAAGGATTACAAAATGACCACAAAGAGTGTCTACCGCAGGATGTTTGTCGAGCGACCAGTTCAGAGCACATCGAGCTATCGCTCTTATTCGGTTCGTAAACAACCGCGAACCAGTATTGCTCCTTCTTACTCCAGGCTCAGTTACTCGGGGCCAGTCATCAGGTCCGGGACTGTAAGGCAGGTCAGGAGTAGCGTTCCAGGAACAGCCCTGGGCAACAGCCTGAATTTCTCTGTGGTGGATGCTCTGAACTCGGAATTCAAGGTGAACCGCAGCAATGAGAAAGCCGAGATGATTGAGCTGAATGACCGTCTCGCCAGCTTCCTCGATAAGGTGAGAGCGCTGGAGCAACAGAACAAGATGCTGCTGGCCGAGTTGGAGCAACTGAAGGGTAAGCCCAGGTCCCGGATGGGGGATCTGTATGAACAGGAGCTGAGAGAGCTGCGCCTGCAAATCGATCAGATCAACAATGAGAAATCCCGTATCGAGGTGGAAAGGGATAACCTGGCCGACGATCAGCAGAAGCTGAGGGAAAAGTGAGTCTGTCCGGTCTGCTTTCTGTTAATAGTCGTTTCACTTGTTTTAAGGGGGGGGGGGAGGTGGAACGGGGCGGGGAGACCATTTACAAATTTCCTTCAGAAGTCTCATGGGGGGTGGGTGGAGAATGGGGTAACTAACTAGACAGCGATTTTTAAAAAGTTTCCATACAATACGAACCCCCCCTAAAAAAACGCCTTACATGAGGAATATGCTCCTCTCCATCAGCAAAAATATGTAGGGACTTTCTGAATTAAAACCGAAAAAATGCTGGAAATATTCAGCAGGTCTGGCAGCATCTATATAGAGAGAGACTCAAGAGTTAACGTTTCAGATCCAGGTCAGATAATCACCCGCAGTACAGAATCTCGCTTTTGTAGGAGCTTTAACTTTAAGAAAAATAAGTCTGGGAATGCACACATTCCTTGAGCAGGAATGCCTGAAAGGCTCAAGAATAAATAATTAAATCCGCTCTTGATTCTTCAAAAACATTTTTTTAAAAGAACTGTGAAGCTTTTGTGCAGCTAAAAGCGCAGCAAACTGGTGGATTGGCATCATGTCAGCTGTTCTGGCATGTTTTAAAGCTCGTTTAGTTGCTGTTATGTATTTCACACTTTTGTTTTCAGTCTGGATGCTTTTTACGCGGTTTCTGAGTCCGCGGGCTTTGTATTGGTGTGAAGTGATTTGAGGTATTGATGGGTGCGAAAGTGGCAGGATAATTCAGCCCAGTAAACCGAATGGATCCCGAGAACACATGTGAGATCACCTCCGGTTCGGTAAACTGACAAACACTCCAGATTTACAAGCATTTACAATTTACAATAGCTCCTTCCAATATTTGAGTAAGATTGCAAACATTTAACCAAAAACTTTTACAGAAGAATCGATTTCAGTGACTTCAGTATATGCAGCTAGAAAGAAAAGCAAGAATACGGGTAATTATGGAGTGGGGAGGGGGGGGGGGGGGGTGGGGTTGGTGGGTGTGGGGAATGGAAGGAACATCGTTAAAATCCCCATCTCCAACAGTAAAAGTTCCGGATTCAAACGCTGCCCGCCCTTCGAGCCGGACTGGAAGTGACTGATATCTCAATACCGTTATTTGCAGATTACAAGATGAAATTATTCAGCGGGAGGAGGCCGAAAACAACCTGGCAGCTTTCAGACAGGTAAGAACAGTAACCCACTGTAATCTGTGAAGTTAACTGACCTCACCAATTCAATCGTTTAGGCGTTAATTTAAAATTCAGCCTGGTTTCTGCGATCGGGATGGTGCTAATATTGTCCACACCCGTGAGACTGGACCGCAACCCTACCACCATCTGGCCATAGTGTAGAAAGGCAACATAGAGAGACACACCCAATCTTTCTGTTAATCCTTGAGCAGAGGAATGCCCTTTACACGGTTCCCTTAGGACCGTCCCTTACTTTTAACGGATTCCCTTTATCCCAACGCTTCCTCTTTCGAGTATTTTTCCGCAAAACTTGCGAGATTTCCGAGCTCGAAACCAAACGATAGTTAGAAAAAAGCAACGGCTTCTGGTGCATGATACCTTATGGAATCACCGTGCGGAGAAAATAAAATCAATAAAACATAAAGGATATTACAAAAACATTGAAATGATATTCCAATTATTTAATTTCTTTGATTATTTATTAGTTTTATCAAAGATCTTTTCCCAGGTCTCTGTTTCTGATATTTTGGTTTTCTTCCTTTGCTCACCCTTCTGAAGTCAATCACTTGTAATGATACTCTCCCCAAGTAACCATGATTTAAACGTGAACTCCTACATGGACAGTTTTAACCTAACCCGCCTACCAGTACGTTGATTTTATTCTCCACTGAAGTCAGTGAAGAGCTGTGTGGGCTTTGCACCCAATCCTGCAAGCCTGGTGAGTTAGGTTAAGATGACCCTGGCTGTGAGCAGTTTGCTTGGCAGTGGTGGCGAAGAAGGTGAGATACATGGCTGGGCCTGAATCTATCCATACCACATGTCCATAAATAGGCACCTTCAAATGAATAGGTACCAAGAGTGGGAACCCTGGCCATTTTTTCATTTTCCTATTTCAGGGCAAGTTCAGATGTCTGAAAGTATTCCCAGTGTTCCAGGCAGTATTAGTTAATTCAGCATAGGGCAGGATCAAAGCTTTGATATAGCTGCGTAATGCATGGTGCTTGACTCCCTGAGTCAGCGGGTAATTTTGCTGATGATATTCCAGAGCCACCCTCCGGAAAACACAAAAGAGTAGCCTGGGGTGATGTGGCCTGTAATTTTCACTCTCTTCCTGAGGAAATGCCTGGTCTCTACATGCTGACTGTGCATGATGGCACGCCCTATATCTGAGGTTCAGTCTGGACAGAATTAATGAGCGGCCACCGCCCAATGTCCTTGTGTCGGTGCTGAACTATTTTATTGTTTCTTTTGGTTTTCTTAATTGAAGAACACATTTTTATTTTTTAAAGAATTAATTCTTTATCCCAGGAATGAAAGGCTTAACATATGAGGAAAGTTTGGGGACTCTGGATCTATACTCGATGGAGTTTTGAAGGATGAGGGGGGATCTGGTTGAAACTTACAGAATACTGAAAGGCCTGGATAGAGTGGACGTGGGGAAGATGTTTCCATTAGTAGGAGAGACTAGGACCCGAGGGCACAGCCTCAGAGTAAAGGGAAGACCTTTTAGAACAGAGATGAGGAGAAACTTCTTTAGCCAGAGAGTGGTGAATCTATGGAATTCATTGCCACAGAAAGCTGTGGAGGCCAAGGCATTGAGTGTATTTAAGACCGAGATAGATAGGTTCTTGATTGGTAAGGGGATCAAAGGTTATGGGGAGAAGGCGGGAGAATGGGGTTGAGAAACTTATCAGCCATGACTGAATGGTGGAGCAGACTCGATGGGCCGAATTGCCTAATTTCTGCTCCTATGTCTTATGGTCTTCTCCCTGAGGTTGATTCTTTCAGAGGTCCACAACCAGACATCTTCCGCTAGTCTGCAGGGTGTGGCACTCTGGGAAGTCTCTTTCATTCAGATTCCTTTGCTCTCAGAAGCAACATATTGCTTTCATTAGCTCCCCCTATGACGGATAGAAGCATTTGTGCACTGTGCAGTAATGAGACTCGGTCTAACTCATGACCGTGTGAAAGGAACTGTGGTAATATTAATAGCTCTAAGGAAGCAGTTGTATGTTATTTTTCATTAATGTAAAATGAGATCCAACAAGGATTAGTCTTGAAATGCAGCAACAATGAACACAGCTCATGCCAGTGAAAGAATTGAATGAATAGATGCTTTAATGCAGCTGGAATGTGGTGGATTAGGGTAATTGCAGTAGCAACATTGAATCTAAGTGACAATGAAGCAACAAAGTTGTTACTTTTTAAATTAGCTAATAGAAAATGAACTAGAATTATTGGATAAAGGAATACACAATTTGGCAACCAATTGTACTATCAACAAGGTGCTAATAAGAAAATACTTAAATACAGTGAAAACTGCTTCATTTATCCGTTTCCTTTTAATATTCCTATCCCAAAGGCAATAACTCATTAACTAATAGTTAAAGCTAACATGTTTCTCACTTGTGTGTACTTCATTGTGAGCTCTTGTAGGAAATGAACAGTGCAAATTAACTACAAAGATTAGAACATACAAACTAGGAGCAGGAATAGGCCACTTGGCCCTTCAAGCCAGCTGCACCATTCAATAAGATCATGGCTGATCTGATTGTAACTTCCTGCCTAGCCCCGATAACTTTTCACCCTCTTGTTAATCAATCTATCTAGCACTGACTTAAAAATATTCTAAGATACTGCTTCCACTGCAAAGACACTCAACCCTCTGAGGGAAAAAAATTCTCCTCAACTCTGCCTTAATGAGCGACCCTTTATTTTTAAACCGTGATTCCTAGATCTAGATTCTCCTGCAAGAGGAAACACCCTCTCTATATCCACCCTATCAAGACCCCTCAGGATCTTAAAGGTTTCGATCAAGTCACTTCTTACTCATCTAAACGCTAGTGGATACAAGCCTAACCCATCCAACCTTTCCTCGTAAGACAACCTGCAAATTCCTGGCATTAGTCTAGTAGACTTTCTCTGAACTGATGTAATACACATACATCTTTCCTAAAATAAGGAGACCAATACTGACAATACTTCAGATGTTGTTCCACCAGTGCCCTGTACAACTGAACCATAACCTCCCTACTTTTATATTCAAGTCCTCTCACAATAAATGATAACATTCTATTAGCTTTCCTAATTACTTGCTGTACTGGCATTCTAGCCTTTTGTGACTCATGCACTAGATCCCTCTGAATCTCGGAGCTCTGTAATCTCTCATTTTAGATTTAGATAATATGCTTTTCTTCCTGTCAAAATGGACAATTTCACATTTGCCCAAATCATACTCCGTTTGCCAGGTCTTTGTCCACTCACTTGACCTATCTATGTCCCTTTATAGCCTCCTTATGTCCTCTTCACAACTTACTTTCCTACCTATCTTTGTGTCGTAAGCAAATTCAGCAACTGTACCTTCTGTCCCTTCATCCAAAGTCATTTATATAAATTGTAAAAAGTTGAGACCCCAGCACTGATCCCTATGGCACACCACTTGTTACATCTCGTCATCCAGAAAAAGACCCATTTATGGTTAAACATGGTTTTCCTTTCACAAAACTATGTTGACTCTGCATGATTGCCTTAAACCTTTCTATGTGCCCTGCTATAACATCTTTAATAATAGCTTCCAACATTTTTGTTTTGACAGATGTTATGCTAACTGGCATGTGGTTTCTTGCTTTCTGTGTCTCTCTCTCTCTTTTTGAATAAAGAAGTTACATTTGCTATTTTCTAATCTAATGGAACCTTCCCCAAATCTAGGGAATTTTGGAAAATTAAAACCAACACATCAACAATAAATGTCTGGTTAAGAATGGTCATACATGCTATTGTTTTTGATTCAAGATAATTTAATATCATTCTGTTTGTTACATGAAAACTTCATGTTGAAATCTTGTCTTTAATTTTCTTCTGCTAAAGGCACTAATGAGGTGCTAAGAATATTTTCAGTCTCCCTGCATTATCTGTGGTTTTAGAAAAAAATCACCTCTGTGGGAACCGACCAGTTGAAAAAAAACTTCTTTCAGTTTTTTATGCTCTCTGAAATAACCTAGCAAATCACTCAGTTCTCCAGGACAATTAGGGATGGGCAGTAAATGCTGACCTAGCCAGCAATGCCCACATCCCATGAACAAATAAAAATAAGGTAATCCGGAACATAATTTGGATGCATTTTTATAAAATATGCAATTAAGTTGACAGTTTAATGAGCAAGAATTCCTGGTACAGCTGATTGACTAATATTGCCCCCAAAGTATTTCCAAGTATAGTCCAAGAAACAGCAGAGAAGACAATGGTGCTGTTTCATAACTGACCTAGTGTTAATAAAATCCAGCATCGTGACTGCTGTATAGCAGAAACACCAAGTTCACTCACTATTGAACGAACAAAGCTGTCAAGTTTAATTAGAGAACTTTGAAATTCTTTTTATTATTCAAACTAAATTGAATACTTTAAATTACAATGTTCTGCACTGAGTTTACCACATCAAAGCCCAAGTTGTAATTAATGTCATCAACTATTTTATCACCAAAACCTCATTGCTTTCAATAACTGTATTCACCTTCTAGCCTAATCCCCTTCAGTTTGAGGGCTAACTGCATTTTCAACATGAAATATTGCATAGCAATCTGGAACTACAGAATGGAACATTTAACTTTGAGCAGAATTTTTTAAAAAGTCATTTTTAAAAAGGAATAGCATTTCTTTTAAAAGAAAATAGTTTTGAATCTCATTTAAAACTCCTTTGGAGAATGGATGTTTGATCAGCAGAGTATCAAAATCAATTAAGGATGCATACAAAATAATTGGAATTTGGACAATGACTGTTTTTGTTTGAATTGCAATCTCATAATCTCCAGTGGTTAATGACAACCATCATTCTAAAGCAGCAGAACTGCACAATCACTGATTGATCACGAATGACTGCGACTGACCCAAAAAAGATCAGAGGTCATATGTTTTTTCTCCTTGCATGTTGACTGTAATTCTTTGTAGCTTTCTTTGGACTCTGCATGGAAGGCTAATTTGTGTCTAATTTAGCTTTAATTGCAATTTCCATGGAGAGTAAATTCAAACATGAACTGGTTGGGCCGAATGGCATGTTTCTGCCAGTAAATTCTATGTATTTCTATGTAAGACGGTGGTGCAACATCAAATAGAGCTTTTGTCAAATTCACAAGTACCTGGAGCTTCATTTTGGAATCATTTAAAATAGTGTAAAAATGTGTTTGACACATTTTTAGCAATTGTTTAAAATGGCTGTTGTCTTTATATTTTGTATATTTTATTTTGGAGATTTGTATATTGTTTAGGCTAAATGTCTGTTCAAGTGTCAGTTTCCACTGATAGTTGAGCAATGATATGAGTGATTTAAATGATTGAATCCAGGCTTATATTTTGTTGTATACAATTCTATTTGAAGGACAAATGATGTGCCATAATGTTATTGGATCATAATTAAATAATCAGTAATTTGAAAATGAATGTTAGCTCTAGTTCCCTATCAGAGTTGTTTACACATGACTTAAGGTGCCTTAAAGTACTTTAACCTACACACAAAGGATTGTTTCACTTCATTTAATTGCAAAGGTAAATAGAAAATGGATAAACATAGCAATTTATACATTATGTGTGCAACCATGTCAAAACTAATAATTATGAATACAGCTCGGTATTGAGATAGAGTTTTATAAGACATTGAAACAGCACAGAATAATTAACTTGGTTCTGGTTTTTATTTTTCTGTTGTTTCTAAAAGGATGTGGATGATGCCTGTCTGGCACGCTTAGATCTGGAACGTAAAGTTGAGTCACTGCAGGAAGAAATTATGTTCTTAAAGAAACTTCATGAAGAGGTAAGCATATTGCTTTTATAATTTAGAATACTCATTTGGGTAGTATTTATGTTAAATATGCTATGCCAGCTAAAGATATCTAGAACATACTATTTTTGTCAAACAGAGACTGGTCTATTTTTATTTAACTTATTTCTTTCTTCAGGAAATTCGTGAACTGCAGGCTCAAATCCAAGATTCACAGGTCAAGGTTGAGATAGAAGCGGTCAGACCTGACCTTACTGCAGCACTCCATGAAGTTCGTTCTCAGTTTGATAAACTTGCTGCTAAGAACATTTCTGAAACTGAGGAATGGTACAAGTCCAAGGTATGTTCTCTGATTTGCATTTCTTAATGATCATGATAACAAAATGGATGCCAAACCACATGTGAACCAACTTCTGACCTGCAGCTTTATGCCAAGAACTACCTCTCCCACAGTGCCCATTCTCACAACTTCACTTTTTCTGTAAAAATGCATTTTTTCCCTTCTTCACACTTACTCCCACAAAGGAATATATAATTATTACTACACTGTCACCCCTCCAAACACTTCTATTCCTATATCTCCCAGCTATACCTATTTTATAATTACGCTCACTCCCAACTCCAAATTGCATCCTCTGAATACTCAAATCCTATACGTTCCCATACTTGTAAGCACTTTTACACTTAAGAACCCCTCAAATTACTACTGTTACACACATTCCCATTTCATCAATAGACTGACCTCATTATACTCAAACTACATCAATATACTTCCCACCTTAATACCTCATCCAACCAGTGGAATCACCTCACCCAGCACTTTTCCCATTCGCCACTCGAGTGATAAACTCATCTATATCTCTGTCTCCACAGTCAGTCTCACTATAACATCCACATTTTCTTACAGTGACTCCCATAGCAGTCAGGGCAATGTACATTAATCCTTTTGCACAAACGAATTTTAATTAAAAAGCAAGAAAGATTTAAATTTATTTTGTTTAGATCACAGTAAGGTCAGTACTCTGGTGTTATAGTATGATTCACTCATGGAGGTTTGTGTATTGAAACAGTTGGCTGATGTGACTGATGCTGCTTCTCGCAACAATGATGCTATTCGCACGGCAAAACAAGAGAATGGTGAATATCGCAGACAAATCCAGACACTGACCTGTGATATTGATGCACTTAAGGGAACAGTAAGTACTCAAAATATGAATAATATCTAGCCTTCAGCAAAATAAATTCAGTTATTGAACTGAGACAATTGTCTATGAACAATAAGAATGCACATTTATAAAGTACCTTTAACAGAAGAAACCATGCCAAAGTGCTTAGAAGCAGCATCACAAATATAAGTTTGCCACCAAACCACCTAAAAAGATATTAGGACAGGTGACCAAATGCTTGATCAAAGAGGCAGGTTTTAAGAAGAGTCTCAAAGGAGGAGAGAGAAGTAGAGAGGTGAACAGGTTTAAGGACAGAATTCCAGAATTTAGGGCCCAGTCAGCTAAAGGTCTGGCTACCAATGATAGAGCGATTAAAATTGGAAGTGCACAAGAGGCCAGAGTTGGAGGAATACAGAAATCTCAAGAGGATCGTAGTGCCAGAGGAGGTTACAGAAATACTACAGAGGTGGAAGTAGGCAGTCTTGATGATGGGGTATGTGGTTGAAAACACAAGTCAGGATCAGATAGGACATGGAGGTTACAAGCAGACAGCTTTAGCTGCAGACAGTAGCCAGGGAAGGGGATGGAATCAGTGGCTACGGAACAGAGTTTGGGGTAAAGACTAAAGACAATGGCTTCAGTTTTTCCAATACTTAATTGAAGGAAAAGTCTAGCAGATAACCTGCATAACCAATCAAATTCAATGGAAGAGCTGAGAGTGGTGGTGGTGGTGAGGTACAGTTGAGTGTTGTCAATGTAAGTGGAAAAGCTAAGGAAGATTTGGAAAAAAAAATCTAGAAGTCTTTATAGATTTGATACTCAACATGTTTAACAAATAGGGAGCAGCAATCACCAATTCCAATAGAAGTATAAAGCCAAGACAAGTCATGACCAAATTGCAAAATGCATTGTTCAGTTGACACCTTGGGAATTTTATCTTGTTCTGGTCACACTAAGGCAAAGGGAAGAATTTTAATCACAGTCGAGCCACGAGACTTATTTCTAGTTTAGAGGGCTGAATTATGGTGAAAAATTGGAGCAACTTGGGAATTTCAGTCTTGAAAAGTTGTGGCTGAGTGGTGCTTTTGACATGGATATATAGCACTGTATGTAAGACAGTAAACAGTAAGAAGTAAATCTTAAAAATGAAGTTAAATTGCAAGAGTAGGGGATTTCAGGCTCAAACTAGTAAAACAAAAAAAATTGGAAGTGATCAACTTATAGAATGGACTCACAAATGGAGTGGTGAAGCATTTAAGAACCAATTAGATGCAGCATTCAAAGGGGTCCAGGGCCTTGATCTCCCCTGGGTACCTGTAACAAAGTCCAAAATACTATCCTCTTTGCCTTGCTTCTATGTCCTGTTTGCTGCTCAGATCTGCTGTGCTAAGCATTCCAATGCAAGGTTCAAGGCAACTTTCTGGACACCACTGAAAGTGACACCTTTTGGTCATAAAGAAAAAGAGAACTTACATTTGTATATCGCCTTTTATGACCACAGGATATCCCAAAATGTTTCACAGTCAGTAATGTACTTTTAAAGTGTAGTCACTGTTGTAATATTGGAAACCTGACAGCTGATTTTCATTTAGCAAGGCACCTCATACAATTTTAGAATAAATGATCAGATCACTAGTTTTTAGTTGGTGTTGATTGAGGGACAAATGTGTCCCTGACCTTCATTGGATAGGCTGTGAAAATTTGTCCTTTCCAATCTCATTTGTATTACAACGTTGGTTCCAAACCTGCTGCAGGCTGAGTACATCTCGGGGCAGTTTAAGGAGGGTCACGAACCCAACTTCTTCTCTTGCTTTTGGTATTGCCTGGGAAATTATTTATTTCAGATGCTACAGAGAGGAATATCAAAGCCATCAAATTCAAATACACCTGTAGGGTCATTGGCCCAGAGACTTGGCATATTGTATTTTCACTGATGTCAGCAGAAAACTTTACTGTGCTGGTTTGCCTTTTTCCTAATATTTGAACCATCCCAAATACATTGAGAGAAGCATTTTAACATACCATGTTATCTTTACCTGCTTTAGCTCTCCTGATCAGTTTTCTTTTTAATCTTACCTTGTTTTAAAGTTGCTTTATAATATCGAAATTTAAATTTATTGTATGTTGAACTTTTGAAAACATTTCTGTGTCCTACTTAACTTTTGAAACTCCCACTTATAATAACACTTGATGGATTGGTGCCGCAAGTGATCTGAAGCCACTGATAAAGACTCCAGGGGCAGAATTTTCCGACACCCACATGCCGATGCATAAATTGATGTGCGGTGATGTCGGGCGAGCGTCACGATGTCACCACATGCCATCGCGATATTTTGGTGGGTGGGCACACAATGATCTTGGATGCAAGTCCGCCATTAATTAACTGGCCACTTAAGGCTCTTGAAGCACCGATTGATGGCGATATTTTGGGGCCTATGCGATCTTCAGGTCGTTGTATGGGCGCAGTGGGCAGGCGGGTATGACACATTTGTATAAACCTCATCCACGGGAGGGATAAGAGGGATTAGTAAGGTCGCGAATGCGCTCAGTCAAATTTTTATTTTTGAAAATTACTGATACATGCCTGTGTGAGCAGAAATACTGCACAACTCATACCAGCTGCTTGGACAGGACTCACAACCTTCAGGTCAGCACTCTACAGTAAAGATCATTTCTGGGGCCTGCAGCTTTCAGGAAGCTTTCCCTTAGCCTGGAAATGGGAGTTATGCTCTCCACTGGAGGCACCTCCTCTGAGGAGGAAGGGAGGGCCAGAAGGGGGAGGAGGCCAGGAGTCCACATTCAGCCTCCAGGGAAGCCACCTTTGGAAGGAGAAGCACAGGCCCAAGAGGCGCAGGGCCAACAGGAATTGCAAGGCGGAAGGGGCCGCAAAAGACACCAATATCCTGCTGCCAGGGTATACAGGCAGCGAAGCAGCTACCTCTATGTCTCAGGTCCAGTGCCGAAGACGACGCCATCTCTCAAGGGAGACAGTCACCTCCATCTGTCAGATGATAGACCCTGAGATCTCCGCAAACTGTGTGGGTGGATATCCCATGCCAGTGGCTCTAAAGGTCACAGCGGTCCTCAACTTCTATGTGGAGTCTCCCAATCAGCTGTCCACATTTGTGTGAAGCAGGTGACAGACGCTCTATTCAGACATGCATTGACTTTCATCCACTACCGCTGGGATGATGCCAGCCAGAGCGAGCCAGAGGCTTTGCAGCGATTGCTGGCTTCCCCCGTGTCCAGGGTACAATAGACTGCCCACATATGGCCATCAAGGTGCCAGCAGGTGAGCCCGGTGCCTTCGTCAACAGGAAGGGCTTCCACTCCACGAATGTGCAGATAGTGTGTTATCACAGGATGCCGATTGTACAAGTCTGTGCAAGGTACCCTGGCAGCTCCCATGACATCTACATCCTCAGACACTCCCAGGTGCCGGGGCTCTTCAGTGCTCCAGTGCGGCTGGATGGATGGCTACTGGTTGACCTTTAGAAGGTGGCTTATGATGCCTCTCCGCCATCCAAGAACAGAAGCTGAGCACTGGTACAATAGGAGCCATGCCTCCACAAGGGCTGTGGTGGAGAGAACCATTGGTCTTCTCATGATGCGCTTCCAATGCCTGGACCATTCAGGGGGTGCACTCCAGTAGCCCCCCACCCCACCCCCCGGTTCGTGTGTCGCTGATAGTGGGTGCATACTGCGCTCACCACAATCCTGCACTGGAAAGGGGCTACGCTGTGGATGAAGATGTAGATGCAGTTGCTGCGGCTGCACAAGATGAATCAAGCAGTGAGTCCGAGGATGAGCATGCACAGGGAAATGCTGAGGGGGTTGACGCTGACCCGGCCATACTCTCCAAGGAGGTAGGGACACCCGGGAGATTTTAATCCAATGAACCTTCAGCTGGAACACCACAGATGGACCTCCAACAAAAGCCTGTGCTGCAGGCTCCATACTCGATACCTGAGTGCTAAATCTGCCTGGACAGGAACATTAACTAAGGGTCAAGTCAATAAAGCTCAATGTAACACAACCCACTCATAACAACATGGGTAACCATTCACCTGCAGAGGAAAAGAAACACCCTTGGCCAAGGTCACATGTCTAAATTTAATGATATAACAAAATGATCTTAAGTAAACAAAATGACAAAGGTGTTAAACAGCACACCAATTCATAAAAACCTCATTGCAGGGCAACACAAAAGCACCAGTGAGAAATCCGTGTTGTGCCTAAGGTGCCTTAAATTTATGCTTTCGGGTACTACGTCTAGGTGCTGTCCCCTCGCTGGGATTGGCATCTGAGCCAGCCTGCTCACCATGCTGTCCTGTTGGCCTCAATGACCTTGGTGGACGTCCTCTGGCCCGTGGAACCTGTGCTGGCCCCGCCTGGGAGGAAGCGGCCAGTTCCACAGCTGGCATCTCCCCAGTCGTTGCAGCCTCATCAGAAGCAACAGTCACTGGCAGAGGGGCGGAGGAGCTGCTGCCCTCATCTGGAGCACCCTGAGAGGAACCTGCAGAGACCAGGCAGCTGCTGCACCAATGTGAGGTCGCTTCAGACCTCCCTGCTCACCACAGGTGGATGGGCACTGAGCTGGGAAACTTTGTGCCCAGACCATCTCCCACACTGGCACTGACCAGCTGAGGTCAATGCCAACGTGAGGGCTTGCTGGTCCACACGCATCCCCAGGAAGTCCTGATTGGTTTCCTGGAGGAACCTCTCTACAAGGGTCGCCACTCTCTCCATGGAGGAAGTATGGCAGTCGACCATGAGGCTCATTGCATTGGCAAGGGTCCGTGTGGACTCCTCTACCACGGAGACTAAGCTAAGCATAGCCTCATGTATCTCTGCCAGATGTTTCCGCACACCCTGCTGGACCTCCAGCATTTGCTGCCTCATGGACGGCTCCAGAGGCACATCATCAGCTACCAATTGAGCATGTGCCTGGTCCCCTGCAGTCCTCCGACTGCTGGAGCCATGGACATTTCCTGTCTCCACCAGCTCCTCAAGCGACTGTAAAGTGCCCTCACCTCTGTGCCCGGGACACTAGCCGATGATCTAATTCCCACCAAGGTGCCAATATCTGCTCTGGTACCTACCTGGTAGAGATGGTGTGACACTGGTGGGTCAGAGAGTTCAGGACCCTCAGGTGTGAGTGGGGCCCCCTGTGCCTCCTCCTCCTGGCCCTGTTCCGCTGATGCTGAAATGAAGAACAAGGACATTGGATCAGTTAACCTGGAGACAATGTCAATGTGCATCCCTGTCCCCTGGATCATTATGCGCTCATCCTTCCATAAGTAATAGTCAAGCCATGTTGCAAACTTCAATCACTGAACATGCAGCAGTGTCACGGCTGCTGGGAGACTAATGGTGATCTCGGTGCTGGGCTAACATACCTGCCCATTAAACCCCAGCCTCACCGACGCCGGTAGACCTGGGTGCACAGCCATGACCTGACCCGGGTCTCCTGCTCGAACCTGGAAATGATGGCCAGCTGGGCCGGCCCTCCACCAGTCCTCAACCGCTTGGCAGCATTATGAGCATTCTTCTCCTGAAAAGGAGAAAAGAGGTCTGATTAGTGCAACTTGTGCCTGGAATCTCTTCGCTGCCGTCCCACCCCAACCAGACTGGAACATTGCAGGGCTCCAGTGCCTCCTCACCCAGCAGCTGCTGCACACTCACACAAAGATGCCAGACCTGTTTTCTACCCCTCACCACACCCAGCCAAATGCAGCCTATATCACAGTTGGCACCACAAGGTCCAACCTTGCATAGCAAGGAGGCGCAAGCACATGGAATGCAAAGGGAAGCAGTTGGATCAGTGCGCCGTCACCTGGAAGCTCCACTCCCAGCGTGTCAGCAGTCTGACTTTGACATGTTTTGCAGTTCCCGCACTGCGCCTAGGTGCAGCTCCTCCAGGTTGCCCCCAAAACAGTAATGTGGGTGTCAGTGTACCACATGCTGTGGGTGCAGAACCCATCTCATCCAACACCCTTTCAGGGTGACCTCGGCATGGCCAATATCTTAGAGGCCCTCGCTTCTCGGCCTTTTGGCTAAGATCAAGTGAAGCGATGACTATAACCAGTCAAGCCGCAAACCATGGGGTACGTAATACCGTTAGGATGGCGGTGAAGGACAGCAAAGGAGGAACACCCATGGATTGTGCCGCCTTTATCAAGTGGATCCTGTTGAGGTCATGTGGATTTGAAGCCATGGAGATCTACTGCCTGCAAGACTTTTCAAGCGCTGGTTTTTCAACGTGACCTTCAGGATTGTGGCTGCCTCATGTCAAGTTCCTGAAGGTGTTCGAAGAGAAGAGAGACCAGCCGCAGACGAAGATCCTGATGGCGGAGTCGCTCTTTGCTCTGCCGTTGCAACGGGACCATGTGGTGACTGCACCTCTACAACCCCAGTGACTGTGCCCCTCTACAACCCCCACGTCCCTGTCGTCGATGTGCTCAACTTCCTCACCAGGTATGTCGACAAGGTTGGAAGCTGCACCGAGGTTAAAGATGCCTTCGGGATTTGGTCAAGCAAACACCAGGTCAAGGTCACGCTCAAGGCGGATGGTAAGGGAGCCATCCTCCATCCTCCTTCCAGCTTTGCTATCAGGGGAAGCCTGTGGCTACCTTGTCTACGCTGGGCAGCCGAAACTTCGTCGCTCGTGCAGCAAGTCTGGTCATGTGGCGACCAACTGCAAGCAGGAAGGGCACCAGACAAAGGACTGCAAACAGACTTAGTACTGCAACCTGTGTGGTGAGGCAGGCCACTTTTACAAGACCTGCCCCAAACGCTGCTTCACTTATGCACAGGCAGCCAAAGCCAACCAGGGGGAAGCAATTGAAATGCTTCGTGTCACTACTACCGAGTACACTTGCAACCCTCAACCACCAAGGCCCCCAGTGAGAACAATGGGAAAAAGGAAGACATGGAGAGAGACAAGGTGGAGGAAACGATTGAGGCAGCAGACAGCCAATCAACTGCACTGCCCCCTGAACCTCCCATTTCTCAGTAGAGCAAATCAATGGAGGAGGAAGCAGCAGAAAATCAGCAGGGGGTGTGGCAGCTGCTATAAAGAGAGTCAAAAAGAAGAAGGGACAAGTGGCAAGAGGTGTCTCCCATCCAACACGGATGATAAGGGCAGCTGCTCTTCAGATGAAGAAGGGCAAGGGCGGCACCTATGGAAGAAGCAAAGCTCTAAGGAGTTGGAGGACGAGACATCCATGCTCCAGAACATTGGAGACAATGAGGAGACCAGCGCATCCCAACTTTGCCCACAACCCAAAGAGGCCAGCGTACCCCAGCCCCAGGAATCTGGGAGCAGTGAAGCGCTCAGCGCACCCCAGCTTCAGGAGAGTTTCCTCAGCCCATCCACAGTGAGACAATTTATGAGCACTATGGGTATGCAGGAGCCATGGTGCACTGAGGGGCTGGGAATTGTCTAAAGCCCCTCGGGCTGGACGGCTCACAATGAATGTATGCATTGAATACTAATTGTATTATAATTGTATTGAAGCACCTCAGAGTGCAACATTATGTATGTTGATTACTCTAATACGATTGTCTGTAATGACCATATTGAAATGATTGTAATATTCATTGATTTGTATTGAAGCACCTCGTGATCCATGTGTAAAAGTTGAATCTGATTGCACTTTCTGTGATTTGTTTGGTAATGTTCTTCCAGATATTTTATGAATAAAGTATATTTTTCAAAAAAAAAATCTTAGAGGCCCTGCAGGAAAAGGAGATTGTGGATCTGTTGGATGGTTCCCTGAGCAGACTGTCAAGTCATTTGGCAGAATGCCTCATCGCCAGAGTTTTCCAACAAGCACCAAGATGTAGCTTGGCTGGTGGTGAGAAAGGCCCTCTGTCAGATCCTTCCAACACGTCAGGAGTCTTATCCCCTCTGCACATTGCCCTCGAGGTGGCTGTGGTGGGGATGAGACCTTGGTTCACCTCTTTGTGGATTGTACCTTTGCAAAGAAGGTCTAGAGAGAGATGCAGTGGTTTCTGTTGAGGTTCATCCCGAGCAGTTCTGTGAAATAGGACTTTGTGTTCTCGGGCTGTTCCCAGGGACACACATGGGGGGGGTGGGAGCGGGAACGAGACGAGGGAGGGGGGGACGAGACGGGTGGAGGGGTGACGAGGCGAGGCGGGCGGAGGGGGGACGGGGCGAGATGGGCGACAGGGATGGGGGGGGTACAGGGACGAGACGGGCGAGGGGGGACAGACGGGGGAGGGGAAGGGGACGCGGACGGGGATGGGCGAGGCTGGTGGGGGACGGGGGTGGCCAAGTGGGAAAGCCTACCTGCTGGGTTCACTGACCAATGGCGACACGGCACTCACCCTTCCAGAGCGCAAAATGTCGTTAAAGTGCTTGCGGCACTGGATCCAGATGTGCCGCACCACGTCGTGGGAGCTCACTATCTCCGCCTCCTCCTCTCAGGCACGTTTAGTCATGTGGGAGGGACTCCTCCCGTCCCTCGGAACAAGGATCTCCAACCTCCACCTTCTTGAGGAGGGCAGCAAGGCAATTGTTTGAGAAACAAAAGGGCACAGTGGCCCCCTGCCCTACCCAACCCACCTGCCTGACCTGCTCAACAACAGCACTCTGGGGAGCCCTTCTGCTGGCTGTGTTTGACAGCCTTTGCAAGGCTGCGGGAGGACTTTTAAACAGGCTGCCGGGTCGCCACTGGTCATAGCAGCCCCGCCATCGCCTGCCCACTCCTGCTCCCCTCGGGAGCTGCTTTTCACGCTGGGCAGGCCTTAATTGTCCCATCCACGTAAAATGGCAGCGCAGACCCAATCCCACTCCCGCACAGCCCACCTAACAGGCAGAAAATTCTGCCTGAGATAATAACTAAAAAGCCATCATTCTTCCATATAATTACTGCTGTGAATTTAAACTGCCCTGATTGTCCAAGGAAAGTTTATAATTACAATGGTACCCAGTGAACAACTGAGAAGATGAAGCATTACAACTATAGTTTTATGCCTTGGCAGAAAACCCAACTTGTATCCTAAGTGCCCTCATCAATTGTGAAAATAAGCAGTATGTTAATAAAACTTGCTCATGGTTTATGAATGTATATACGTCTGGAATGGTATTGGAATCATTGAAGCATACATGATGTAATCGGTCTTTCTCACACAAACACAATTTGAGAAAAAAAAAGCATGAAGTAGGGAACTGAATGAAGAAAATGAGAAATTAACCTAAATATTTCTGTTAAAACAGAATGAATCTCTTGAGCGCCAGATGCAAGAAATGGAAGAACGTTATATTTTGGAAGCAAATAATGCCCAAGACACCATTGTCCGTCTTGAAGATGACATTGGTAACTTGAAGGATGAGATGGCTCGTCACTTGCAAGAGTATCAGGAGTTACTGACTGTGAAGATGGCTCTAGACATTGAGATTGCAACCTACAGGAAATTGCTGGAGGGAGAGGAAAGCAGGTAAGACATTTGTGTAATTTAAGAAAATAATATACTTTTTAATTTAAATGGAAAGTAGAGTTGAGTTAATTATAAAACACTCAATTTGTATATAGTTCATTCAAACGTTTAGCAGCTCAAAAAATCTACATGAGTTTCTTTGTTTTTGAATACATTGACATAAGCAGCAAGGATTAAACAAGTGCCTTCACAAAACAAAATCAGTACCTATTGTGCAGAAAATACATATGTAATTATCGAGCTTTGTACATACAAGGTATATAGTAAACTGACAAAAACAGCTCACCACTAATGTAGCAAGAAAGATCCTTTTTTAGTTCTCTACAATTAGGTCTGAAACAATGCTTCATCTAACTTTTAAAACTAATCTTTGTGTGAAATTTTAGTTCATGGCTAGGTCAGGTGCAGATTGGTTGGGAGAAGATCCACCAGCACCTTCTCAGGAGAATTACAGATGACTAATAAATGTTGCTTTGCAAACAATGTCCATATCCTGAGAACAAATAAAGTAAAAAAGCCCAGCAGTTAAGATGTCCCATGCAAACAGCAGCAAGCTTGGTTGGCTTGGGTAGAATAAATGGCAATATCTGATGATAGCAATTGATATTTAAATTGTTGTGACTATGAAGATGTGTTGCTGATGCTGGTCATAAGGTTTCCACAGATAAATCATCTTTTGTTCCATCTGGAGGAACCTTTTGGGAGGATGGAAGAAATTTACACAAATAGTAGTGGAGGCAGAAGCTCTTGAGTGATTCAACAGGAAGTTGGCTGTGGTAATAGTAGAATTGCATGGAAGAATGATCTCATTGGAGAAAATGCCCGCCTTCATCTACATTTGTATAATTATATATTTCTTTTATTTGGCAGGATTTCTATGCCTGTGGCATCATTTGGTTCTCTAAGCCTTTCTGGTAGGTTATCCCTGTTAACACATGGAAATGGATGAGTAATGTTTCGGCTTGACAAAGTTCTTTTAAAAAAATCAGTTTATAAAAAGCACCTGTTCTGAGTCATCCTTTTCCCAATATAAAGGACCATTTTCTTTGCTTCCTGCTATGCATTCGTTGCAGAATGACATCAGTAAGTCTGTCTTCTGTGGTTATATTGTCCCTCCACAGACTTTTGATCTGAGAAACTCTTTTTTCTTCATAATTAATGAACATTTATAAGGACTACTGAATATTATAACACAAAAGTACAAGCTTCCGTGCTTAATCTATTTACCCGTACAATAAAATCTGAGGTGGTTCTGGTGAAAAATTCCAGGGTTCCAATTTGGATTTTTTACATGAAGAAGCACCATATTGTCCAGAACATTTGACTGAATATTTGGCTTATAAAGAAACCCATTAATAATTAACACTAATGTTTAAGATACGGATTTGGATTACCTTGTTCACAGGATAGTGGTGGGTTTAAGACTTCTCTCTGCTGCTTTGACATTGCTATTATCCCAATTTATTTTACTTGGTTGGCATGTCAGCTCACACTGTCATCTCTACCACCAAAAGACAGAGTCCACCACTGCGATAAAAATCTCACAGCCAAGACCAAATCTGTCCTCACCCAGCAACTACAGATTAAACTCCAGCAGAGTTCGAACAGGAACAATTGTCTAATCTGAACACCTACCACTGTCCTCGCTAAAATCAGTTAACTCATTGCAGGCCTAAAATCAATAAGCCAAGGACTTTATTGATTTGCATAGCTCCACTATTCACTGCATAAATTGCATGGAATGGAGACACCCTATATAGGCACTACAACTATACATAAACTGTGGCCCAAACTGAAAACAAATCTATTGAAATATGCCTAACATTTTATGATGGAACCAGCATGAATTCCCTAATGGGACAGAATGTTTAGTAGTTAACATAATAACCCCAACAATGCCTTTATGTTCCAGCTTGGTTCTGGCAATGAACATGTTTTATAAATGTCAGAGAGCAGCATTGTTGTTAAAAGCTGTGAAGAAGTCTACGTTCCTGCATATTCATCTCATTCAAATGTAGATTCATAACATTGAAGGTTTTAGTTACAAACACAAGTAGAAGAGGAAGTAAATTCCTTAGTCTCTGCATAGCAGATATTTTGACTGAAACCATGCAATATTATTTATTTTTCTCTCTTTATAGATGCCATCTATGAGCAGCAGCCAACTGACATGCAAATGTCAAGGAAGAATGTTTTAATTAAAACCATTGAGAGCAGAGGTGGAGATGTTAGTATTAAAGTTCATCAAATAAAACTATTTAAAGAATGCATATACCTTGTGCCAGCTTATAAAAACTAACTTATGCAAAATATTTTCTTTTCAATTGCAGATAATCAGCGAAACTACCCAGAGAATTGAAGACTAAACCTGCTTTTCAGTCTGAAAATGCTCTTTCATGCGCATGGAAGCTGATGATCTTTAAGAAAAAAACGCTTGACAAGAATGTTGCTCCTCCTTTTAATCATCAAGAAGAAAACTGTTGGCTTTAAAGTGCCTTTCTGTATCTAATTGAAGAGTGTCAGGTTCAGTGAAGTTGTGTTGTAAGCTTTATAGAAAAGCAAATGGCTTTACAGAAGAATTATATCACACTCTGTTTACAGAAAGTCACTAGTTTACAATTGCACAGTGATAAATAGCAATACTTCATTCACTAGTTTTGAATCTTTATTTTCAGGTTCAGAATCTCAATTGCTTTTTTTTCCTCCCAGCAATTATGTGTAAGCAAGCTGCAATAAAACTTTGAACAAATCCTCTCTTTGTTGCCTGATTTCTTATTCAGCAGTTTTAGTGAAAGGTTCCAGCATCATCCCAATAACCTGTTGCCAGGGATTGCTTTTAATAATATCCGGCTAAGAAGCATATATAATTCATGAAATGTTTGTAATGAAGTTTTATGATGATTGGAATGCAGTACCTGGACACTTTTCATTTAGAGAGTTGTACAAGGCAAAGGTCAGCCAAGGGCACTGTGCTCAGTTTAGGGCATCCCTATATGGCTAGTACATAAAACCTTTTAATTCCAAGGAACTCCAGACAACCCAAAGGATAGACAAGCATATTCCTAAATGCATATAGCCTGCTTATGGATAGCACTGCTGTACATGAAAAATAAGTAAAACAGACTTCAAGCAATGCTACATAATTCAAAAGTGAAATACTACTATGCTGAAAATTTGAAGTAAAACAAGAAAGTGATTGTAATGTTTAGTAGATCAGAGAGCATCTGTGGAGAGAAATTCAAAGTTGACTTTCTGTGAGGGTTAATCAACAAAACACACGCACAGCATGTAACTGAACTTTTGCTATGTGTTCCTGGTGGGGAGGGTTGCACTAGAAGTATGGAAAATGCATTAAAGCATTATCATAAAGTGTATGATGTAAAGTTATTCTACAGAATATGAGACCATATACACTATACATAGAGAATAAATGACAGGGAGGGAAGTAAATGGGATACAATATTGTGCATTTGTGCATGATTTGGCCAAGGTACAAAATTGTGGGTGAAGTTTTATGGCCCCATCGCAGCAGGGCGAGGCCGCAAAATGTGGTGAGCCGTTCAAAAATCCATTGGCTTCTGCGGGACCATAAAATCCCACCCTGTAAGTCTAAGTGGTACATTATATTTGAAAGGCCCTGATGTGTTCTCTGTATTAAATCTCTTCTATCATTGCTCCTGCTCACATATTTTGTCCGAGCCATTCTTAGTTGCTGACCTGATTCCTCAGATTCAGCTGCCTGACCTAGTTTGGAATCTGTGAGTTTGACCAGTTTGTAATGAGTTGTTGAATATGGGTAAAAATACAAATAACAGAAGATGAGTAAGGATAGCAAAGATGAAGTAGGTTTACAACAGATAAAACAAAAGACAATGACATCATGACATAGAAACTGAGAGATGTCATTCCATAGCAAGGAATGCAAACAATGTTTTCATTGATTAGATTGGCTGGTTTCAACTTCCCATCCACTGCTAACTGTGGTTGCTAAATGAATGTTCCTTGGTATGTGTCAGTTTTCTGGAAATTGATGAATGGAAAACATCTGTTAAACATCTGTTAGACATCCAGTATTTTCAGTTATGCTCATATAAGGATATATAAAGTTATTTATAACTGAACAAATGGCATGTAGAAAAGTTCTTTTTGGGTATATTCCTGATATCCCCATTTTAAACTTACACTGGCCTTTTTGCCCAGATTAGCAATCAGAGAAGCAAATATTAAGGGCGGAATTTTCCATGCCCGCTGGCATCAGCGTGATAGGTAGTGTGAGCGGACAAAATGGCACGATCAATTTCACAATGGCGTGAAGTCAGTTTGCGATTGCCCGCCCAGCCCGCTGAAGGAAGTTGGGATCCTCATTGTGACACAACAGCTTATTGTTATCAGGCCAGCCTGCCGGAATCATCCACCCCCCCGCCCCCACTGTCTGTCCACGTCGACGGGAAAGCACGCTGACGTGATTCACAACAGCACATGAAAGGCATGCACATGGCGGCCTGCACTTTGAGGGGAACTCGGAGGTGAGTACACAGTAAAATTGTGCAGTACTCACCAGGGTTACCTGTTGGACTTCAAGCTTGAGGGGCTTTGGGGTTAAGGGCAGCCCAGCTGTTGAATATAGCGCACAAGCATTCGGGGTGGGCGAGGGAAGTGGGCATGCATTAGGGAAACCAGTGACCATTCCTCTGCAACTCAGACATTTCAAGCACAGCCACATTGATATGATTGGAATTACCTGGAAAAACTCAGCAGGTCTGGCAGCATCGGCGGAGAAGAAAAGAGTTGACGTTTCGAGTCCTCATGACCCTTCGACAGAACTGTCGAAGGGTCATGAGGACTCGAAACGTCAACTCTTTTCTTCTCCGCCGATGCTGCCAGACCTGCTGAGTTTTTCCAGGTAATTCTGTTTTTGTTTTGGATTTCCAGCATCCGCAGTTTTTTTGTTTTTATTGATATGATTGGAGTCTGGCTTCTAGCTTATCTGCATCACAGAGGCATCAAAATTCCACCAAGTTCTCCAAAGCTTTTCACACACCCCCACCCCGATCATCTGCTGGCACAGACTGCAAAGTCATGAGCATTTTAGTGTACTGCAGAACAGCTGGACGACTGCACAAGTTATACAATCTCCTCTCTAAAGCTGGCCATGGAGCAGTCACTGCTGGAGGCATTCACAAACCTTTGCAATGCCTGCATTCTGGTGTGGACCAGTCTCCCCCATGGTTCAAGCTAACAGTGCAGCCTTGCAGCGTGGGTGAGGAGAATGCCTGCACCTGAGCTGAGAGCACAGCATGCAGTCCATGGGCAAAGCTGTCGCCAATCAGTTGGTGGAGTGGGACTGAGGTGGTGGGGTTTCAGGCAGTCATGCAGTGCACTAATCTCTGGCCAACAATCTCTGGAAAGCATTAAGGGGCTTTCACACCTAACCAGGACAGGTCCTTAGTACACCCATGCTAACCACGTGTCTCTCACTTTCATCCTGCAGAAGGGGTACATCAGAATAATGAGGGCTGATGAACTAGCTGTATGTTTGATTGCCTACAGAGAGCAAAGATGATGGAGGAGAGAGTGACTGAGGGTCCTGGCTGCGCAGAGGCAGGAGCAGCAACTTCAGGAAGAAGGGGCAGCTGGGGCTTCCCGCACACTCCGCCGAAGAGCCACAGCAAGCTGTCGCTGGTCGGTGCCTAACAACACCCAGGGTCTATAGATGCCATCTGTCATTCCTGCAGATGACTGAGAACCAGTGTTGCTGAAAATTGTGCATGTCTAGGCAACTGGTTGGTCACAGCTGCCAGCTACTGGAGGATTTGGCACCATGGGGACATGGAGGGCATCTACTGCCAGTGGCTGTGAAAGTGACAGTGATGATCAATTTCTATGTCAGTGTCTCCTTTCAGGGCTCCACAGGTGATCCCTGTGGGATCTCACAAGCCTCCACTCACAAATGCATCCATGAGGTCACAGATGCCATCTACGCGAGGGCACACAACTTTGTGCATTTCGCACGGGACAAGGACAGCCAGGATACAAGAGCAATTGGATTTGCCCAGATCTTGGGTTTCCCACAGGTTCGGGGTGCAATCGACTGCACTCACATGGCACTCAGATCTCCGTTGCTATATTCGGTGAACTACATAACTGCAAGGACTTGCATTCGCTGAACGTGCAGCTGCTGTGCGACCACCAGAAACGCGGCCAGCAGACATGCGCACGGTTTCTAGTGAGTGTGCACGACTCCTAGATCCTCAGTCTGTCACAGATCCCTGGAGTCCTCCAGGGTCCATAGAAGCTGCAGGGAAGGCTCCTCAGGGACAAGGGCTACCTGTAAAGGCCATGGCTGATGACACTCGTGCAGCAGCGTCAAACTGCAGCAGAGCGAAGGTATAACAAGGCTCATGTTGCTGCTTGCAACTTGGTGGAGCAGACCACCGGGATGTTGAAGATCAGGTTCCAGTGCCTGGACCAGTCTGGTGGAACCCTGCAATACACTCCACAGAGGCTATCATGCATCATTGTTATCTGTTGCACCCTTTACAACCTGTTGCTGCAACGGGGAGACGAGCTGGCTGAGGAGGAGATGGAGGAGCGGGAAGTCCCCACCAATGAGGAAGACACTGAGAGGGATGAGAGTGAGGAGGTCCTTGGAGGTGATGATGATGGGGATGAGGCCCTCGCACTGCCTAGACAAGGCAGATGTGCTCAGGAAGCCCTCATAGCTGCTAGATTTGTGGAGGATGATGACAACATGCAGTGAGGTGACCCCATATATCCTCACATTGCATCTGTGAGCGTTTGACTCCAGTCTGGCTTATAGCAGTGTGAATATCCTGTGAGAATGCTCCTGTCATGGAAACGTAGTGGAGGCCTTAATAGTCGCTCGATTGCAGGAGGACGATGACAACATGCAGTAAGGAAACTCCATAGATCTTCACATAGCCTCTGAGAATGTCTGACTCCTGTCTGGCTGAGGGCAGCTCACTTGTGCTTTGTGATCAGGGTCATATTATAAAGACGCAGCCATGAAACTTTAGAAGCATCTGATCCTTTGTCCACCTTCAACACCTGAGCCCTTCAGGAGCACAGCATCAGTGGTCACAGACGTTGAAGAGATGGCGCCTGCCCATTACATTCTGGCAGCAATGACAAACACCGCCAAGGTTCAGGCATCAGTAATGTTTCCAGGGGGTGTGAGGCTGGACCATCACTTTGGTCTGCAGGCTGCACAGAGCACAGGGAAGAAGCCCTGGACTGAGACACTTGCCTTTTATTGTGAAGACCATCTCAGTGACAAGAACACTGCTCATCAGAAAAAGGAGCCATAGGCAGGGAGACATTCTTGAGAGTTTATGGACGTAAGTGAACTGTGTGTACCAGTGATTAATACCTGTGCTCAGGAGGTGCAACTAATTCTTCTTAACTTTCCTAACCATGCCGTTACATCTTGGTTCTCTCTGGACATTCACAGTGGAGGTGGAGCCAACCTGCTGGCCGCTATGCCCTGTATGTGATGACTTTGGCAGGTGTCCTCTGAAGGACCGAGACTTGGAGGGCCACGGCCTGCTTTCGGGGTCACGCTGTGTGGCAGTGGCACCCTTCTCGGCCTGTGGAGCTGGAGCTGCGGAGGTCACTGGAAGAGGAGATTTGGTTTGGCCGGGCACTCGGAGTGGATGGATAGCCCTGGAGTGTGCACCTGCTGATCCTCCTCCCTATGGGTGGCCAAGGACCCCTGGCTAACCCCTTGAGGAGAAGGGGAAGCTGGAGTGAGATCGAGCTGCCTGGCACCCCTCTCACGTACACACTGTTGGAGGCCAACCAAGGCTTCAGCAATGAAGTTGAGCCCCTGCAGCAATGCAGGAGCGATGTCCTGGATCAAGGTCCCCATGGTGGTTGCCATCCTACTAGTGTTGACCTTGGTGCATTGGCATGCCAGCGCTATCACGTCAGCCTGAAGATGGACAGTCTCCTGCATTGTGCCTTGAAATCTGAGGGATGCAGCAGACATAAGGATATTCCTGAGATTGCCTTTGCAGCTCCAGCAACTGTAACATGACTGAGTCCAGAGTCACATCATCTGACTCAGACTCAGCAGGTTTCTAGCCTCCAGCAGTTCTAGTGCCAGACACCAGGGAGATCCCTGCTTCCACCTGCTGTGGATCAGGCAGTGCAATGTGCCCAGCAGATTGTGATCCTGAGGCTATTCCAAAGCTAGGTCCCAGTGATGTGTGTCTCTCCGCTGGTGAAGGCTGTGGGTGAGTGCTGTGATGGGACTTCAAAAAGGGTGCCTTCAGATTCCTCTTCAGAGGTTTCTTCGGGGTTTGATTGGAGGCCCTGGATCATGGACTTCATCGGCTCTTTCCCAGATGTGCCTGCGGAAGCAAGGGGAGATAATTAGTGCATGGCATTGGACTGTGAAACAGGACACATTACTTACAGCATGGTTGTCTGATGGATGTTGTGCAGCTGGATCCTCACTTGGTAGAGCATCGCTGACCTCACCATCAACACAGTACCAGTCCAGATTGTTGCCGGCCAACTGGATGGCTCTGTTTTCAAAATTGGTGAGGACCTTGATTTTAGGCATTCCTCCACTGGTCTGCAGCCTCTCCCTGTTGTTGTGTGTCAACTTGTCCTGCATGAATAGAGATGGAGAAAGTGTAAGCAGGGTGCCTGACAGGACAGATGATAAATATACCTGACCTGTGTGGGTGGTAAGTGGTCCCATGGACAGGATGAGGACAATGATGGTGAGTGTGAGAGAGTCAATGGTGATGTTCCATGAGCTGGCAGTGAGTGAGATTCCTGTGGGTGTGTGATGGGTTTGTGAGTGTGTGAGTTGAGAGTGATGAGAAGAGTGACTTATCTGGGCGGAATAGAGGTGATCATTCATCCTCTTGTGGCACTGGATGGCTGTCCTCTTTTGAAGACTGTTGGCGTGGACCACTACTGCCACTGCCTCCCAAGCTGGATTAGTGAGGTTCCTACTCATCTTGCTGCCAGAGCGGGGGTAGAGGACATCCTGGCAGGACTCCACTGTGTCCAAAAGGCATTCCAGTGACGTGTTGCTGAACCAGGGGGGCTGCGGCCTTTTTGCCTTTCATGGCCTTTCTTTGCAGCAGTCGTGGTCTGGAAACACAGGTGTGTGCATGTGGCTGGACTTTAAATATGGCACTCGACCTGATACAACGGCAAGGTAATGGTTGGCGGGCAAATAAGAGCCCGCTTGCCATGGAAATGGGATGTTTCCCGGGAATGCATAAATAATGTAGCAGGTTTGGGATGATAGGGCATGAAAACCCACCATCACGGCCGGCGTTACTGCAGCCAGTGAAAATCTGGGAAAACTCGCCCCTTAGAGTTGAAATAACATAATTCTAAGTTAAATAAATCATTTTCTATGTATCTTGTGATGGCAAATGCCAAACTGCTCAAATCCCAGAGGGAAACTTGAAACTGCTGCCAAATGGTTTTTGCAATTTGTATAGTATGAGGAGCAGTTCTGAAATCAGGAAATGATGCCCCCAACTGCTTTTGATGATTTTATAGTAAAGTAAACATTTATTAAAAGAATAAATAAAAAACAAATAAAACACAATTACGCTTAAACACATGAATGGCTTCACACAATTAACAGTACTTTAAAACAGTTCCACAAATCTTAACTTAACTACCTTCCCCTTTTCTGTTCAGCAACTATCCTTATAAATTTTAGAATCTATAGAAGTCCAGTAATTATTATCACACGGTGCTTTTTCCTTGGAATGCCTTCTGAGGTTTCTTTCAGTCTGGCCTTGTTCTCACTGTCTTCTGAGAGTTCTGACCGGCTACCCTGTTGTCTTCTGGGAGATCTAAGCAGCTACTCCCTCGCATAGGCTTCAGTATTTCCTTAAATGCATTCCTTCCCTTTGATTTCTCTATTATCTCAACCAGTCTCTTCAAGAATGCTTTTTTCCTAGAATTGATCAGACTATTGTCATGACTCACTGCAGATAGTGTACTGCAATAAATCAAGCCTCCCTGCTCCCCGAGCTGCGACAAATGTGAAAAAGTTTGATCAGCCCACCTAACTGTTTAATTTAGGTTAACAGAATATGAGCATCAGGTTTGTAAACTTAATAAGTAAATAACTGACATTTGAACAAATTGTCTTTAACCAGTGGCAAAAGAAAGAAATATGAACTGCTAATTTCTAATTCTTTAACCTGAACTCTACCTTTTCTTAAATCTCTATACACACACATACAAAACACATAAGACACACAAAAACATGGATTTTAAGGGTGGGATAAAACAGTTCAACAGTACCAATTCTGGAGTACAGGATTCAGTGGGTTGATTTTGATCAACGTCTTCCAAATTCCTTTCAGCTCTTTGTTGATGAAATGAGGTGGTCTTCCAGCACTTTCAGTCTTTGGTTCACTGGTTGAGCGCTTGCCTTTCACTGTCTTTTGACAGGGGTTTTCAGAGAGACAGCGGGTTATAGAGATACAAGGAGAAAAAGCCAGCTAGCTATTATTTAGAGTTGCTGGAATCTGACACACACAGGAGGCAGAAGTTTTAGGTCTTTTTCCCTTTAGGTTAGGAACTATGCTGCTGCACTGCTTTCACACAAACCCTGGTCACCTGGTCAGGAGCCAATTCAAATGTTGTTGCCAGGCAGTTCCCCATTAGATCGGACTCCTCCTCGGCACCATCCTGTCTTTCATAGCATACTTTCTATTCCAGGACAGCAACATTGTATATATCCCTCACACTGTTCCAGTAGACATATCTTTCAAACTGCAGCCATTTAAATCCACAGTCCAACAGAAATAAGAAGATATGTTCTGTGTACTTTTCCTTACTTTAGTTCTGAAGTCTTGTAATAATCAAACTCACCCTATCTTTACCTTTAAAATTTGCTCATGGGATGTGGGCATCAATGCCCACCCTTAGATTGCTGTGGGTGTGAAATCACATGCAGGCCAGGCCAGCAGATTAGTAAACCAGATGGGTTTTTGTGACAATCAGCAAGGGTTCCATGGTTTCTATTGAATTTAAATTTTGCTATCTGCCATGGCTGGGATTTGAAGCCAAGTTCCCCAGAGCACTACCCTGGGTGCTTGGATTACTAGTCCAGTGACAATACTACTATACCACCACCTCCCCTTAAGAGCCACTGTATACATTTTTACAACCTACATATACCCCCTTTGAATTAAAACAACTCAGTTCAAAACTATTCCTGTTATTGCTTGATATAAAACTCTGATTGAAGTTCCTTTCAGTTCATTAACATATCAAAACCACTGGTGGCTTTAGACCCTTGCAGTCACTCTAGCTCTTAATCTAATTCCAGTACATAAGAAAATGTGTCAGGGTTATTACCAGAACGAAAATATTACAATTTCTTGTTTTCTTGACAATCTGTAATGTGTTTTCACAATATAATTAGACATTCAAGTTACGCATTTTAACAAACATGCTAATGCTTTCAATTGCTATGACCAACTAACTTTTGAGATTATACATCTTCCTGTTAAGGACTGCAGAAAAATAGTGAACTTTGTGAATCTTTTCATAAATACTTTCTGTTTTTGAAAACAGCACTCAGTTACATCTGGTTTACAGATGGCAGCTTTACCTTCCAGAAAGCATAAATACCAACTCCTAATTCAAACCACCTTTTATACAAGAAGAAAGGCTCACTGAATTTCATGAGATGGTTAAGAAACCTATGTGAGTTTAGAAGTACAGTGGGCTAAATTGAAGAGCCTCAGAAAATGGGTGTGGGGCTCACATTACACCGTTACCCTGCTTCCATTCAGCACTATTTAGGCAGCACGCCAACTTCATGCTACATGCTCTTCACCATTATTGTAGTGTGCAGACAATGTTACTGTGCTGCTGAGTGGCTGCACGTCTCAGCAGGTGGCCCAAGATTTCAACAAGCTAGCATGAGTGCTAGCGAGCCTGCACTGCTTAAAGTCAACCTGTGCCTCTTAAAGGGCAGATGCTTTGTAGCTGGAACAGAAGGTGGAAGTCCTTGTACATGTCAGTCTGTCCTGGAAAAAGACTGAATAATGTTATGATCCTCATAGAGATTAATAACATTTAAAAAGAAATTCAAACTTCTAGTTAATAGCTGAACAGATGACATGAGGGACAGGGAGGCAGTGCTGTTGTGGTAATGTCACTGGACTAGTAATCCAGAAGCCCAGTCTAATGCTCTGGGGACCAGGGGTTCAAAGTGATTCACAGCTAATGGAATTTAAATTCAATTAATGAAAATCTGGAATTAAGAACTAGTCTCAGTAATGGTGACCATCAAATGATTGTCATAAAAATGGCCTGACAAAAATATGCTATCTGCACCTGATCTGGCCTCCATGTGACTCCAGACCCAAAGCAATGGGGGCTGATTCTTAAATACCTAGCAAATCAATCAGTTGTATCAAATAACTTATTGAGGTATCATGGTTATGCTTGCCGAGAAATGGCATTGCCTTCTGCAGATATTGCTGACCAAATAACTCCCTCAAATAACTGGTGGCACAGTGGTATATAGTGATGAAGGAGTTCCCCTGGGAGTCCTCAGCATTGACCCCGGTTCCCACGAAGAGACATGGCAAAGAAACTTCCTGCAGGTTACCACCTACTGCCCCCCTTCAGCTGTTGAATTAGTACACTTCCATGTTGAACACCTCTTGGCAGAAACACTGGGAGTGGAAAGCGCACAGAATATACTCTGGGGGAGTTTTCAATATCTATCACCAAGAATGGCTGGATAGCACCACTACTGTCCAAGCTGGCCAAGTTCTAATAGACATTGCTGCAGAACTGGGCTGCAGAAGATGGTGAGGGACACAACAAGAGGGAAAAACCTACTTGATATCATCCTCAACAATCTACCTGTCACAGATGCATCTGTCCATGACAGTATTGGGAGGAGTGACCACTACAGGATCCTTGTGGAGACGAAGTCCCATCTTCACATCGAAGATACCCTCCATTATGGTGTATGGCACTATCACTGTGCTAAATGGGATAGATTTTGGATAGATCTTGCAGCTCTAAACTGGGCATCTGTGAGACACTATGGGCCATCAACGGCAGTAGAATTGTATTCAACCACAATCTGTAACCTCATGACTGGCATATCCTTCACTCTACCATTACCATCAATCCAGGGGATCAGCGCTGTTTCAATGAAGACTCCAGGAGCAGCACCAGGCATATCTAGAAATGAGGTGTCAACATGGTGAAGCTACAACAGGACTACTTGCATGTCGAACAGCAGAAGCAGAATGCAATAAACGGAGATAATAATCCCACAACCAACTGATCAGACCTAATCTCTGCAGTCCTGCCACATCCAGTCATGAATGGTGGTGGGCAATTAAACAACTCACTGGAGGTGAAGGCTTCACAAATATCCCCATCCTCAATGATGGATGAGACCAGCATATCAGTGCAAAAGACAAGGCTGAAGGATTTGCAACCATCTTCAGCCAGAAGTGCTGAGTAGATAATCCAATTGGGCCTCCTCTTGAGGTCCCTAGCATCAGCCAGTCATGACAGTCTTCAGCCAATTTGATTCACTCCGTGTAATATCAAGAATGGCTAAAGGCACTGGATACAGCAAAGGCTATGAGCCTTGATGACCTTCCGGCAGGGATACTGAGGGTTTGTGCTCCAGGACTTGCCGTACCCCTAGTCAAGCTGTTTCAGTACAGTTATAACACTGGCATCTACCAGTGAAAAACATGGAAAATTGTCCAGATATGTCCAGGATAAATCCAATTGCATCAATTACTGCCCCATCAGTTTAATCTTGATCATCAGCAAAGTGATGGAAGGGGTCAGCCACAATACCATCAAGCAGCACTTGTTCATAAGACCATAAGACATAGGAGCAGAAATTAGGCAATTCGGCCCATCGAGTCTGCTCCACCATTCAATCATGGCTGATAAGTTTCTCAACTCCATTCTCCTGCCTTCTCCCCATAACCTTTGATCCCCTTACCAATCAAGAACCTATCTATCTCGGTCTTAAATACACTCAATGATCTGACCTCCACAGCCTTCTGTGGCAATGAATTCAATAGATTCACCAATCTCTGGCTAAAGAAGTTTCTCCTCATCTCTGTTCTAAAAGGTCTTACCTTTACTCTCAGGCTGTGCCCTCGGGTCCTAGTCTCTCCTACTAATGAAAACATCTTCCCTACGTACACTCTATCCAGGCCTTTCAGTATTCTGTAAGTTTCAATCAGATCTCCCCTCATCCTTCTAAATTCCATCGAGTATAGACCCAGAGTCCTCAAGTGTTCCTCATATGTTAAGTCTTTCATTCCTGGGATCATTCTCATGAAACTCCTCTGGACCCTCTCCAGGGTCAGCACATCCTTCCTGAGATATGGGGCCCAAAATTGCTCACAATATTCTAAATGTGGTCTGACCAGAGCCTTATAAAGCCTCAGCAGCAATCCCTGCTTTTATATTCTAGTCCTCTCGAAATAAATGCCAACATTGCATTTGCCTTCTTAACTACTGCGTCAATCTGCAAGTTAACCTTAAGAGAATCCTGGACTAGGACTCCCAAGTCCCTTTGCACTGCAGATTTCTGAATTCTCTCCCCATTTAGAAAATAGTCTATGCCTCTATTCTTCCTACCAAAGTGCATGACCTCACATTCCCCGCATTGTATTCCATTTGCCACTTCTTTGCCCATTCTCCTAACCTGTCCAAATCCTTCTGCAGCCTCCCCACCCCCTCAATACTACCTGTCCCTCCACCTATCTTTGTTTCATCTGCAAACTTAGCCAGGATGCCCTCAGTTCCTTCATCTCAGCAATAATCTACTCACTGAAGTTCAGTTTGGGTTCCGGCAGGTTCACTCAGCTCTTGACCTCATTACAGCCTTGGTCCAAACATGGACAAAAGAGCTGAATACAAGTGGTGATGTGAGAGTTACTGCCTTTGACCTTGAAGCACCTTTCGACCATGTGTGGCATCGAGGAGTTAATGGGAATCGGGGGAAATCTCTCCAGTAGATGGAGTGATAACTAGCACAAAGGAACATGGCTATGGTTGTTGGAAGTCAATCATCTTAGCTCCAGAACATCACTGCAGGAATTCTTCAGGGTAGTGCCCTAGGCCAGCCATCTTCAGGTGCTTCATCAATGACCTTCCTTTCACCATAAGGTCAGAAGTTGGGGATGTCCGCTGATGATTGCGCAATGTTCAGCACCATTCGCAACCCATCAGATACTGAAGCCGTGTCCCTGTCCATATGCAGCAAAACCTGGACAACATTGGGCTGATAAGTGCCATCACACAAGTGCCAGTGAATGACTATCTCCAACAAGAGAGAATCTAACCATCGCCCCTTGAGATTCAATGGCCTTACATTTACTGAACCCCCCACTATCAACATCCTGGGGATTACCATTGACCAGAAACTGAACTGGACTAGCGATTATAAATACTGTGGCTACAAGAGCAGGCCAGATGCTAGGAATCCTGTGACAAGTAACTCGTCTCCTGACTCCCCAAAGCCTACCCATTATCTGCAAGGCACAAGTCAAGAGTGTGATGGATGAGTGCAGCTCCAACAACACTCAAGAATCGTGACATCATCCAGGACAAAGCAGCCCACTTGATTGGCACCCCATCCACCACCTTAAATATCCACTTCCTCCACCACTGATGCAGTGCTAGCAGTGTGTACGATCTACAAATTGCACTGTAGCAACTCACCAAGCTCCTTTACAGTTCCTTTCAAACCCATCTGGAAGGACAAGAGCAGCAGATGCATGGGAACACCACACAAATCCTGACTTGAAACTATATCACTATTCTTTCACTGTGTCTCTGTGTCAAAATCCTGGAACTCCTTCCCTCACAGCACTGTGGCTGTACATATACCACATGGACTGCAGCAGCTCAAGAAGGCAGCTCACCACCACCTTCTCAAGGGCGAGTAGGAATAGATAATAAATACCAGCCTAGCCAGCAAAGGCCACATCCCATGAATGAATAAATGTAAAAAAAGACAAGATTTCATGCTTTCAGACTTTTACCTTAACAGGCTAAAAGTACTATTTGCTAAACATTATTTTTGTAGGCAACTTATACTTCAAACTACAGAACAGAAGTTTTAACACAACCAGAATATACATTATCAATTAGATGTTATATTGTCCTTTAAGTAGACATTCAATTCTCCCAGAATCACTCCAAAATGGTTCTTAGCTCCCAGGGGTTCTCTGATCTTTTCATTTCCCAACCTGGAAACTTTTAACTCCAGAATGGTCTTTCATGGTGAAAGTTTTCCTTCAGACTTCTCCATCTAGCCAAAACTAGGCACATCTTATAGCCTTATTTTAACTCTTCACAAATTTGGTCTTTCCAATCAAAACACAAGCTCCCATCTGCATTCCTGTCTGGTGAACCATAGAGACTTTCAGCTTCTAGCTGCTCTCTCTATCCTCCAGATACTGGCAGACTAACTGAGTATGTGAATTTTCAGGGATATCTTAGAAACCCTTCCTTGCTCATAGCCCATCGCCATGGCAATGTGAATCACATTGGCATTGTATCCAAGTCAAAATGTTGATTTGCTATCCTTAAGAGCCCAACTCTCTTTCACCTTGGAACTAAATAGATAGCTCAAAGCACAATTGTTTACAGCCTAACATTGTCAACAGTTTACTGGGACTTTGCAGACTCACAGCCTATCCACTGTTAGCACAAAGACTGCTGCCATTGTCTTCAAGTGTAAACACCTTGCACCTTCTTTGCAGTCAAGTAATCTGTGCCCCCTTTAATCTCTAACAATCAAATTACCCACGCTTGCTGTCAGGCAGACTTCAGAACAAATCACACAATCCCCTTCCTTCTCATTGAGAGGAGGAATGCTGTTATCCTGAGAGAGGGCATCAAGTTTGTTCTTCATGGGGCTACTGACACTCCCCTTGGCAATGCCTCAGCCCCTCTTCCTTTGCACCTCCTCCACCAAGGTTTCCGGTGCAATGTTCGAAAACCTTGGAGCGTGCTCTCTCCCATGTTATGCTATTATTGTTACAATTATATTGGTTAGAGGATTGTTATGTTTTGGGACTATGTTTTTAATTTAAGGTAAAATTGCAGAGGGAGGTATTCTATGGGGAAGTGGTGGGTTGGGGGGGGGGGGGGGTGGGGTGGTGGCGCGGGGTGGGGAGGGCCCTCCAGCCAAAAAATCATAAGGCTGTGGGACCAGCTAGCCATGGCAGTCAATGTCAGGAGTCAAGTCCTGAGAACCTGGATGCAGTGGTGCAACAGCTTAATGAACTCACATGAGTGGTTAAGGTCAGCAAATTCATTTTCAAATACCATATCCCATCAATCACTAGCCTCAGGTATTGCACAGTTCACCACCCCGCCCTTCATGTGCCTACCAACAATCTCAATGACTCATGCCTCACATTAATAGCTGCACCTCATTCTCACACACTTGGCACTGCTGCAAGCCTCACGTCCACATTAAATAGCTTTCACACACTAATAGATATTCCACCATACCTGCCAGGTCACTAATAGATATTCCACCATACCTGCCAGGTCACCGAAACAGACTGCAAACACATTTTTCTCTAGCTCGCAGCACAGGTTGGCACACAATCAGAGGCAACAGAAGCTAACCGATGGGGGACATGCATACCTGCATGTCCTAACTCTCATGGAGGAGAAAGTACTTATCATCATTGGAGTGACCATTGCTGACATCATGGACAGTGATGGGGCTGAAACGATAGTATCCTCATACCTAATCCTTCTTCTGACATTTCACTTCTCCCACATCCCACAATCTCTTTCATATACAACCTGCAGATGATCTAAGCATGCACCTCTTACTCCCGCACCACCCCCCCACCCCCACCCTCAACACAACCCTACCCAGGTGCATTTCTCCTTTTAGACACCCAAGAACTGCAACCTGGCCAGGATTGGTGGAAGAGCAACAGGTGGAAGAGCAGCAAGACACTGACCATCAAGAAACATGGTTACTCAATATCACACTCACAGTCACCAGCTCAGATTCTGACACTGCGTGTAATTTATAAGGTAGGTTCAAGGCGGGATTTGCATGCAGTGAGAAACCAGGCACAAGTGGCCTGTAGCCGGGGCGGGGCAGGGGTTTCCCAGGTTCCAGCTTGCTGGGGGTTTGAGGAGTGCAAGGTCATATACAAGTTCTGCTGCAGAGGACTTAAAAGAGGACTTCATTGGTGCAAGCCAGAGATAAAGGCCTCTTGAATAAGTAGCTTGGGGTATTAGCAGGTCTGCCAGAAAATCTGTTTGTAATATCAAGGACCATGAAGGAGTCCAGCATCAACTTTGCTTAGGGCTTTATGCAGAACTTGTAGCCCATGCTTTCTAGCATGGAAGTGGTGATCAACTTCATTAGCAGATTTTTGGACCCAACCATGATGCAATGTCTAATGTCTCAGCTTTCACTGCAGCACAAGTAGAAGTTGTACTGGAAGCTTAAAATTTTGACATGCAAGTGATAATTGCTGCCATCATGGCTGAGGAAACCAGTATTCAAAGGGGTTTGCAGGATGTCACAGAAGTGCAGTAATCTGTCGTCCAACAGGTTACTAGGGTTGCTGAGGTACTGCCCCAGGGGAGTGGCAGTAGCTCCATGGAAAACAAACCTGATGTTCACTCTCAGGACAATAACATTATTCCTCCCACAACTGTCATCCACCAGTGCCTTTGCCATTACCCGTCAGCCAGCCAGCCCAGACTTCTGCCAACCATATACTGAGATGGTGCAGTCTGATACCAGGCCTTCTAGGCCCAGAGCTGCTCGAGGCCATCCTCTGAGACCAAATGCAGTCTCCCACTGAAAGTCAGCAGTCTTCTAACAGTTATTCTGCAGTCACTGTGGCTAAGTCGAGGCTATGATGATCAGTGACAGATGAAATGCAAGGTATGGCAAGTTAATGAGGAATTAAAGTTGCATGCACAGTAAATCCCTATTTTAAGTTGCTTCATTTGGTGTGTTCCACTTTAGCATTGTGAATAGGGGCAGTATGCACACTTAGAGTTGGGGTTTCACTTTAGTATCATTTCATGCTGAAGCTAATGGAGCTTGTGTGAACTGATTGACCCTATTTTGAAGTGGCCTCTCCAGCTCTCTGAGGCTCTGGCCAGGACTTTACAGCCTCGCTGTGCCATATCTCCCCCGGCAGATGCAGTGAGCCATTTAAACCTCCTTTCAGTTCAGTGGGACCGTTATATCCCACTGGGCAATGGGGCCATAAAATCCTGACCTCTATCTCATTCCCCGAGGCTCTCTTGCTCGCCAATCCTCTCTCTCCCTCACTGACTCTCTCTCGCTGATTCTTCCACTCCCCACTTCCCTGCCCGACTCCCTCACTCACTGCTTCCATGCCCAACGCTCCCAGTCTTAGCTCCCTCGCTTGCTTCCATCCTCTCGCCACCCTCTGCATTCAGAGCGAGGGTTCGACAGAGGAAGCGGCTGGCTAGTGGAAGAGTCAGGCGGGGAAGCAGCGAATGGGAAAGAGTTGGCAAGAGAGAGTGTTGGCGAGTAGGGCATAAGTAAAAAGATTTAGCATATTTCTTTTAAATATATTATATTTTAAAATGTATCTCATTTATGAATACATGAATTTAGAAATGTAGAGTATCTCAACAGACAGGATATAATGTTTTTTGTCTCATGGGAAAGATCACACAGAATGCAACTACAGCTTTTACATTAGCTGTAATAGGAAAATCTGATTTGCTTTAAGTTTTTTCACTTAAAGTTGCACTTTTCAGGAATGCAATATAGCTTTAAGGGAAGGCTTACTGTACTAGCATTGCAATCAGATGAGTTGTTTGTGGACAGCCCAACCAGTAAGTATCTGTCTAGTTTGCCTCCTCCGTTTCTCTTCCTCTTCCTCCTCCTCCTGCTGCTTCTTAGCTGATCTCTGTGTACCTTGTTGCAAGGGCCATGCTTCTTGATGGCAAGGTTGTGCAGCTTGAAGCAGGCTACCATGAATCTTGGCATCAATTATGGTAAGTACTGCAGGGCTCTTCTAAAGTTGTCCAGGCACCGAAGTGTTCTTCAAGTATTCCAATGATCTGCTCCATCATATTTTGTATGGTACCACTGCTTCTAATGAATGAATGCTGCCCATGTCTGTGGGGGTTGCACACTAGATTCATGAGCCATGCCATCACCAGGTAGCCCTTGTCACCCAGGAAGTGATCATGTTGTTGTGAGTGCTGCACTTTACTACACAGTCATATTTTAAAATGTTTCCATTAACCTAATGTGAAACAGAATGTTCTGGAAAGGGAGTTTGTGAGATTATACTAAACACTTCCACTTGGAGACAGGCCTGTGTGATCTGGTGGTCATGGGAGAGAAACTCAACAGAAACCTGTTGCAATATCAAGTGACATTTCCCATGCCTTATCACAATGATTCACAGTGAAGGGATAGAAATTAAGATAAAGAGGAAAAAGTGTACTTATGGCAGGTGGCAGGTAGAAAATACATTTGAGAACCAAGAGGAATACAGAAAGTTCAGAGGGGAGGTGATAAAGCATATTAGAGAAACAAAGAGGGATTATGAGAAAAGACTGGCAGCCAACATAAAGGGGAATCCTGAAGTCTTCTAAAGGCATATAAATAGTAAAAGGGCTGTAAAAAGTGTAGGGCCAATTAGGGATCTAAAAGGGAATTTACACATGGGCAAAGGGGCCATGACTGAGGTATTAAATGAATACTTTGTATCCTTCTTTACCAAGGAGGTAGATGTTACCCAGGCCATGGTGACAGACAAGGAAACTCTGTCACTAGAACGGCTCAAAATTGATTAGGAGCAAGTGTTGAATAGGCTGTCAGTACTTAAAGTTGACAGGGCACCAGGACTGGATAGGATGCATCCACGGATATTGAAGGAAGTAGAAATTGCAGGGGCAGTTGTCATAATTTTTCAGTCTTCCCCAGACTCAGGAGAGGTGCCAAAGGACTGGAGAATTACAAACATTACTTGTTCACAAAAAGTTGTAAGGATAAACCCAGCAATTACAGACAAGTTAGTTTAATTTCTGTGATGGGCAAGATTCTAGAAACAATTATCGTGCTAGAATTAGTAGTCACATGGAAAACATGGGTTGATTAGGAAGATCCAGCATGGATTTCTAAAGGGAAAATCGTGGCTTGAATTTTAACTTTGGCAGGCGTGCGCGCGTGATCGGCCCTCGACTGTGGTCGAGAAACGAACCGCCGACAGCGATCGGCCCTTGACCGCGATTTACCGCTGGCTGGCCATTATGCTGAAATGCTCAGCGCTGCTGGGGTGGGGGCGGGAAGAAGGCGGGCGATGACGTCAGCGTGGACACAGTTGAGCGCTGTGAGAGAGAGCCCCCTGAAGGCAGACAACTGCCTCAGGGAGCTATAGACCTTCAAATGATTAAATAAAGGATTAAAAAGCTGAAAAATAGGAAGCAGAGAGTAATGGGCAATGTATATTTTTTGGGCGGGAGGAAGGTTTGTAGTGGAGTTCCCCAGGGGTCAGTATTGGGACCCTTGCTTTTCCTGATACATACTAATGATCTAGATCTTGGTGTGCAGGGGACAATTTCAAAGTTTGTGGATGATACAAAGCTTGGCGGTGTCATAAGCTGCGAGGAGCTCAGTGGAGAACTTCAAAAGGACATAGACATGTTGGTGGAGTGGGCAGATAGGTGGCAGATGAAGTTCAATGCGGAGAAATGTGAGGTTTATTTTGGTAGGAAGAACATGGACAGACAATATAAAATATGGGGTGAAATGTTGAAGTGGGTGCAGGAGCAGAAGGACCTGGATGTATATGCGCAAAAATCATTGAAGATGGCAGGATGGGTGGACAGAGCAGTTAATAAAGCATATAGTATCCTGGGCTTTGTTAATAGGGGCATAGTGTAAAAGAGCAAGGAGGTTATGCTGAATTTATATAAGATGCTCGTTAGGCCTCAGCTGGAATATTGTGTACAGTTCTGGGTGCCACATTATAGGAAGGATGTGAACACATTGGAGAGAGTGCAGAAGAGCTTTACAAGAATGGTTCCCGGGGTGAGGAATTTCAGTTACAAAGATAGATTGAAGAGGTTGGAACTGTTCTCTTTGGAGAGAAGACTAAGGGGGGATTTGATAGAGATGTTCAAAATCATGAGGGGACTGGACAGAGTACATAGGGAGAAGCTGTTCCCACTCACAAAAGGATCAAGAACAAGAGGGCACAGATTTAAAGTGATTTTCAAAAGAAGCAAATGTGACGTGAGAAAAAGCTTCTTCACAATGAGTGGTTTTAGTCTGGAATGCACTGCTTGGAAATGTGGCGGAGGCAGATTCAATCAAGGCATTCAAGGGGGCATTAGATGATTATTTGAATAGAAACAATGTGCATGGGGAAAAGGCAGTGCAATGGCACTATGTCATAATGCTCATTTGGAGAGCCGGTGCAGACACGTTGGGCCAAATGGCCTCCTTCTGTGCCGTTAAAATTCCGTGATTCTGTGACAGTTGTGCTGTGAGACACAGGGAGAGAGACAAAGTAACTGCTGCTGTGTGGAAGAACAAACCAGCTGCTGCTATGGAGAGCAGAAAAGGGCTGTTTCACATTAATAGATAGCAGGATGTTTGTGAGAGGTGGTTTTCCGCTCAAAAGGAAGGGGGCAGAACTAACAGAGCTTTTAGAGGTATAAAGAAGGAGTTGCTGAAGTGGGCCTTGCTGGTGAATGTTGAATCTGGAAGGCTCGGGCTGAGTGGAACAACTTTCAAAGGACACTGGAGATTTTGACCTACCATAGCAGGTAGAAGTGAGCCTTCTGGAGAGCTGGGAGTAACTTTGGATTTGTTCTTGTAATATTACACATTAGTCAGAAGTGCAGTGCTCAGCGAAAAGGATTGTAAGATGTATTTTGATTGCATTAGTTAGCTAATGTGAAAATACCTTTTCTTTAGTTTGGTGTATTTGTTGCCTCTTAAATATTGTATGGTTTTGTTGATTTTAGCTTGTTTGCTACAGTAAAAGTCTTAAGATGTGAACTGCTGTCCTTTGGTTTATTTCCGTTGGTCGCTATGAAATTAATCTCTTTTTAAAAGTTATTGGTCACTACAGGGATTGCAACAGTGTTCCTATGCATCTATTCCTTCTGTCCTTTTGGGTTGTGGAGGTTATGGATTTTGGAGGTGCTGCTAAAGAAGTTGTGGTGATTTGCTGCAGTGCGTCCTGTAGCTAATGAACATTGCACCCATCGTCTGGCCTGCTCTAATAGCCATTGCATTTATGTGACTGTTTCAGTTGAGGTTCTGATTAATGGTGGCACCTAGGACGTTGATTGTGGGGAACTCAGTGATGGTAATGCCATGAAAGATCAATGGGAGGTGGCTGGGCTATCACTGTCTGGCGCTTATGTCATATAGATGCCATTTGCCACTTATCAGCCCAAGCCTGAATGCTGTCCATATCTTGCTGTATGAGGACATGGACTGTTTCATTTTATCTGAATAGAGGACAGTGCTGAATAACATGCAACAATTGGAGAACAGCTCCACTACTCTATGGAACTTCTGCAGTCATGTCCTGGGCCTGATTTGCCTCCAACAACTGCTAACATCTTCCTTTCTGTTAGGTATGTCAAATGTAGCATAAGCACTGGCATGGGCTGGTTGGGCAGTATGGCCTGTTTCTGGGCTATATATTCTCTGTAATTCAGTCAGGCTGTATAAAGATGCAGATTTTTTTGTCCAAAGAACACATAAATCAATTGGGATTTTTAGGACAATCCAACAGCTTCATTGACACTTTTACTGACACTACCTCTTTATTCCAGTTTTATTTGTAAACTGAACTTAACTCTCAAACTATTGGGGTGGGATTTGAACTCGCAGTCTCTGGATTACTAGTCCAATAACATAACCACAGCTCAGACGTACCTGAAATACCTGTTCTGTTTCAAATCCATAAATTCTTTAACATCCTTATGAAAAAAATTGAGATAAAAGATAGAATGTACGGTAATAAAGAGGGACGGAAAACAGAATTAAACACATGAGCAATTTGCAAACATGCATCATGGTTATATGATTTGTGCATGCTAGACCATTATTTTCCCTCCACTAAAAGGAATGGTTTTAGCGGGTGGGGGAAGCACAATTGCAACCTTGTGCATATTTTCTATTCCCGATTCTCTCCCGACTCACAATGAATGTGAAGGATATTGTGACTAGTTTAAGCATCATACTGGTGGAGCATAGTCAAAGGGAAAATGGCATTCATACACTGGGCTAACATGCACATTTCTGTGTTATTTGAACTTTGAGGTTGGGATGGTGTGAATATATTGCACCAGAATTCTCCTGCAGAGACAAAAGCATTCTTGTGGTTGGCAGGGGTGGGACCTGCTGCTGTGCGTAATTATTGTAAATACAGCAACCTGACCTGAAATTGCAAAGTATGACCCACTCACCGAAAATATTCTGCTAAAATGTTGAGAGAAGATTTGCTCAGTTCTTTGTCCTTCCTTGTGCGTCGCAAATGGAATTAAGATTTAAAAACAAAAAGATTTCTACAGTGATTAATTTAAATGTTTCATCCGTGGCACACTGGATGAAAAGGCTGGCACAATTTCTCAGTTTAACAACAGTCTTTCACTTTTATAGCTTCAGAGATGAATGCATGAGAGCCTCTTGTAATGTTGCCAGGTACAAATCTACTGAAAAACAACACCTCTACCACTGTGCAGGAATGTAGGCTGTGAAGAATTAGTAACTATTTAACAGGATTTACCAAAATAATAAAAATGTTGCTGTGATACCAGGGAAAAGCTATAGACAGAAGCATGTCACTGCTTCACACTTAGTTCCAGTCATAAAAATACCCTTATTTATTTCTGTTTCCCAAAGCAGATACTATTGCACAGTATATTTTGGAGGCATGAAGTTTTTGGAGGCATGAAGTTTTTCTCAATTTTTGTTTCTATGGGGTATTTAAGGTAAGATCCCCATTTGATTTATTTTGTCAGTAAGTTTTTTTCTAAGACAAATGATGCATTCACTACCTGCTTCTAAGCTACAGCTAACCTCCACTATAGTTGAATGTTAGGAGATACCACAGGCTGCTCAGGCATAACTATCTCTACGTATTTTCTCTTCCCACCAGTGAGACACATATTTCACCTTTCTGTTTGCCACAGCTTTAATGTGCATCTATGTGAGATGGTGCCCTAATCTTCTGCTATCTTGATTCCATTAACTGGTGCCAAAATATGCATTGCTATCCCAGAACAATGTTTAAAGATTGATTTTCTAAATCATTGCAAACCTCCCAAGTGACTTTGGCTTCTTACCACTTGTGGATTGAGAAGATTATATTTGCATACAATAGAATACTTAGATTGCCATAGCTCACGAGTTCTCGACTAATATTAAGGTGATGCAACTAATTGCACACCCAATGTAAACATGCATCACCCTAAGGTGCAAAAGGATGGGGGGGGGGGGGGGGGCGTGGAGGGTAAAGAGTTCTAAAGAAGAAGTTGTCTAATAAAGAGTCTTTAATACTTGAGAAATGGGATAATCTGGTTATTCCATTCCTGAAAAGTTGTAGCCAATTTTATGACAACAAAGCATAAGTAAAAGCAGTTGAAGCCGGCCATTTGGCCCTTCAAGACAGCTTCGCCATTCAACAAGATCATGGCTAATTTTCTAGCCCAACTTCACCTTTCTGAAGTATCCGTATATCCAATAATTTACTTAGGGCTCAAAAATCAATTGACCTCTATCTTGAATATACTCAATGACTGAGCATCCACAAGTTTCTGAGATAGAGAATTCCAAAGATTCACATCCCTCTAAGTGAATAAATTCCTCCTCATCTCAGTCCTAAATAGTCAACTCTTTATTCTGAGACCCTGACTCCGTGTTCTGGATTCTCCAACAGGGGGAGGGGGAATTTTCAGCACCTTGCCAAACCCCTAAGAACTTTGTATGTTTCCATTAGAACACTTCTCATTCCTCTCAGCTCCAGAGAAAACTGGCTTAGTCAGACACCATGAATTAGGCTACATATGCTTGAGTATATTAATGCAAATCTTTATTAGTAACTCATAACTATGTACATACTTACAGTGGAGGGTACAGGTATGGAGCTGACTCCAGTCTAGGTCTTTATCCAACTCCGTCCATCTCTGGATTGACCCTGGCTCTGGGTGCCCTTCTTGCATCACTATGTAGGCAGTGCTGTACTCAGTCCTACATTAACCCTTTATGTACCAGACCCTACTACTACACCACCCCAAGTCAAATGGATATACTCCAAGTCTTACATTGTTATAAGTCTTGTGCATTAACCTTATTTCTACAACCTTAATGTTATTCTAACATATTTGCTATTACAGTATTAATATTAACAACATTCTCATTACTCCATCTCCCCCCTTTGAGTCATTGAAGTTAGTGGTCCAGGTGGTCTGGGGGCCTTATAACCCTTCCACATCTCCTTCGTCCTTCTGTTGTGATAGTGGTAGGTCTGATGTTGTTTGTTCTTGTTGTTGGTTTGGAGGTTGGGCTGGTGTTTGGGTATTTCTTCCATTGCTTGATGTTAAACCATGCCTGGTTGCTGGCTTGGCAGTGTATGGTTGTTGTTACTCTTGACTGTTTCTTGCGGTGTGGATAAAAATGGTATTTATCTACTTGGCGGTGTGTTTTCTTTTTCCTTCTCCGTTAAGGCCACCTGGAAGCTTGCTGATGCTGAGGAAGAGCGTTCCTGTAGCAAGAAGAGGACTGAGTAGCATGCTCACCTCTGCTTTTTGTTGTTGATGCTGTCTGCTATCAGGTTCCATGCTGGCTGGAAGTTGCTGTGCATGCGCAATGGTTGGTGTGTCTACTGACTGCACCATTGCAGTGGGAGGTAGAGGCTCTTCATACTGTTGATCCTTCTCTGGTACCACTTGTACCAGAGGTGGTATGGTAATTTTGTGTGTGGGAGATTGGTCTGACCACTGGGGAATTTCTGGGTTTTGGAATGATAATGGACCTGCTCTGCAAAATAAGCGAGATCATAGGTGAAATCAGTGTCTGAATACTCTTTAGTATTTGAGGACTCAGGGCCATGCTATTCTGGCCGTCTAACAGCTGTGGTAGTCTTGACATCTTCCTCCAGTTGTGGAAGATTGAGAGCCACACAGGCATCTCTGCTCAGAAGAGAGAAAGGCTGATTACGGATGACATGCATCAGCTCAAAGATATGTTTGTCACCAAACTTCAGTAATTCAAGGGTCATGCCGATGACTGGAAGTCAAATCCCTTCCACTGCATATAGTGGAGTTCCATCGTTCGAATCCAAAGGCCTTCGAGCCATGTTCTGACAGAACTGATAGGACTTACGCTGGCACCTGAATCTAATTTAAAATTTGTTGGATGACTACTTAACAGGATGTCAGCATTCCAAAAGAAGAGCCGCATTCTCTGATGACCCCAAAGGAGCTTGGCTGTGTGTCTTCTAGGTCTTCGGTTGTGGATTACCTTTGGGATGTCTGTGTGGTGCTAGGGTTTTGACTTGCACAGTTTACCAAAGTGTCCTTATCTGTTGCAGTGGAGGAAATTGCACAGTACTTGAGGGCACTTTGCACTGCAGCGCTGGCAAGGTCGCTCTGCTGGGCAGTTCTGGAGTTACTTTCCCTGACTTGCATGGTCCATGTGTTTTTGTGACTTGATATGGTGGATTGAGGGTTGGTTTCTACACATGAAGCGCTCTCAAGATGATCCCGTATTGTTCACATAGCTCAGTCTAAGCAGCTGGATTGCCTTGTCCAGGGTAAGACAGCCTTTAACTTGCAGGTCTGCAGAATTTTTTATGAAGTCTGGAGCATTGCTGCATCTTAAAAATCTCCTCCTCTGAAGACTCCAATTGTGTGACTGGTCTGGGCCATGACTGAATCCCAGTGGAGCTGGAAGTTGGAACTGCAATCCATTTTTGATGACTTTAAAAAGTGTGTGTACAGCTTTAAGAGATTACAGGTTTTCAAGATGGCAGCATCGTTACTGCTGAACAAAGCATCTTCCTGCACTTCCCTGTTTTTGGCAGACTTTTCAAAATAGTGGCAGCACACTTTGCCTATAGAAGAAGGGACTACAATGGCAGTGTAGGTTGCCTGGCTGTTGACTTAATTCATTCAGCAGTATCATGTTACAAGTCAGGACTCTTAAAGAAACTGCAAGCTTGCTGTTTCCGAACTTAGATGGTCGCGAGATACCTGCAATGTAGAGCAATCCTTCCAGCTGTCTTCAATTCCATCCACTCATTTCTTTTTGCCTTCCCTCCTTCCCCATTCAACTCAACATGCTCTGCTCTGTATGAATCACCAAACTGCCATCTTTCGCCTTTCCGCTTCAACTGCTCCCAGACTCTTTATATTAAGTGCAGGCTATCATTCCTGTGGCCTCACTCATTTTCACCATTGCTGTTTTTCTTCTTTGCAAAGTTTCTCCACCAGCTGCTCCTTTTCTCCAAATCTGTTAGCTGACAAATGCTACTCAACTGTTTTGCTAAATAGATCACTAGGTAGTGAGAAACTGCCAGACTGTAAATAGTTTTTTGCACCCTACATGCTCCTGACATGAACCATGCCACTGAAATATCTGCTTCAAAGACATGAGATGAGACTGCAATGGTGGTGAGCAAATATGAAGTAGTGGAATGCACCACATCTCACAATGCTTCAGGCCCACTTTCCCTTTCCACTCAGCTGGGCAGGACTGCACTCACCTGGTTTCATTCTTATATATCTAGACGTAGCCAGAGAATCCTTAAATCTCCTCCACATAAACATTGAGGTGACCAAAGCCATTGTCTTCAGTCCCTGCACAATCTCCATTCCCTAGCTATTGACTCCAACTCTCCCTGGTGACAGTCTGAGGCTGAAGCAGACCATTTATAACTTTGGTGTCATAATTGACCCAAAATGAGCTTCTGACCACAGTTCCATGCCATCACTAAGACTGGCTACTCTAACTTCCATAACACTGTCTGACTCCACCTCTACCTCAGCTCATCTGCTGCTGAAACCCTCATCCATGCCTTCATTACCTCTACACTCAACTATACCATGCACTCCTGGCTGGTCTCCAACACTCAAACCTCTGTAAATTTGAGGTCACCAGAACCTCTGCTGCCCTTGACTTAATTTGTAGCATGTCCCATTCTCCTATTACCCCTGTCCTTGTTGACCTGCGTTGGCACCTGGTCAAGCATCTATTGGTTTTAAAATTCTGATCTTGTTTTCAAATCCCTCCAGGGCCTTGATCCTCTCTAGCCCTGTAATCGCTTCCAAACCCACAACCCTCAGTAATATCTGCACTCCTCTAATTCTGGCTTCTTGAGCACCTCCGATTTTAATTGCTCAACAATTGGTGGTTAGGCCCTAAGCTCTGGAATTCCCTTCCTAAAACTCTGTCTCGCTACTTCTCTTTCCTCCTATAAGACACTCCTTGATGCCTACCTTTTTGACAAAATCTTTGGCCAGCTTCAATAGTATAGCGTTATGTAGATCAATGTTCAAGTTTGCTTCATTACGCTCTTGTGAAATGCCTTGAAATGCTTTATTATGTTAAAGGTGCTATATAAGTAAAAATTGCTGTGTTGTTGTTGAATCACTTGCAGTGCCTTGTCTTCCCGTTCCTACACCATTGCATCTGGAGTCTCCCAAGGATCTATCCTTGTATCACTCCTATTTCTCATCTACAGGCTATCCTTCAGCAACATCATATGGAAAAAAGGCCAGATTCCACATGTACACTGATGACACCCAACTCTAACTCACCAACAACTTTCTTGGCCCCTCCAGTCTCTCTAAATTGCAACACTGCTTATCCAACAGCCAGTATTGGATGAGCAGAAAATTCCTCCAGTTAAATGTTAGGATGACCGAAGTAACTGTCTTCGGTCCCCACTCCAACCTGACCACCATTTCCATCCCTTTCCCTGGTAACTAAAGCTGAGACTGACTGTTCACAACCTCTGTGCTGTATTTAACCCTAAGATGAACTTCCGACCACATAACAGCTCCATCTACAAGACCTTGATAACATTGCCCAGCTCTGCCCCTGCATCAGCTTCTCTAGGTCCAGGTCATTAATATATATCAGGGAAGAGCAAGGGTCCCAACACTGACCCCTGGGAAGCTCCATGGCAAGCCTTCCTTCAGTCTGAAAAATATCTATTAACCATTACAGTCCGTTTACTGTCACTCAGCCAAATTCATATTCATGTTGTTACTGTTCCTCTTATTCCAAGAAACCTTCATGTCTTTGTTACCTCTAGACATGAATATTCCAACATATCCCTGGCTGGCCTCCAATCTTCTATCTTACATCAACTTGAGCTCGCCCAAAATTACACTGCACATATCCTAACCCCCCATCCAGCCATTCACACCACATCTAGAGATGTATTTTGTTTCTGTACTTTATCAATGCCCACACCTTTTGGCTTTTGTACTATGAAACTTATTCTCATTTAATCTCTTCTGACCTCTACGCTATCACAGTCCTTCCCTTTTCCCAGAATTGTTATAGCACAGGAGGCCATCTGCCTATCGTATCTGCACTGGCTCTCCATAGGAGCAATTTACATAGTGCCACACCCCGCCTTCTCCTCATTGCCCAGAACATTTTTCCTTTTCAGATAATAACCCAATTCCCTCTTAAATGCCTTGATCGAACCTGCCTCCACCATATTTTCAGGCCATGCATTCCAGAACCTAAACACAAGCTCATGTTGCCATTGCTTCTTTTGCCAATTACCTTAAATCTGTGGCCTCTTGTTCTCAATCCATCCACCAAAAGGAACAGTTTTTTCCAATTTACTCTGCCAGACCCCTCATGATTTTATATATGTCTGGCAAATCTCCTCTTCAACTTTCTCTTCTCCAAGGAAAACAGTCCCAACTCCTCCAATCTATCGACATAACAGAAGTTCCTTGCCCCTTGGACCATTCTTGTGAATCTTTTCTGCACTCTCTCTGATGCACCGACATCTTTCCTAAAGTGTGGTGCCCAGAACGGGTTGCAACGCTCCAGCTGAGGCTGAATCAGCATACCATACTGATAACGTAACTTCCTTGCTTTTGTTCTCTGTGCTCCTACTAATAAAACCTAGGATGCTGTTCACTTTATTAACTACTCTCTCAACCTCTCCTTCCACCTTCAATGATTTATGCACACATACAACCAAGTCACTCTGCTTCTGCATCCTCATTTTTTATTCATTCATGGGATGTGGGTGTCACTGGTTAGGGCAGCTTTTATTGCCCATCCCTAAATGCCCTTGAGAAGGTGGTGGTGAGCTGCCTTCTTCAACCACTGCAGTCCAAGTGGTGGAGGTACATGCACAGTGCTGTTAGGGAGGGAGTTCCAGGATTTTGACCCAGTGACAGTGAAGGAACGGTTCATATATTTCCAAGTCAGGATGGTGAGTGGCTTGGAAGGGAACTCCCACGTGGTGGTGTTCCCATGTATCTGCTATCCTTGTCCTTCTAGATGGTAGTGGTCATGGATTTGGAAGCTGTGGTCTAAGCAGCCTTGGTGAGCTCCTGCAGTGCATCTTGCAGATGGTATGCATTGCTGCCACAGTGTGTCAGTGAGGGAGGCAGTGAGTGTTTGGGGATGGGGTGCCAATCAAGGGGGCTGCTTTGTTCTGAATGATGTCAAGCTTCTTGACTGTTGTTGGAGCTACACTCATCCAGGCAAGTGGGGAGTATTCCATCACACTTCTGATCTGTGCCTTGCAGATGGTGGACAGGCTTTGGAGAGTCAGGAGGTGAGTTACTTGCCGTAGGATTCCTAGCCTCTGACTTTCACTCGTAGCCACAGTATTTATATGGCTAGGCCAATTCAGTTGCTGGTTAACAGGAACACTCAGGGTGTTGATAGTGGGTATTCAGCGATGGTAATGCAATTGAATGTCAAGGGGCGATAGTTAGATTCTCTCTTATTGGAATTGGCTGTGATGTTGGGGATCTCCGGAGGAAGCCAAAATAGATTATCCATTCGACACTTCTGGCTGAAGGTTGTTGCAAACGCGTTAGCCTTATCTTTTGCACGGAAGTGCTGGACTCCCCCATCATTGAGGATAGGGAAATATGTGCAGCCTCCTCCTCCAGTGAGTTGTTTAATTGTCTACCACCATTCACAACTGGATCTGGCAGGACTGCAGATCTTGGATCTGATCCATTGGTTGTGGAATCACTTAACTCGGTCTATCACTTGCTACTTATGTTGTTTGGCACGCAAGTAGTCCTGTGTTATAGCTTCACCAGGTAGACACCTCATTTTTGAGTATACCAGGTGCTGCTCCTGGCATGCCCTCCTGCACTTTTCATTGAATCAAGGTTGATCCCTGGCTTGGTGGTAATGGTAGAGTGGTTGATATGCTGGGCCATGAGGTTACAGATTGTGGTTGAGTACCATTCTGCTGTTGTTGATGGCCCACAGTTGCCCAGTCTTGAGTTGCTAGATTTGTTCGAAATCTATCCCTTTTAGCACAGTGTTAGTGCCGCACAAGACGAAGAAGGGTATCCTCAATGTGAAGATGGGACCTTGTCTCCATGACTGTGTGGTGGTCACTCCTACCGATACTGTCATGGAGAGATGCATCTGCAGGGGATGGGTTGGTGAGAATGAGCTCAAGTATGTGTTTCCCTCTTGTTGGTTCCCTCACCAATTGCTGCAGACCCAGTCTAGCAGCTACATCATTTAGGACTCGGCCAGCTCGCACAGTCGTGGTGCTACTGAGCCATTCTTGGTGATGGACATTGAAATCCCCCACCCAGGGTACATTCTGCGCCCTTGCCACCCTCAGTGCTTCCTCCAAGTGGTGTTCAACATGGAAGAGTACTGATTACCTGAGGGATGGGGGAGGTGGGGCGGTACATGGTAATCAGCAGGAGGTTTCCTTGGCCATTTTTGACCTGATGCCATGAGACTTCATGGGGTCTGGAATCGATGTTGACGACTCCTGAGGTAACTCCCTCCCAACTGTATACCATTGTCTCGCCAACTCTGCTGGGTCTGTCCTGCTGGTTGTGCAGGACATATCCGGGGTGGTGATGGTGATGTCTGGGATATAGTCTGTAAAGTAAGTTTCCGTGAGCATTATTATGTCAGGCTGTTGCTTGACTGGTCTGTGAGACAGCTCTACCAATTTTGGCCCTAGTCCCCAGATGTTAGCTAGGAGGAGTTTTCAGGGTGGACAGGCCTCAGTTTGCCATTGTTGTTTCCAGTGCCTAGGGGCAGAATTGTCCCAGGTTTGCACTAAGTGCGGTAGTGGGCAGAAAAAGCAATGTTTTACCCACTAGCTGCAATGGTGGCTTCTTACGCCATCCCAATCCCACAGCACTAATTATGCATTCCCGGGTAATGCACTGTTTTGATGGCGGATGGGCTCTCATTCGCCCGCCACACCATCACCTCACTGCTTCATCATGCCTGGCGTCATATTTAAAGTACAGCCGTGCGCACACCTCTCAATGTTTCCTGCCCACAACTGCTGCATGGAAGAAATGGCCCCAAAAGGCAAAAAGATTGCAGCCCCGAGGTTTAATGACATGTCCTTTGAGGGCCTTTTGGATGCAGTGGAGGCCCGCTATGAAGTCCTCTGGCCGCAAGATGGGCAGCAACATCACCAATCTGACTTGGGAGGTGGAGGCAGCAGTTGTCAGCGCCAATGCCCTGCAAAAGAGGATAGCCACAGAGAATGAATGATCTCCTTCGCCCCACCAGACTAAGTCACTCTTCTCATCATGCTCAACTCACACGCTCACAAATCAATCACACATCCCCAGGTAACTCACTCACTGTCAGTTCAAGAGACATCACCATTCATTCTCTCATACACATTTTCATTGTCCTCAAGCCATCCAGCATGCAGTCAAGTGGCTGAAGATGCCACCAATCAGATAAGTGGAGTGAGGCGGAAGGGGATTGGGTTTGGGACAGCCACGTGTTACACATGCATGAAGGGGCCTTGAGATGCAGCCAGAGATGGAGACTTAACCAAGAGAGGTCCCTTGGAGACATATGTTAGCCCTCGCGTCTCTCTCTTTGTTACTGCAGGAGGAGAATATCAGGATTATGCAGCCTGGTTATCTAGCTATATACCTCATGGCTTACAGGGATCAGAGAAGAAGGACAAGATTGCGACAGGGTTGCCTCGGCAAACGGAGGAGCACCATTCTCAACATGAAGGGGCGGCAAGGCCTCCTATGGATGTAGCTGAAGATCCAATGCGAGCAGTCGCTCATAGGTGCCTTGCTAGTTCCAGGGTCTATAAATGTCATTTGTCATTCCTGCTGATGAGCAAAGGCCAGTGTTACCAAATGCTGTGCATGTCTAGGGAACTGGTCAGTGACAAATGCCACTTGCTGCAGGATTTGGTGCGACGAGGACTTGGAGGGCATCCACTGCCAGTGGCAGTGAAAGTGGCCACTGTGCTCAATTTTTACACCAGTGGCTCCTTCCAGAGCTCCACAAGTCACTTGTGCAGGATCTTGCAAGTCTCCACCCACAAGTGCATTCAGGAGGTCACGGATTCCAACTTGGCGGAGGCACAGAACTTTGCACGTTTCGACCAGGATCGGGAAAGCCAGAAAGCAAGAGTGCTGGGATTTCCGCAGATCTCTGGTTCTCCACAGGTGCAGAGTGCCGTTGACTACATTCACGTGGTGCTTAGATTTCCGTGGCAACAAGTAGTCCAGTACGTCAACTGCAAGGGCTTCCACTTGTTGAATGTTCAGCTGGTCTGCGACCACAACAAATGCATAATACAATTCTGCGCATGATACCCTGGAAGCGTCCACGATTCCTACATCCTCAGCAGGTCTCAGATCCCTGCAATCTTCCAGGTTCCACAGGGGATGCAGGGTTGGCTGCTTGGGACAAGGGCTACCCACTGAGGACGTGGCTGATGATGCCCATGTGGTGGCCTCAGACTAAAGCAAAGAGACGGTATAATGAGGCTCATGCTGCGGCCCGGACTTTGGTGGAGCAAATGATAGACATATTAAAAATTAGGTTCCGGTGCCTTGACAGGTCTGGTGGAGCACTGCAATACAGTCCTCTGAGGGTGTCGTGCATCATCATCGTTGCTTGCTGTGCAATCCACAACCTGACGCTGCAACAGGGGGAGGACCTCACTGAGGAGGAGGTGGAAGAGCTGCACGGTCTCCTCTGATGAGGAGAACTTCAAAGGGGATGAGTGTGAAGAGATCTTGGAATGCGAAGATGATGACAATGAGGTCATCGCAGTGGCCAGTCGAGGCAAGGGTTCTCGTGAGGCCCTAGTAGCAACAAGACTCATGGGGGATGATGACAAGATGCATTGAGGACACTCTTGACCTCCTCACATTGCATCTGTGAACATCTGACATGTGTGGCTGATGGCAGCGCACATATGCTCTGTGATCAGGCTCATGTCATGGAGATACAACAGAGGCCCAATGGTCACAAGATTCATGGAGGATGATGACCACATGCAGTGAGGACACTCCATGGAGCTTCACGTTGCATTTGTGAATGTCTGACTCCTACCTGGCTGGGGGAAGATCATTTGCCCCCTGTGAACAGGTTCATATCATGGAGACACAACGGTGATACTTTAACAGCACCTGATCCTTCGGCAGCCTTCATCACCTGTCCCCTTCAGGACCACACCATCACTAGACAGAGATACTGAACAGATGTGGGGTCAGCCCCACCTCAAGGGTCCTGAGAGCACACAGAGATAATGATGGAACTCTGTGATGCCTGCCCACAACATTTTGGCAGCAATAACAAACCGCATCACATGCAAGCATCACTGATTTGTCGAGTGAGTGTGAAGCGAGACAATCACTTTGCTCTGAAGGTAACACACTGCACCTAGACTCGGACACCTGCCTTGTGCAGGAATCAAGGTTTCAAATCTGAATGACACGACCACTGCTCATTATAACAAGGAGCCATAAACAAGGAGACATTCTTTATTAACAATCGTGAACATTATATACAAGTGATTAACACCCATCCCCAAGCAGTGCAACTACATTTTAACTTTCCTAAACCTGCCTCTCTGTCTTGGTGCTCCCCAGACATCCACAGCAGAGGTGGAGGTAGCCTGCTGAATGCTACGCCCTGTCTGTGATGACCTTGGAGGGCCGAGACCAGTAATGCCCCAGCCTGTTTCGGGATACTGCAGTGTGACAGTGGCACCCTCCTCAGCCTGCAGACCTGGAGCTGGGAGGGTCACAGGAAGAGGAAATCGGGTGGGCCACAAACTCCTAGAGTCACCTAGGTGGATGGCCCCGGGGTGTGCATCTGCTGATCCTCCTCCCTATGCGTGCCAGAGGGCCCCTGGCTGGCTCCATGAGAGGAAGGGGTAGCTGGAACGAGTTCAAGATGCCCCACCTTCCCCCCTTACATTGACACTGATGGATGCCAGCAAGTGCCTCAGCGATGGTGTGCAGGTCCTGCAGCAGTGCAGGACCAATGCCTTGGACCAAGGTCTCCACAGCGGCCACCATCCAACCAGTGTTGGCATACCAGCGCTATCAACTCAGACTGATGTTCCCAAGCTTGTCTTTGTAGCTCCAGCAACTGAGGTAGATCCGAGTTCAGAGCCTCATCACCTGACTTGGACTCAGCGGATTCCTGGTCTCTAGCTGTCCTCTGAGTGCCGGCACCCTTGGAATTCCCTGCTTCCGCCTGTTGTGGATCAGACAATGCAGTGTGCACACCAGATTGTGACCCCGAGGCTAATCTAGAACTAGGTCCCACCAAGGTGTGTGTCTCTGTGCTGGTGGAAAGTGTGGGTGAGCACTGTGAATGTTCATCTATTGGTGTATCGGTGGATTCCTCTTCCAAGGTGTTAGGAAATAGAGACAGATTAAGTAAGTTATATTGTATTTGTGGACACTAAGAATGAGTTTTAGCTTTAAAGTTTAAGTTTGATTTGTGTTTCTGTATCTGTGTGTTAAAAAAAATGTCAAATTGAGTTTTAGTTCCACTTTAAAAAGGTGCCTACATTTCTAATGAGAGTTTTACTTAAGCTAAGTTAAACAAACAAGAGTAGGGCAAAAAACAATACTGTTGCCTAGCAACAGGGGTCCAGAGAGGCATGTCCCTCCCACAGACATACATAGGGTGAAAACAGTAGTTTGATCTTGGAAGATGTTTGAGTTCAGCTGGTTTTACAAATAGCTGCCAGGAGAGAATGGAGCAAAAGGGATAGATAGCCAGTCCCAAGCTAAGGAAAAGACCCCAAAATCCAGAGGAGTGGAACAGAAGAAAGTCCCAAACAGACTTTCTAGTCAAAGGAAGGACAGGAACCTGGAAAAGGTCCTGCAATGTTAAGAGTGAGGGGCAGAGAGAAAGGCTCCAAGCTTCAGATTTAAAGAGACAATAGCTGCAGAAAGCAGATTTAAAGTGAGAACATCTAGCAAGAGGCCAGAAAGTCCAAAGAGACAACTGAATATCTGTAACTCTTTGCTATGGGCATGTGAAGAAATGGTACTATTGATGGCTGAGTTGGTGAGAGAGAGTGTGTGGAAGACAGTTTGAATGCATCTGGTGACCCAGGGGAGAGGAACATCGGAAGGCGAGTTCGAAACCCTGGAGATGAATCTTATGGAAGGCATCTGAGAGAAAGTGTCAGTTTAGGAGAAGGTTCCAAGATAAGTTCTTGGAGAGTGGAGATTGGAAACCCTCATGTGAAAAACAGAGTTCAGTGAGACCAATTAGCTCACGGTGTGATAAGTGTCTGCGGGGAGTTGAGGAGAGGTCCATTGCATCTGTTTGATCTGCATCTATCACTTGGTCTTTGAGTGCCGTGTGTCTGACCACAGGTTGCCAATTGGTTTGTACATGGACTGTACTTACTGTGAACATTAGAATATGATAGATTTTGTAACTTGTGTTATCCTTACAAATCTGTATATATCTGTAAAGGTATAGTTGTGGGTGAAGGAGTATTGTAATATAGTTCATCTTTTCTGGTTGAATAAATGTTTTATTCTTTTGTTAAAAGTTCATCAGCTGACTCCTGTGACTTTGTTCAGTAGCTACTTGCCACATATCTAAACAAATAAATAAAAGTTAGGATCTATCAAGTTGGGTTCCACCCTGGGATCAGGTTTATCCGGGGGTAATCTCAACTGGGATCATAACACAAGGTGTCCTTGGGGCTGGAGTTGATGGCCTTGCCTGTGGCCACCTTCGGCTACTTCCTAGGTGTGCCTGCGAGAGAAAAGAGAGATAGTTAGTGCATGGCAGGTGACTATGAAACAGGAGACATCACTTACAGTATGGTTGTCTGATGGATGTTGCACTGCAGGATCCTCACTTGGCAGAGCAATGTAGACCTCACCATCTGCACAGGAATGGTCCACATCCTCATCAGCCAGCTAGGTGGTTCTATTTTCAAAGCCTGCGAGGACCTTGATGTTGGGCATTCTCCCCAAGTCTGAGATGTCTCCCTCTTGTTACGGGCTAGCTTATCCGGCATGGAGACAGATGGAGAGAGTGTAAGCAAGATGCCTGCCAGGCCAGATGAGAAGGATGCCTGGCATGTGGTGCCATGGACAGCATGACGACAAAATGGACAGAGGAGATGCAGGTGTTTGTGAGAGTGTGAGTGGTCCCTTGAGCTGGCAGTGAATGAGATAACTGTGGATGTGTGAGAAGAATGACTTAGCCCGGCAGAAATGAGGAGATCATTCATCCTCTTGCGCTATTGGGTGGCTGTCCTCTTTTAGAGGGTGTTAATGCTCATCACGTTTACCACCACCTCCCATGCTGGATTGGTGGGCTTGGTGGCTGATCTTTGCCCACAGTTGGGGGGTAGAGGAGTTCGCGGTGGGCTTCCACGTGTCCAGCAGGTGCACCAGAGAGGGCAGCCTTCACCTTTGCTTTCGGCACCATCTGTCGCCTGGAGCAGTCCTGGTCTGTAGACATGAAGTAGGCTGCACTCTGGTGTGCTTTAAATATGGCACTGGTAGTGGGGAAGCGCTGAGGTCATGACGTGGCGGGCAAAACTGAGTCTGCCCGCCAGCGATCCGGCATGTTTCATGTGCATGCATTATTAATGAGGCAGAACGCACCGGGAAACGGATGATACAGCACAAAAACCCACCATTGCGGCCGGTGGGAAAAACGTCCCACGTTTTTTCACTCCCGCCACTGCACTTAGTGCAATTCAGGGAAAATTCCGGACCATGTTAGAGGTGCTATATAAATACAAGTTGTTATTGATGCAGAGGATTCATAATGTTTCTCCAGCTTGCAATAATTGCCAACATTCAATGCCAGTAAATATAAGTACTGTCAATTTTTTCTAACATTCTACGTGTATTCTATTTAGATTATAAAAACTCCAGGTATTTGGGACCTATCTTAGCGGTTCAGCTGGTGATAAAATCATGCATGTTTACAGGACTGAAAGGAGGCCCTTCAGCCCTTTAGTCTAGCAAAGAGCTGACAATGACACAATGTAAAACTGATCCCATTGCAGCACTCTTTCCGTATAGCTTGCACCTTTCTCTACTTCAAATTATTTTCCAATTGTGCCTGAAAGAAGCAATGGTCCTGGGCTTCAACAACGCTGGCTCTGTGTAAAGATATTTTACTGAAATTTATTCCTCGCTTTCAGTGAAGGGGATGGTAATGTAGTGATAATGTTACTGGACTAGTAAGCCAGCAGCCTAGGCTAATGTTCTCAGGACACAGGTTCAAATCCCATCACAGCTGGTGGAATTTAAATTCAATTAATTAACAAATCTGGAATAAAAGCTCACCTTGGTAGCTGCAACCATGATTAGATTGTTGTAAAAATCCATCTGATTCACTAATGTCTCTTCCTCAAAGAAGGAAATCTATTATCCTGGTCTGGCCTACATGTGACAAAGTCAACAAACAGCTGAATCCAGCAAAGATTATGGGTCCTGGCAACATCTTGGCAGTATTACTAAAGACTTGACCTCCAGACCTAGCTGTGCTCCTAGCTAAACTACAACAGATATCTATCTAGCAATGTGGAAAAATTCCCAGTTGTGCCCTGTCCAGAAAACACAAGACAAATCCAATCTGGCCAATTACTGCCACATCAGTCTAGTCTTGATCATCAGCAAAGTGATGGAAGGTGTCATTGTCAACAGTACAAGCAGCACTTATACACCAATAAGCTGCTCAGTATCAGTAGTGCCAGGACCCCTCAACTTCATTACAGCCTTGGTCCAAACATGGACAAAAAAGGTGAGGTGAAACGAGCATCAAGCCAGCATTTGGCTTAGTGTGGTCTCAAGGAGCCCCAGTAAAATTGGAATTAGGGTAAAACTCTTCACTGTTTGGAGTCATACCTAGCTCAAAGGAAGATGGTTGTGGTTGTTAAATGCCAGTAATCTCATCCCTGGAATATCACTGCAGGAGTTCCTCAAGTTAGTACCCTAGGCCCAACCATATTCAGCATCATCAATGACCTTCCCTCCATCATAAGATCAGCAGTGAGGATATTCGCTGATGATTGCAATGTTCAGTACCATTTGCAAATCCTCAGATACTGAATCAGTACATACCCACTCGAACGAGGCCTAGGCAATATTCAAGTTGGGGCTAATAAGCAGCAATGACCATTTCCAACAAGAGAGAATTTAACCATCACCCTTTGACATTCAATTGCATTACCATTGCTGAATCCCACACTATCAATATCCTGAGGGTTACCATTGACCAAAAACTGAACTGAACTAGCCATATAAGTACTGTGGCTACAAGAGCAGATCAGAGGCTGAGAATTCTCAGTGAGTTACTCACTTCCTGACTTCCCAAAGTCTGTCCAAAAGGCACAAGTCGGGAGTGTTTGGAATACTTTCCACTTGCCTGGACAAGTGCAGCTCCAACAACGCTCAAGAAGCTTGTCACCATTCAGGTCAAAGCAGCCCGCTTGATCAACACCTCATTCACTCCTTTCACCGCTGACGCACAGTGGCAGCATCTACAGGATGCAATGCAGCAACTCACCGAGGCTCCTTTGACAGCAACTTCCAAAACCACGACCTCTACCAGCTAGAAGGACAAGAGCAGTAGATGCATGGCAACACTGCCACCTGCAAGTTCCCCTCCAAGTCACACACCACCCTGACTTGGAAATATATTGCCATTCCTTCCCTGTCACTGGGTCAAAATTCCAGAACTCCCTCCCTAACCGAAGGGTGGATGTACCTACACCACATGGACTGCAGCAATTAAAGGTGGCAGCTCACCACCACTTCTCAAGGGTATAAAATACTGGCCTTGCCAGTGACACCTAAATCCCATGAAAGAATTTAGGGGAGGTGATGGTGTAGTGCTATAGCCACTGGACTAGTAATCCAGAGACCCAGGGTAATACTCTAGGGACCTGGGTTCAAATCCAGCCACAGCAAATAACAGAATTTGGATTCAATAAAAAATCTGGAATTAAAAGTCTGACAATAACCATGAAATGATTGTTGGGAAGGTAATCTGCTAGCCTACATGTGACTCCAGACCCTTCAACATCCCCTGAGCAAAGTAATTAGTTAGGGATGGGCAATAAATGCTGGCCTAGCCAGTGACACCCACATCCAATGAATAATAGTCACAAGAATATAACAGGCTATTTGGGCCAACATCTCCAATGCTGGTGTTTCTGCTCCACAGGAACCTTTTCACCTCACCCTAGCAGCAAATCTCAAGTCTGTACTGGAGCTGTCAGACCCCTGGGAGGGGAAATAATCAGGGATCATTTTATTGCTTAAAGCTTCTGACCAAGCGGATTTCTCAGACAAGTTGATGACACACATTAAACAGTCGCTACAAACCGGAATGACACACATTAAACAGCCACTACAAACCAGAATGGACCGGGCGGAGAGTAAAGGGTGTGGGTCTCACTGGCCTAGCCAGCATTTATTGCCCTTCAGAAGGTGCTGGTGCGCCTTCTTCTTGAACCGCTGCAGTCCATGTGCTGTGAGTACACCCACGGTGCTGTTTGGGAGTTCCATGATTTTAACCCAGGTAAACACAGTCATACGAACATACAAATTAGGGGCAGGAGTAGGCCACCCGGCCCCTCAAGCCTGCTCCGCTATTCAATAAGACCATAGCTGATCTGATTGTGACCTCAATCCCACATTCCTGCCTACCCCCAATAACCTTTCACCCCTTTGTTAATCAAAAAGAATCTAGCTCTGTGTTAAAAACATTCAAAGACTCTGCTTCGACTGTCTTTTGAGGAAGAGAGTTCCAAAGACTCACAACCCTCTGAGAGAAAAAAATTCTCATCTCTCACTTAAATAAATGACCCCTTATTTTTAAACTGTGGCCTCTAGTTCTAGTTTCCCGCATCCACCCTCTCAAGACCCCCTCAGGATCTTGAAGGTTTCAATCAAGTCATCTCTAACTCTTCTAAACTCCAGTGAATATAAACCTAACCTCTCCAACCTTTCCTCATAAGACAACCTGCCCCGCCATACCCTTTACCCAAGAGCTAAAAGAAGACATTGTGCGTTCTTCATTGGAGCCAAGTCAGATGACTGAAAAATCCAGACAGATCCCGGTCCTTCCAAAGGCTGCCAGCAGAGGGTGAACGTGAGCACGAATCAGATAGGTTGTCGGCAAAGGTAGCGCGCATGTGCAAATCTCCTTGGTAAAAGCTCAGCCGCCAGCAGTGGGAGCGCGCATGCGGGGAACCTCAGAAACAGATCAGCCGCCGGCAGTGGGAGCGCGTATGCGGGGAACCTCAGAAACATGTCGGCCGATGACAGTGGGAAAGCGCATGAGGGGAACTTCAGAAACAGGTCGACCGCCGGCAGTAGGAGCGCGCATGCGGGGAACCTCAGAAACAGGTCGGCCGCTGGCAGTGGGAAAGCGCATGAGGGGAACTTCAGAAACAGGTCGACCGCCGGCAGTGGGAGCGCGCATGCGGGGAACCTCAGAAACAGGTCGGCCACCGACAGCGGGAACACGCATGAGGGAATCCTCATAGAAATGGACCGACCGACCGACGCCAGGGGGCGCGCGCCTCAACTGCCATCTGAGATGAGATCTAAAAATCCAGCTTCCTCTTCAACTGCACAGTACTCCATTCTCAACAACTTTTCACATTCTCACCACTCTGGCTAAAGAGTTTCTCCTGAATTTCCTACCTGGATTTATAGCCTCTCAAAATTGTCCCTCCTCTCTATTTAATCTATCAAACCGCTTCATAATTTTAACGACCTCTACAAGGCCACTCCATCAGCCTATGTGTTGTCCACACAGCTAGCTAGTCCCATATCTCTTTTTGTGGTTTATAGTTTATATATTCTGTAGTAACGAGGATCAGGGAAGAAGGGCCCTGGAGTAATTGATTTAAAAGGTTTAATTTAAAGGGACAAATCATGGCAGGAGACCTCAAAGCCGTGGTGTGCTCCTCGTGCTCCATGTGGGAAGCCGGGAACATTTCCAGTGCCCAGGACCAGCATGTGTGCAGGAAGTGTGTCCAGCTGCAGCTCCTGGAAGCTCGGGTTTCAGAGCTGGAACGAGGCTGGGGACGCTATGAAGCATCCGCGAGTCTGAGAGCATCTTGGATAGCATGCTTAGAGAGGTGGTCACACCGCAGCTGAAGGGAATTGAGGAAAGAAGGGAATGGGTGACCACCCGGCAGTCCAAGAGAACCAGGCAAGTAGTTCAGGAGTCTCCTGGTGTCCCGCTCGCAAATCGGTATTCCATTTTGGAGGCTGATGATGGTGCTGGGTCCTCGAGGGAGTGCAGACAGAGCCAAGCTTCTGGCACCACAAGCAGCCTGTCTGTACAGGAGGGGAGAAAGAGAGGAAGAGCAACAGTAATAGGGGATTCTATAGTCAGGGGAACAGATAGGCGCTACTGTGGCCATCAGCATGACTCCAGGATGGTGTGTTGCCTCCCTGGTGCCAGAGTCCAGGATGTCACTGAACGACTGCAGGGCATCCTGAAGGGGGAGGGTGATAAGGCAGAGGTCATGGTAAATGCTGGTACCAATGACATAGGTAGAAAGAGGGATGAGGTCTTGCATCAAGAATTCAGGCAGTTAGGCAGTAGACTAAAAAGCAAGACCTCTTGGGTTGTAATCTCTGGATTACTCCCAGTGCCATGTGCTAGCGAGCTCAGAAATAGGAGAATAGCACAGATGAATATGTGGCTTAATAGTTGGTGCAGGAGGGAGGGTTTTAGATTCCTGGATCACTGGGACCGTTTCTGGGGAAGGTGGGACCTGTACAAGCGGGATGGTCTACATCTGAACCAGAGTAGGACTAACATCCTTGTGGGTGGGTTTGCTAGTGCTGTTGGGAGGAGTTTAAACTAATTCGGCAGAGGGAGGGGACACAGAATGTTAGCAGAAAAGGGACACATCATAATACAGTAAAACAATCAAGTCAGAGGGAGTACAGCTGCATTAAGTTTCAAGAGAGTAAGGCAAGGCTGGATGGCCTCTACTTTAATGCCAGGAGTATTACAGGTAAAACGGATGAGTTAAGGGTGAGGATTGACACATGGAATTGTGATATAGTAGCCATCACTGAGATGTGGTTGAGGGAGGACAGGATTGGCAGCTCAACATTCTGGGATATAGAATCTTCAGGCAAGACAAGGGAGGGGATAAATGAGGAGGAGGCATTGCATTATTAGTTAAGGAGTGAGTTACTGCAGTAAGGAGAGATGATATCTTAGAGGAGGCATCGAATGAAGCTTTGTGGGTAGAGCTTAGGAATAAAAAAGGGGCAGCCACATTGTTAGGTGTTTAGTCAGGGAAATTCCCAAGATGTTTGATAAGTATATCAATGAGAAGAGGATAACTAGGAAAAGAGTAGGGCCAATTAGGGCCCAAGGGGGCAATCTATGGGTGGAGCCACAGGACATCGGTAGAGTGTTGAATGAATACTTCACATTTGTCTTCACCCAAGAGAACAAGGATGAAGGTAATGAACTCGGGGGGAGAGACTGCGAGGTTCATGAGCAAATTGATATAGGGAGTGACAAGGTATTGGAGGTGTTGGCAGGCTTAAGAGTGGATAAATCTCCAGGTCCGGATGATTTGTGTCCCAGGCTGCTGAGGGAGACAAGGGAGGAGATTGCAGGGGCTCTGACCTAAATTTTTAATTCCTCTCTGGCCACGGGGGAGGTGCCAGAGGACTGGAGAACAGCTAATGTGGTTCCGCTATTTAAGAAAGGTTGTAGAGATAAGCCAGGGAACTACGGGCCAGTGAGTCTCACGTCAGTGGTAGGGAAACTATTGGAGAAAATTTTGAAGGAGAGAATCTATCTCCCCTTGGAGAGGCAGGCTTTGCCAGTTTGAGGTCATGCCTAACAATTTGATTGATTTTTTTGAGGAGCTGACCAGGTGTGTAGATGAGGTTAATGCAGTTGATGTAGTTTATATGGCTTTCAGCAAAGCCTTTGACAAGGTCCCACATGGGAGACTTATAAAGAAGGCAAAGGCACATGGGATACAGGGTAATTTGATAAGGTGGATTCAAAATTGGCTTAGTTGTAGGAGACAGAGGGTGATGACAGAAGGATGCTTTAGTGACTGGAAGCCAGTGTCCAGTGGTGTACCACAGGGATCTGTGCTGGGTCCCCTATTATTCGTCATTTATATAAACGACATAGATAGTTATGTGGAGGGTAGGATTAGTAAGTTTGCGGATGACACAAAGATTGGCCGGGTGGTTAACAGTGAGGTTGAGTGTCCTGGGCTACAGGAAGATATAGATGGGATGGTCAAATGGGCAGATAAGTGGCAGTTGGAATTTAACCCTGAAAAGTGAGAGGTGATACACTTTGGAAGGAGTAATTTGATAAGGAAGTGTTCAATGAATGGCTTGACACAAGGGAGTTCTGAGAAACAAAGGGACCTTGGCGTGTGTGTCTATAGATCTCTGAAGGCGGAGGGGCAAGTTAGTGGGGTGGTGAAAATGGCATATGGGACACTTGCCTTTATCAATTGAGGCATAGATTACAAAAGTAGAGAGATCATGTTGGAGTGGTATAGAACCTTGGTGAAGCCACAGCTGGTGTACAGTGTGCAGTTCTGGTCACCACATTAAAGGAAGGATGTGATTGCACTGGGGATGGCGCAGAGGAGATTTACCAGGATGTTGCCTGGGATGAAACATTTAAGTTATGAAGAGAGGTTGGATAGACTTGGGTTGTTTTTCGTTGAAGCAGAGAAGACTAAGGGGCGACCTGATCGAGTTGTATAAGATTATGAGGGACATGTACAGGGTGGATAGGGAGCCGCTGTTCCCCTTAGTTGAAGGGTCAGTCACGAGGGGACACAAGTTCAAGGTGAGGAGCAGGAGATTTAGGGGAATGTGAGGAAAAACGTTTTTACCCAGAGGGTGGTGACGGTCTGGAATGCGCTGCCTGGGAGGGTGGTGGAGGCGGGTTGCCTCACATCCTTTAAGAAGTACCTGGATGAGCACTTGGCACATCATAACATTCAAGGCAATGGGCCAAGTGCTGGTAAATGGGATTAGGCAGGTAGGTCAGGTGTTTCTCACGTGTCGGTGCAGACTCGATGGGCTGAAGGGCCTCTTCTGCATTGTGATTGTAAAATAGGCTACATTTTGAAACCTTGTATTCAACTCCTATTGCATGACCTAACCACTCATCCAGCCTGACATTTCACTGCAATGCTGAAGGAGAAACACCATACAAGCAATGAATCCAGTCATGCTGCAGTACACAGACTGTCCATGGGATTCAGCTATTTCCTTAGATTATGCTTGACTGCAATGAACTTTAATGAAGTGACAGATTGACAGATTCTGTGATTGAGCCTTTTTGTGTGACAGTAAAGTAGGTGTTCTCACGTGAGGTATTTATGTTCCAGATCATTCAACCATCAATGTAGAAACAGGAAATTTGCAGCAAAGAGGAAGCCATTCAGTCCATCATACCTGTGCAAGCTGAAAAAAAACTCCAGCCTAATCCCACTTTCCAGCTCGTGGTCTGTAGCCTCATGGGTTACAGCACTACAAGTACATATTGTGAGAAATTGATTTTTTACAAATATTTTTTAGAGAATATTGTGTTATTCTGTGGAAAAGGCTATGTGTGATGTCTGTGTGCATGCCTGTATTTTTTAAAGGTTCATTCACAGGATGTGGGCTTTGCTGGTTGGACCGGCATTTATTGCCCATCCCTAATTGCCCTTGGGAAGGTGGTGGTGAGCTGCCTTATTGAACCATTGCAGTCCACATGGTGTAGGTACACCCATAGTGCTGTTAGGGAGGGAGTTCCAGGATTTTGACCTAATGACTGAAGGAACTGCAATATATCTCCAAGTCAGATGGTGAGTAACTTGAAGGGGAACTGTATGATTTAATTAAGCTGGGAAGGTAATTAATAGGAGACAGGTGGTCTGGGGAGGTTAAAACGTTAAAAGTGTAAAGGTGTTAGGTTTGAGGTACAATAGGTTAGATCTAACATTTGCATTTTAGAGTTGAGAGTTTGTTTGAATATCAAAGGAAGTCAGAGGTCCAAAGGAACATGTTTGCATCTTGCAGGAGTTCCATAGTTAAACAGTAGTGAGAATATTATATTTTATTGACCTCAAAGCAAAGATAATATAGAGACATGAAAGATTTTATATTTGGCAGGATTTGAGTTTCAAAGAGGTGTGAGAACAATGGAACCTGAGATGAAAGGGGAAAAAGGTATTTTAGAGTTACTGAGGACAGCTGTTTGAGCTGTTGGTAGCAGCTGGAGCTGAGTTGGGAGCTGTTAGCTCTGAGCTGGGAGAAGATGTAGGTTTGAATCAGCCATCAAGACAAGCCAGAAAAGTCTTGGGCTGCAAAAAACAGTTTTATTCAGTTTATTTTCACAGCAGAGTGGAAGAAAGTTACGGTTCATGTATACATTTATTGAAGCTACAGCAGTTTGCCTTTGGCAATATTACAGAATTTTTTTGTAGTTAAACATCTATATGGGAGTGTTGCCTTCGGGTGTTTACTTGTGGGTCTGACCAAGTAGAGAATCATTTTGGGGAAATGTTTTGTAAGACTAACCTTAATTATGCAACTATGATCTTGGTGCTTCAGTTTTCATTTATTCTTAATAAAACTTCTACTTTTCATTCTTAAAATCCCAAAAGTGTTACTGGACCTCTTACTGCTGAGATCAGTACACCTTCTTCTCATTTTCAGATTACAAAAAAAAGTATGACCTTTAAGCTAAGTTTCTCTCTGAGGTTTGGTTTATGCAGCGATTAAGATCAGCTTTAGTCATAACAATATCCAGTATTTTTTAAATGCAGTGAGGGTTTCTGCCTCTACCACCCTTGGAACCTGACATACTATAGCACTTCAATCAACTATCTATGAATTCACTGGATTCAACCCTACCATGTTAAACTTTTATAGAATCATAAAACGATACAGCACAGATCATTCGGCATCATGTCTGAGCCAGCTCTTTGAAAGAGGTCTCCAATGAGTCCTACTTGCCACCTCTTTCCCTGCAGCCCTGGATCTCTTATTTTCATTTTCAAATATTTATCCAATTCCATTTTCAAAGTTATTATTGAATCTGCTTCCAACAGTGTTTCAGCCAGTACTTTTCAGATTGTAAACAACAAGGTTTGGTACTTTTATTTCTCCATGTTGCCTCTGGTCCTTTGGCCACTTACCTGAAGTCTGTGTTTTCTGATTACTGACACATTTGCCGCTGGAAACAGTTTCTCTATTTACTTTATCAAAACATTGAACACCTCTATCAATTCTCCCCTAACCGTCCCTGCTCCAAGGAGAATAATCAGAGTTTCTCCAATCACTATGGGGAGAATTTTCTCCATGTCGGGTGGGCTGTGCGGGAGCGGGCACGGACCCAACGTCCGCCCACACTTGGGTTCGTGCCGCCATCTTACGTGGGTAGGCCAATTAAGGCCCACCCAGCATAGTTCATGACTCCCGTGCATAGCCGGAGTGGGCGGGCGTGCTCAGACCACCGGGTCCAATGGCGACCTGGCGACCTGTTTAAGTGAAGGCCTGGCAGCCTTGGAAAAGTTGCTCACAATGGCTGGGAGAAGAGCACAGAGGGGCAATGTGCGTGACAAGCCCGGCGGGTAGGCCAGCGAGGCAGCGTGCCCCTTGTTTTTCCAACGAGTGCCGAGCTACCCTCCTAGAAGAGGTGGCAGCACGACGGGTGGTCCTTCTTCCGAGGGATGGGAGGTGGAGGCCTCCCCACATGACCAAACATGCATGGGAGGGGGTGGCCGAGAATGTGAGCTCCCATGATGTGGTGCGTCGCACATGGCTCCAGTGCCACAAAAGATTCAACGATCTCCTGTGCTCGGGAAGGGTGAGTATCATGTTGCCTCAAGTCACTTAATGCAGCCATTACCCTTTCCCCCCAACCCCACCTTCCCACCCAGCAACTCTGAGTACGGTAATGGCACTGAATCCCTCACAGCATGGATCCCTCGCTGGGTATGACAGCAGAGATTGCCCATGCCCAGTTCACCCTGAGAGGGTTGAGCTAGGACGTGTTCCGCATCCACAGCATGTGTGACACTGAGACCCAGCGTATGGTGTTGAAAGTCTGGGGTCTGCAACTTGGCAGAGTGCTGGAGCTGTGAAGCATGTCGAAGTCAGGGTGCTAATATGCTGGGAGAGGAGCTTTCAGTTGGCGGGGCACCAATCCATCTGCTGGTCTTTGCGCTCCACGTGCTTGTGCCTCCTTGCTTAGCAAAGTGACACCTTGTGGTGCCGCATGTGAAGGAGACAGCACTTGGGGAATGGCGGGGTGGGTCAGCCCTGGCTTGATGGGTGAGTGTGTGGCAGCTGCGAGGTGACAAAGAACTGGAGTCCTGCAATGTATTACTCTGGTTGGGTTGGCAAGGATGCAATGGGAATTCAGGTGCATGCCAGACTAATCATTGCCCTTCACTCCTTTTCCGGAAAAGACTGCACACAGTGCCTCTGAATGAATGCGGACTGGCGGAGGGCAGGCCCAGTCCCAACAGCTTTCGAGTAGCAGGCCATGGATCTGGAGAGGCGCCATGCCCCCAGGTTGACCGGTGGCAGTGAGGCTGGAGTGCCACTGGGAGGTATGTTTGGCAAGCACTCAGGTCACCACGTGTGTCACAGAAGCCATGGCACTGCTGAATGCTCAGTGATTGAAGTTTGTAACATGGGTTTACCATTGATTATGGAAGGATGAGCACATAATGATCCGGGGGATAGGCATGCACATTGACATTGTCTCCACTGCATCTAATCAAATGTCCTTTTTCTTCCTTTCAGCATCACCGGAGCAGGGCTGGGAAGGGGAGGCAGAGGGCCCACCTCTCACCCCTGAAGCCCCAGAGCAAATCCACTCACCAGTGTCACACCATCTCAGCCAGGCAGATATAGCACCTCGGTGGGAATTAGATATTCGGCCAGTATCCCGGGGCAGAGACAGAGAGTGCCCAGGGCACCGGCAGTCAGAGTACTGCTGGTGACCAGGTACACACTCGATCGGGGGCTGAAGATGTGCCTCTGGAGTTGTCCGTGAGGCAGCAAACGCTGGAAGTGCAGCAGGGTATGTGGGAGGATCTGGTGGAGATACATGAGGCTCGTGCTGGAGGAGTCCACGCAGAACATCACAGATGCAATGAGCCTTATGGTCGAGTGCCAGGCTTCCTTCATGGAGAGAGTGGCGACTCGTGGAGAGGCTCCTCCAGGAGAACAATCAGGGCCTCCTGGGGTTGTGATCAGACCTGCAAGCCCTTACAGCACTGGTCAGTGCCAGTGTGGGAAATGTATCCCAGCTCGGTGCCCATCCATCTGTGGTGAGCAGGGAGGTCCGAAGCGACCTCACATCGGCGCATTGTCTCTGCGGGCTCCTCTCAGGGCGCTCTGGATGAGGTCAGCAGTTCCTCCGCCCCTCTGCCAGTGACAGTGGCATCCGATGAGGCTGCGATGATGGGGAGAAGCCAGCTGTGGAACTGGCTGCTCCCTCCCAGGCGGGGCTATCAAATGCTCCGTGGGCCAGAGGACATCCGCCAAGGTCATCAAGGCCAACAGGACAGCACAGTGAGCAGGCTGTCTCAGATGTCAGTGCCAGTGAGGGGATAGCACCTAGACACAGCACCCATAAGCATAAATTTAAGGCACCTTAGGCACACCACGGGTTTCTCATTGGTGCTTTTATGTTGGCCCATAGTACCTTGTGGAAGACTTGGTATGATGTCCAACGCCGTTTTTGTTTTGCTTTATGAAGTTACATTTGTTCACTCAATAAATTTTGACATGTTGCCATACCTCAGGGTGATTCCTTACTTCTGCAAGTGGACAGGAAGCCATGATGTTATGAGTGAGTTGTTTGACATTGAGCTTTATTGACAAGGGTCTTAGTTAATGTTAGTATCCAGGCTGATTCAGCACTCAGATATCGAGTGTGGAGCCTGCAGCCCTCGCGTGTGTTGAAGATCCATATGTGGTGTGCTAGCTAAAGGTTCTTTGGATTAAAACCTCCCGGGTGTCCCTGCCTCCCTGGAGTATGCCTAGGTCCTCGTCTACCCCCTCAGCGTTCTCCTGTGCATGCTCATCCTCGGACTCACTGCTGGACTCATTGCATGCATCCAAAGCAACTACGTCTTTGTCTTCCTCATCCATTGTGTCGCCCCTTTCCAGCGCCAGATTGTGGAGAGCGCAGATTGTGGAGAGTGCAGCATGCAACCACTATCAACGAGAAACGATCTGGGGGTTATTGGAGTGCGCTTCGTGAGTGGTCCAGGCATCGGAAGCGCATCTTGAGAAGACCAATGGTTCTCTCCACCATAGCCCTTGTGGAGGCATGGCTCCTATTGTACCGCTGCTCAGCCTCTGTTCTTGGATGGCAGAGAGGCTTCATGAGCCCCTTCTGAGGGGGAAGCCCTTGTCACCCAGCAGCCATCCATCAAGTCGGGCTGGAGCACTGAAGAGCCTTGGCACTTGGGAGTGTCTGAGGATGTAAACATCATGGGAGCTGCCTGGGTACCTTGCACAGACGTGTAAAATCAGCATTCTGTGATCACACATTACCTGTATATTCATGGAGTGGAAGCCCTTCCTGTTGATGAAGGCACCGGGCTCACCTGCTGGCACCTTGATGGCCATATGTGTGCAGTCCATTGCACCTTGGACGCAGGGGAAGCCAGCAATCGCTGCAAAGCCTCTGGCTCGCTCTGGCTGGCATCATCCCAGCGGTAGTGGATGAAAGTCAATGCATGTCTGAATAGAGCGTCAGTCACCTGCTTCACACAAATGTGGACAGCTGATTGGGAGACTCCACATAGAAGTTGAGGGCCGCTGTGACCTTTAGAGCCACTGGCATGGGGTATCCACCCACACAGTTTGCAGAGATCTCAGGCCCTATCATCTGACAGATGGAGGTGACTGTCTCCCCTGAGAGACGGTGCCTCCTTCGGCACTGGACCTCAGACATAGAGGTAGCTGCTTCGCTGCCTGTATACCCTGGCAGCAGGATATTGGTGTCTTTTGCAACGCTTTCCGCATTGCACTTCCTGTTGGCCCTACGCCTCTTGGGCCTGTGCCTTTCCCCCCAAAGGTGGCTTCCCTGAAGACTGAGTGTGGACTTCTGGCCTCCTCCCCCTTCTGGCCCTCCCTTCCTCCTCAGAGGAGGTGCCTCCAGTGGAAAGCATAACTCCCATTTCCAGGCTAAGGGAAGGCTTCCTGAAAGCTGCAGGCCCCAGAAATGATCTTTACTGTAGAGTTCTGACCAAGGCTTTACTCCTGTCTTAGCAGCTGGTATGAATTTTGAAGTGTTGCTGCTCACACAGGCAGGTATAAGTAACTTTCACACTTAAATACCTCAAACATCACATTCGTGACCCCACTCTCCCCTCTTATCCCGCCCGTGGATAAGTATTATGCAAATGTCTCTTACCCACTTGCCCGTTGTGCCTGTGCGACGTTAAGATCGCATGGGCTGTGCAAAATTGAGATCAATTACTGCCTCAAGGGCCTTAACTGGCCCGTTAATTTATGGCGGGCGCACATCCAAACTTATAGCGCGCCCGCCTTCCCAAATATCGTGATGGCGCACGGTGATGTCGGGACACTCGCCTGACGTCACCATGTGTCATTTTATGCGTGGGCATGCGGGGCTCACTCTTGCACACCAACAGGAAAATTCTGCCCTCTATGTAACTGAAGTCTTGGTACCATTCTAATAAATCTCCCCTGCACCCTCCCTAAGGCTTTAATATTCCACCCTTTGGTCCCGTGGCCAGAATTAGTCCTAATACTTCAGCTCGGGCTTAACTAGCGTTTTATAATGGCTCAGCATGATTTCTTGCTTTTCTAATCCATGCCTCTATTTTTAAAACCCACTATGCCATTTTAATAGCTTTCTCAACTTGTCCTACCAAAAACTTATGTACATACACCACAAGGTGTCTCTGTTCCTGCATGCCCTTTAAGAATGTACCATTTATATTGCCTCTCCTCACTCATCTTACCAAAATGAATCAATTGACAATTGTATTAAATGGGTCTTCCCATTCCACCAGTTTGTCTATGCCCTCCAGAAGTCTGTTAATATCCTATCCATTGCTTATGAAAATTCCATGTTTTATGCCATCTGCAAAGTTTGAATTATGCCCCAAATCCATATTTTAAAAACGGTCTCAACCCCTGGGGACTTTCCTCCAATCTGAAACATAATACAAGAAATGACTAAAGGACAAAAAAACACAGGGTAAAAGCAAAATATTTTGGCTTGTGGAAATCTGAAATAAAAACAGAAAATGCTGGAAGAACTCAGTAGGTCTGGCAGCATCTGTGGAGAGAGAAACAGAGTTAGTGTTTTGAGTCCAATATGACTCTTTTTCGGAGCTAAAGAGAAGTAGAATGTGATGGATTTTGACCTGGAAAATTTTTTTTTTTAACCAATTTGCTTCCAATTTCCACCCCTTTCTCACCTACACATGGTCCACCTCCAACAATCCCTTCCTTGACCTGTCTCCATTTCTGGTGATAGACTGTTTACCAATATTCATTACAAGCCCACCAACTCCCACAGCTACCTCGACTACAGCTCCTCACACCATGCTTCCTGTAAGGACTCCATCCCATTCTCCCAGTTCCACCACGTCCCTTGCATCTGTTCTGATGATGCTGCCTTCCAAAATGGCCCTTCTGACATCTTCCTTGTTCCTTAACCAAGGGTCCTCCCCCCCCCCAAGCAATGTGGTTGACAGGGCCTTCAACTGTCCAACCAATCTCCCGCACCTCTGCCCTCATCCCTTTCCCTCCCTCTCAGAACCATGATAGGGTCCCCTTTGTCCTCACTTTTCACCCCACCAGCCTCCATATTGAAAGGATCATCCTCTGACATTTCCACCAACTCCAGCATAATGCCACCACCAAAAACATCTTACCGTTACCCCCCACCCCTTTGTCAGCATTCCATAGGGAACGTTCCTTCCGTGACATCCTGGTCCACTCTTCCATCACCCCCAACTCCTCATCCCCTTCCCACAGCACCTTCCCATGCAATCGCAGAAGGTAGAACACCTGCCCCTTTCCCTCCTCACCATCCAAGGGCCCAAAAACTCTTTTCAGATGAGGCAGCACTTCACTTGCTCCTCCTTCAATTTGGCCTACTGTATTCACTGCTCCCAATGCGGTCTCCTCTACACTGGGGAGACTAAATGCTGACTGGGTGACCACTTTGTGGAATACCTTCACTCAGTCCGCAAGCATGACTTAGACCTTCCTATCGCTTGCCCTTTCACCTCAACACCCTGCTCTCATGCCCACATGTCCTCCCTTGGCCAGCTGCAATGTTCCAGTAAAGCCCAACGCAAACTGGAGGAACAGCACTTCATCTTCCGATTAGGCACTTTACAGCCTTCCAGACTTAACATTGAGTTCAACAACTTCAGACCATGAACTTTCTCCTCCATCTTTCCTCCCACCTTCTTTAGTCTTTAACACCACCATTAACACTCCTTGGGTCCATGACATCTTTGTCAATTTCTCCTGAGCTCCTAACTATCCCTGACCAATTTTGCACCACCTGCTCCACCCCTCTTAAACATTATATAATCCATCACATTTCTACTTCTCTTTAGCTCTGAAGAAGGGTCATAGGGGCTCAAAACGTTAATTCTTTCTCGCTCCACAGATACTGCCAGACCTGCTGAGTTTTTCCAGCATTTTCTGTTTTTAAACCAGAGAGTAATATTGGGTCCAAATAACATCAAAAGAGATCGAAAACTTGATTCTTTTGCCAGCAATTCTCATATATATGGGAATGTATAAGGAGTGGTATGTTGCATTGGAATTCTGGTATATAAAATGTATATTTATCTGGAGTCAACTATATTGTAATAACATTCCAATAAGATAGTTCATGTACTTCACTAATTATATTAACTAGTTTCATTTTGCATGTGTAATCAGTCAAGGGATATTTGGTTTAGAAGCTGTATAATTGCTCTAACATAAATAAGCATACACAAGGAGCAACTACCTGATGTAGTCAAAGCAATGGATTTAACCCTGAAACATTTGACAAAATTTATACAATTAGTTATCCAAATAACATGAATGAATGAATCAGATAGAATGAAAAATACATCTATTCAACACAATATTTCAAGAAGAGTCTTGATTCCTGATTGCCAAGTTAGTATGTTACAGAAGCCCAACCTATGTTGTATAATTAAATTTTCTTACCTATATATCTATTTAATTTTTACTATATTAAATGGAGTATTTTGCTTGCTCAGTTGTGTGCTTGACATAAATGTGTTTATTTTTCTTCTTATATTCTGAATTCTCAAAGCCAATTAAATTCCAAATACTCACAGATGTAGTGTTAACAATTGTTGAATACAATTTTTTCCAAAACTCAGTAGTTTAGACCACAATCTTACTGTGCTTAGTATTTTGAATGTGGCTTAGAAAGAGTACTGTACTGAAAAGTATAATGTAATCACTCATTTATGTTGTCTAATATTAATAGTATTTTAAAAAATCTAAATTTAAATTAGGGAGCAGAATACAACTTTACAAATCCCTGGGAAAATGTTGCCTGAATGCTGCATTTTCTAGTGAAAAGTCTCCTTTGTGTTGAAGGTGACATAAAGTCCCCTCCATTTAAAACATATTTATACATACATATGAACATATAACTTAGGAGCAGGAGGCCATTCAGCCCCTCGAACCTGTTCCGCTATTTGATGGCTGATCTGATTGTGTCCTCAGCTCCATTTTCTGGCTACCCCTATATCCTTTGACTTGCTTGTCAATCAAAAGTCTATCCAACTCAGCCTTAAAAATAGTCAATGACCCTGCCTCCACTGGTCTCTGGGGAAGGGAATTCCACAGACCAATGACCCTCAGAAAAAAAATTCTCATCTCCATCTTAAATGGGAGACCCCGTATTTTTAAACTGTGTCCCCAGATCTAGTCTCTTCCACAAAGGGAAACATCCTCTTAGTATCCACCCTGTCAATTCCCCTCAGGATCTTGTTTCAATAAAATCACAATTTATTCTTCTAACCTCCAGTTGGTACAGGTCCAATCTAGCTAACCTTTCCTCATAAGATAACCCCTTCATCCCAGGAGTCGGTCAAGTGAACCTTCTCTGAACTGCGTTGAGAAGTAAAGAGATCAAAACTATACATAGGTGGTCTCACCAACACCCTATACAATTACAGCAAAACTTCCTTACTTTTATATTTCATTCTAACTTGCTGTATCTGCCTAATGACTTTTTGTGATTCATGTACCAGGACACCCAGATCCCTCCGTACCACCAAGTTTTGTGATCTTTCTCCATTGAAATGTTTTTCTTCCTTCCTGCCAAAGCAGAAGAGTTCATATTTTCCCACATTATATTTCATCTGCCAATTTTTTGCTCAATCATTTAACCTATCTATGTCACTTTGTAGACTCTATGTTCTCCTCATAATTTACTTTCCTACCTATCTTTGTGACATCAGCAAACATAGCAACCCTACATTCAGTCCCTTCATCCAAGTTATTTATTTAGATTGTAAATAGTTAAGACCTCAGCACTGATTCTATGGCACTCCACTAGTTAGTTATAGCTTGCCAACCCGAAAATGATCCATTTATCTGTATTCTCTGTTTTCTATTAGCTAACTAATCCTGTATCCATGATGATATGTTTCCCCCTACACTATGAGCTCTTATTTTGTATAGTAACCTTTGATGTGGCACCTTATCAAACACCTTTTGGAAATCCAAGTACACTACATCTACAGGTTTCTCTATTACTTGCTACTTCCTTAAAGATCGCTAAGAAATTGGTCCAACATGATTTCCCTTTCACAAAACTATGTTGACTCTGCCTAATTGCATTAAGATTTTCTAAGTGCCCTACTAAAATCTCCTTAATAGTAGGTTATAGCATTTCCACTATGACAGATGTTAGGCTAACTGCCCTTTAGTTACCTATCGTCAGACTCCTTCCTTTCTTGAATATACTTTTCAGAAAGCAACATTTATGTATGAGTTTGTGTTCATGTTTGCCTTTTTCTTGTTCCTCTACTTTCCAATCCTGGTCTCTGCAACTAAATCACTTGCATGCAAATGAAGTGTATCCAATGCTGAAATAAAGAAATAAGCAGGAAATAAAGACATTTGCTCCAAATCAGATGCAAGTTTATACCTTCCATTATTATGGCTTAGAAAGCCTCAACAGTACTGCTACATTTTAACCAAACAATTGTGTCACAATTGTTTCATTAATATCTTTAACTAATGAAATCTTTTACAGCATTTCCAAATTAATTTAACTGTTGGATTTTTCACTTGTAGCAACTAATCACCAGCTGGCATTCTTTAATCTCTACTAAATTCACATTTAGGTCTGATTATAACCTAACAAAAGTGAACATAATTTTTTAATACACAGCATTTCCACTTAATTTAAAGTCACATTTTAGTCACATTTCACACAACTGTACTTAATTACAGGGCTCAGAATGCAACATTTTTTGATTTCTCATTTACTTTCAAAATATTGTAATCGGATTTGTTGAAACCAAGTTAGATACACAATATACAACCTCTAATTATATATTAAAAAAAACACTTTTTGCTACTATTCAGTTAATAAATACACATGCACTTAAAAGGGAACAAAAAACGTGAAGCTGCTTCAGTTACAATAACATGTCTGGATCACACTGCTTTATACAAGATTATGTTGATTATTACTATATATCAGATCTAATTCAAATAGCAATAGTCATTCCATCAAAATCAATTAACATTTCAGGCATGGCTTTTTTTTCAAAATGTGTGTCCTTTGATGATTCTGTTAAGAACATGTCTTTTTTTAAAAAAAAGTTAAGCAATCTGTTGAATTAAAGCATCCACCTTGAAAATGTTACTCCTTAACTAAAGGAAAGTCAAAACTGTTCACATGTCCTTTGTAATTTAAGTCTTCAGATCTCTACTGTAGCTATTTTAAGCGCTTAGAGTAGACAAATATCAACTCTACTCAGTTATATTGCACATTTTAGAAGAGGTAATAACCTCAGTTTAGCTGCATAAGTTAGAAACATAGAATTTTATTAAAGTCAGTTACTTAATTAGCACCCATGTGCAAATGATAAAATAACCTCCTAGAAAAGCAATTGAAATGTAAACAGTACTAAAAAAAAAATTGTAAAATCTTTCCAGACTCTGTTTTGGTTGCACCAATGGTGATTTAAAACATGTTTACCAAAGAGATCTTTCAAGATGTACACCAACAGTGATGAGGGAAAAAAACATATTCAGTCAATCACAGAAATGGGGGGAGATGGTGGTGTAGTGATATTTTCACTAGAGTAATATTCCAGAGACCCAAGGTAACACACTGGGGACCTGGGTTAGAAACTCACCATAGGTGAAAATTGAATTAAAAAAAAATCTGGAATTAAAAGTCTTATGATGACCACAAAACCATTGCCGATTGTTGTAAAATCCCATCTGGTTCACTAATCTCCTTTACCTGGTCTGGCCTACATGTGACTCCAGGCCCACAACAATATGGTTGACTCCTAAATACCCTCTGAACAAGGACAACTAGGGATGGGCAATAAATGCTGGCCTAGCCAGCGATGCCCACATCCCATGAACGAATAAAAAAATTGCAAACAAGCACCATTGTAGAAAATAAAAAGGTAGAACACAATAAATTGAGCATGTTGGAATTTGTTAAATTGTTATGTATACATTGAACAACAGTGATTCATCTCAAGTTCAGACTATATAGGCATTGATTTTAACCTTATTCATCAGGGTTGGTAGACACTTAAACAAGAGCAGGTTACTTACTTTCTCAGATGCCAATTATTTTTGACCTTTTGCAATGTTAACCTGCAGATTTCTACAGATAGGTGATGTACTACCTAATGCAGGTGGGAGCCTCATAGATTTATACAAATTGAGGTCCTTTCTCAGCAGGACTAGGCTAAAATTTTATTAATTCTAGTAAGTCTAGAACTTTTCTTTGTGCAGCCAGGAGCAGAAGTGTTTCCCCAGGCCCCACATGGAAAATTGCAACATCTCTTATTGTCACTTACCTGGAAGCCTTAAGCACTTCTCAATCTTCACCAACCAGCAGCTGCTCTACATTTATGAGAAATGGACCAGCACATTCAACAAGTCTTGGCAGTTAAAATCGCTGGTGCCTCCTGCTGCCTCTTCCAGACAGGAAGCAAATTGCCATAGTGATTTCCCACTGAAAACCTGATCAGAATTACAATCTGCCCCAGCGTCTAATAAGCTATGGGCAGGAGCACTGTTCTATAAACAACTCACTGGGAGTGAGTTTCCAACCGTCAACCATCTATTTCTCACCTATGATGGCTGAGACCCATCCTATGCAATTTTCAGGCCTGCCTCTAAGGGAACAAGTAGAGACCTTGCCTGCAATGCCCACCTCCTCAGAATGAATACTTTTTTTAAAAAAAAAAAGCATGCTTGCCTGTTTACAGTGGGTGTGTGCTTAACCATGCAAATAGGGGCTATAGGACCCTTTTTCAGGAACAAGTGTACAGAACCAGTGGCCCCCCCCCCCCCACACACACACACACACACACACACACACACACACACACACACACACAGCCCATTTGTAACAGACTTTGAGTGGCTTAAATGGTCCTTAAATGGATCACTGATAACAGCTCGAGAAATGACCCTAACAAACATTTTTGGGAGAAAATGTTTGTGGGGCAGGGAAGTGTGCTCCTTCCAACTTCAAATAAATACCCCAGGCCATTACTGACCTGTGTTTGGGGAGTGGCTCATTCCCCATGGTCTCCCACAACTGACAAGCTGCAGCAGGCACACATTTGGCCTCACGGCTCACAGGCAGCATTTAAATGAGACTCAAACCTGAAAATGGTTCATGCATCCCAAACCTGGCTTCGGGCGGTGACTTGGCCACTTCACCAATTATGCATCTGTTTTTAGCAGAAGTTGAAAATCTCTTTCAGTAAAGTTAAAATTCCATTTCATTAGATTCTAATATTTTTCCTGATGATTTCTGAATCCCATAATTCCATCTACTTTTGTGACCATTGTAAATTGGTGACTTTGTTTAAGCTCCATTATATTATTAACTTGCAGCATTACACTGTACTTGGGACATTATGATTTGGGGTGCTTGGTGGCTGTGAAAGATCCTATATAAACACAAGTCCTTTCTTTCTTTCCATATGTAATCTTTGGTTGAGTAGAGAACAGGGCAGCAAACTGTACTACAAGCTTACTATATAAAATTAGGCAGTATTTTAAATTACTGCACTCCTTACAAAACCATCATGACAATCATTTAAATAATTATGCTTCACTGTAACTAAAGTTTTCAGTTTGTACTTTGCTTGCCATATACTATTTTTAGCTTGCTACTTCAAAAGATGGATCTTGTCCATTGAACATCATGAAACAGCATAAACAGGACTGCATGAAATTACCACACAAAATACACAGATAAAAAGGTAGATGAAAATAGTTCCTGTGATTCTTTTACGCATTGAAAGGATGACCTAGGTGGCTTGAATGAATTTTATTCATAACTACTTTCTGGTGCTAGATTCAAATTTAGAAACATTGCCATACAAAAGCAGGAAAAGACCTTTAAAATAATTCAGTGCTTTAAAGCCGAAGGCACATAAGTTTTTAATTACTGTTACTAAAGCATTCACTTCAAGATAGTGATAAAATTTTGTACTGTCACAGCTATAGCACTTTGCCTTATTTAGAAAATAAGCTACAGAGAAGTACAGATAATTCAAGGAATAAACCATGCAGTCCAATGTAATGTGTCTAATTTGTTTTGTTTGTACAAAATTTACCAATTTATATTGACTTTACAAAATTTAATCTGTAGTGAATTTAGAACTTTCTCAATTTAAACAGCAGTGATGTTCAAACTCTTCTGGGAAACCAGGATAAAACTCAACTCAAGTGGAATAAAATTCATCACGCATTCTAATTTACGGGGAATTCACTTTGCCATCATGGGTTCTTCCAAAGTTAGTGGCAAATGGGCAATGTGAACATGACTCATACTTACAATGGCAGTGTCACCTTTAACTGCAACACAAGTTCAAAGAGGTAGCCATGTTTTTGGCCCTTTGTGTACTGAAGTGCTAATATCCACACCAAATAAACCACCAAAGCCATTTCCTATGCCTGGTGTGTCTGAAACTTGTCACCATCTAACTGGGTGATAAAATTAAATGTTGCAAGCATGCATTGGTATTTTAATATGGACGCAGCTCCTGTAGAAAATGCCTCAAGATATAAAAGGGGCATTTCTATCTGGCACCAGAACTGCAGCTGGTTTTACAGAACTGTCTCAGAAAGTAAGTCTGCAATATAAATTTGGAATTGGATGCCTGTTAAATGACAAAACCGTTTGTCTATGTTTAGTGATTACCTACAGGCAGCTGTCCATTATCGGTCACATGCATGCATGAAGCATTATCAGCCTTGCTCCACTGTGGCTGTAACTGTAAAGGAGATAGCTCTCATCCTCGCACTAGGATAATAGCCAAAGTTGTAGTATCAGGGTCATTCAATCTGAATATTACTGTGAAAGGGATAAAACTGTTACTCTTGTACTACAAGAACCACAGAATTGGTGAATTAGTCTGCAGTCAGCTTCAAGTCTTAGTAACTATTAAAACAATTGTAAATACAAAATTATGGGATAAGTGGGGTTTTACTAAATAATCCATACATAACTTCATTACGTTTTATGCATAGCTGTTTATTTTGGTTCCATGATTCTTGTAACTCAGAATCATTGAAAGGTCACACTGAGGTTTTGGTTGTTCAGTTTTCATCCCCTTTTACACATCTAATTCAGATTCCATTTGGATTACATTGATCTGAATCAAATTTAATACATTTAGCATTTATATTATGCCGGTAGTTTGGGTAAATGTATCAAGGGCAACAATTCACCCCAAAGCGTGCAAAGCAGAAACGAGTCACAGACGTGCCATGATGACGTAAAAATGATGAATTCATCACATTAGACAATAATTCAAATCCATTCCAGGCTGTTTAATTTAGACACACATTGAAGCAAGTTTTGAATCAATCTGGAATGGCAATGCAGATCATTTTAGTTCCAAATTGACCAAACCAGTAAATTCATAACATTTGCACAATGCCTTGGATTCAGATCAACTGTCAATTCAGTTTGAATCTTAATTTACATCTTTGGTGTAAATGGGGTTTAAACAGTCTAATGATCCTGAGAGAAGCACCATTGTTTCATGACTGGCTTAATCCTCTTTTTCTTTGATCACCTCTCCACGAAGCACCTTCCTCCTTTGACGAAGCATGTGGAAATACAGTTGTGGAAAAACTTGATTGCAAATAAATTTGAGGAGAGAGAGAAATAAGCATTAGATTCATGAGATGCAGATTATATAAATAATTATCTTTTATATGAAACTTGATACCATTATTCAATTTACTAATGCCCAGATTAAACTTCCATTGAAGTCACAAAGGTCACAAAATCTGTGCCAGTGTAAACATTGTGGTTGATTTCAGATCAGCACAAATTCAAACATGTGCAAAAGGCTTGCTGAAGTGGCCCACTCCACTTGTTACATTTCTATAATGGCATCTCCTGCATTACCAAATTTACAAGATAAGCTTCACCTCTATTTTGACATTTTGTAATTTAAAAAATCTTGTGTGCAAGTATAGACCCATACAAATAATATTGTATAACCTATTGGAGGCGAGTGAGTTTGGTTGAACCTTAATTAAATAGAGTAACAGACTTCCAGATGGAGGTAAAGGAAGCAGTTAGCAATAAGAAAAGTATTAGAAATATTAAAATGCATCTAGAGGAGAGAGCAAAAAATTGTTAGGACGGTGGCAAATCATTTTTTTCCTTTTGTTTGAAGTCACAGATCAACTAGTGAACAGTTAGGTCCATTTACAGAATAACTTCAGAGGATAATAAATCAGACAAAGGTATGGCAGTTAAATTGAATACATCATTTAAGGCTGATTTAACTCAGGGTGGAAATTGTCTGTGTGGGGGCCACTGCAGAATGCAAATTGTCTAGTCCTGAAATTCTCAAACCTTCTTTCAGTCCCTTGTTCAAACCAGCAGGAAGTCCTGACTGGTGAGCAGGAGCTGAATTTCAGGCAGAAGACTGCTGAAGAAACAGTCCCTAATACTCAGGAAAGTGGTTGGGATGGTGATCAGGACATTGCAATCAGGAATGCATTCCTTCTTTGAAGAAGGGTCATACAGACTCAAAATGTTAACTCTGTTTCTTTCTCCTCAGAGGCAGCTAGACCTGCTGAGTTTTTCCAGCATTTTCTGTTTTTGTTTTATGCATCCCTTCTCCTCAGACAGAGGAAACTTTAAAAAAAAACTTGCATTTCTTGGTCTCTTCTGTCTCTGGCTCCCTTTGCTGCCTAGCTCCTTTTGCTATCCAAAACCTGTTGGAAGGCAGTAGGTTCAGTGGGAGTAAGTTGCTGCAGCTATTTTTACTGCCCTCCAGCCTGTACTGAAAGATTGGCAGAGTTATAATTGTCCCTTTTTAAAATCTATTTTAACCATGTGGCATTACCTAACAGATAAGACGATAGCCCAAATTGTCTTGTGATCTGCAAGCAACCAATGAGGTTTTGTTTTGAATAGTTAACTAATGCATCTTACAGGAAATTCTATGACCAATTGAAACATTTTGACCCAACATTGATCTTATAACCAAATTTCAGATTTGTATTCAATTTTATGCCATATATTTTACACATGTAATATCCATACTTCTTTTCATTCGCCACATATGGAAAAAACAATCAGTGTCAACTAATTTTGGGACCTAAACTCAAGGGCTGAATCAGTCAGGGCAGGCACCATTTACCAATTCTATCTATCTGTTTAACTAATACTTATATACAACTTAGGTACTTGTATTCATATTCCCAGCAGAATAAAATCACAATTAAAATGTTTGCGTTTAGCTCAAGCATTTGCTGCTTTAAGTAAATAACTTAAAATTTCACACAATATCAATTGCATTAAAACAAGGATTTTAAGTATTTTGTTTATTTGTTCATGCCTATGGATTCTCCTGGGTTCTGTTTGGCTTCTAACCATTCTTGAAAACTCACATAAGGACATATTGAATGCATCTACCTACATTTTCTTCACAAAATAAAAACACGGGTAAGATGTAAAGATGTGCCAGCCAACTAAAGATAGAAGATAAGCCGATTCCATGCATTCATGCACAGATAAGACATGAACATTTACTCAAAATGTCTACAAGCCTGGTGCTGATTTTTTTTCTTTTAAAATTATCACATAAACCTATAAAAGGTACTTACGTGGTATATATGCTATCATTACAATGATAAGACAAGTGTAGTAGTCGAATGAGACATTGTACTTGTTCGGAAGTCTCAGAGAATATATGCCAGACTTCTTTACAAAAGGCAGGGCACTATAAATTGTAAGGAGTTCACCGACAACACCAATTGGGTACAAGATGATAAAGAAGTTGTATCTGCAAACAGGAATAATAATTTATTAAAAATTATCATTGATGTCAAATAGACTAACAAAAATTACTGTCAGGAATGAAAAGACTAAACATTCCATGTCTCCATAATCTACAAATAGGAGCTATTAGAAAGTTTGACAAGAGATGCTTTCATCAACTTTGTCTTGTTAGATTGAGGTATTATACTTGGACTTGATATGTTCAGTCTAATTATAGGTTGTTTAATTACATAATTAAAGTTAGAATTGGAGGTCCAGGTATATATTAAAAGATAGCTTGTAAGAACTGGGTGTTGTACTGGGTTTGATAACAGCCCTACAAATCTTGGACCTGGGTTCAAACCAATCCAAAACAATGGGATAAAAGTCTGTAGGCTGTAAGGGTTCAGTGTGAATGAGTTTCAATAGTCACAATCTAAATCCTGGCAGGTATGCATTTATGGCACAAAAAAAATCAGCATTAAGTAGCAATGTCAATGAGGCTGTCCTAAGGATGGTCAGGGCAGGAAATAGGAAAAAATATCAGGAGATTCTAAGGATGCGACTCACCACCTTGTTGGAGCAATGTAGGAGGAGCTTTACTCTGTATGTAGCCATGTAATGACTGACTAAAGCGTGCTTGAAAGTAAAAATGTTCTACTCCAAAGCACTCATATCCCTCACCTTGGGAAACAACAAAAAGAAAGCTGCCTTACAGTTGGAAAAAAAAAGAAAAAAAAACACTAAAACAGGTGTTGGACTTGACAAGATGCTTGGGCCAGGATTTTCCACACGTGATAGGAAGGGTGTGCTCAGTGATGAGATTGGAAAATCTCACGAGAAGGCCCTTGGGACATTTCCCGGCGACATAAATCTGGGAAGCGATTGTCTTCTCCCTCGGTCAATGGTGTGCCACATTTCCCGCCATTGGATGTCAGGAATTTAATTTGAATACATTTGCATATCATTATTGTGGCCACACACCGAAATCACCCCCACACATCTGATTTAAATCCCACGTTGGCATGATTCTAGAACGGCATGATTTACAATTGCTTTTAAAAGGTGTGCACCTGGCAATCTGAACTTCTAGGGGAACTCAGAGTTGAGTGCACACAACTTAGCACAGCGCTCGCAAGGATCCCATTGCAAGGAACCAGCCCCACGGATTCAGGAGAGGTTATAGGCAATTCTTCACAGCAGCATCTTCATGGTTGGCTCGTGGTGCTGGGGCTAGGGCAACAGTGCCGGAGAGGAGGGAACCTCAGGGCTAGGTAATGGTGCTGAACAGAATGGAACCTCAGGGTTAGGGCAATGGTACTAGAGAGAGGAGAGAAAAGGGAACCTTGGGGTTAGGGCAACAGTGTGAGGCAAGGCGAGGCAGGACGGGGCGGGGCAGGAGTCATGGCAGCACAGGCTGAAGGTTGCGCACATGCCGGTTGAGGGGAGGGTTGAGAAAACATGTCAAAGATGAGTACTCTTCCGCAGATGAGACTATCTAACTTGAACTCAACGGATAAGCTTAGAGTCAGGCCACTCAAGCAATTGTGCCCACTCAGACCGCACTAATTCCTAAGAATGCCAATGATTGCTCCTCTACTGTTAACACCTTGCGCGCCGACTTCAAAATCGAATGTGCTTGTGGTGCTGCAGAACCATTGGGCAAGCTTGAGGATCCCCTTGGGAAAGATACCCGTGGAACACTGACGGTGGGGTGCGCTCCCAATCTCTTGCATTATGTTTAAGTAGACATTGAAAAGTCACCCTCACGATCCAAGAAAACCATGAAGCCTTGGCGTGCAGGTTAGTGCAACGCCTGCGCCTGAGATGAGAGTTCAGGATGTAATCAAGTGGCCGAAGCTGTCACCAGCCAATCATGTAGTGTGGAGCAGTGGTGGGTGGGGTTTGATCAACCATCATGTGCACTAAACACTGGGCATCTATGTGGTGGCCACGACTCTCCAGCAGGAATAATGGGGCCTTGAAAGACAGCTGCGGGCGATGACTTGACCAAGTGTGGTCCTTAGGAGACAAATGCTGACCCTCGCGTCTCTCTCTTTGATACTGCAGCGAGGAGACCATCAGGAAGATAGAGCCTGGTGATCTCGCTGATTGCTTCGTTGCTTATAGTTAGGCAAGAAGACGGAGAAGAATGTGATGGAGGTGCTGGGCTCATCAAGGGGAGGAGCAGAGCCTTCAAGACCAAGGGGCGGCAGGGCCTCCTCCAGAAAGCCATCATTCATAGGTGCCTCACTAGACTCAGGGTCTATAGATAGTGCATGAGCAAGAACCAGTGTCACTGATGACTGCACATGTCAAGGGAACTGGTCATGCACATATGTCACCTTCTGCAGGATTTGGTGCCATGGAGATTCGGAGGATATCCACTGCCAGTGGCAATGAAGGTGACTGCCACACTCAATGTCTACGGCTGTGGATCCTTCCAGGGTTCCAGTGGGGACCTTTGCGGGGTCATGCAAGCCTCCGCCCATAAATGTATCCAGGAGGTCATGGACACCATTTTGTACACAATATCGTCAACTTCGACAAAGGTCAGGTGAACCAGGAGGCAAGGGTGCTGGGATTTGTTGAGGCTTTCAGATTACCACATGTGCAGGGTGCCATCAACTGCGCTCACGTGGCTCTTAAATCACCTGTGCAGTGGCCTCAGACTGTTGCTGAGAGAAGATACAATGAGGTTCATGCCACAATCTGGAGTTTGGTGGAGCACAACATAGGGATCCTGAAAATGAGGTTCCTGTGCCTCGACAGATCTGACAAAGCACTCCATTACACGCCCCAGAGGGTGTCACACATTATTGTGGTTTGCTGTGTGCTACACAACCTGGCAATGCAAATGGGTGAGGATCTGGATGACAAGGAGATGCAAGAAACACATGTCTCCTCTGATGAGGAGGAAGGTGAAGGGGATGAGGGTGATGAGGTCCTGGAAGACGAGGGTGCAGCCGATGAGATCATTGCACTGGCCAAACGAGGCAGGCATACTCGTGAGGCTCTCATTGCCACAAGAATCCTGGAGGATGATGATGAGACACAGTGAGGACACTCCTGTGATCTTCACGTTGCATCTGGGAATGTCTGACACTTGTCTGGCTGAGGGCAGCTTACATATACTCTTGTGAAGAGGCTCATATCATGGAGACACTGCTGAGATACAGTGGGCAAATGGACTTTAAGACAGCTTGATCCTATGGCAGGCTTCATCACCTGTTCACTTCAGCAACACACCTTCATCTGTCAGGAATGGTTATGGGTTGGGGGTGACGGGCAGCCCCACCTCTAAGGTGCTGAGAGCACACAGAGAACATCAAGGAGCCCAGTGACGATAGGGTACGAGATTCTTGCAACAAACATAAGCCACGTCGAGGTGCAGGCATCACTGATCTGTAGTGTGACTTTGTACCCGGACAATCACTGTGATCAAAAGGTTACAGTTTGCACAGGGAAGTGCCCTGGACTGTGACACTTGCCTTCATTCTGTGCAGGAGCTAATATTTCATATCTTATTGACATGAACGTTGCTTATCATAACAAGACAACATTCTTGGGAGTGTATTTACAATGGTCAACATTATGTACAAGTGATTAACACCCATGTCCACGTTGTTCAACCACATTTTCTTGACCTTTCTAACCCTGCCGCTACATCTTGGTGTATTCTCAACATATACAGTGGAGGTGGATGTGGCCTGCTGACTGCTATGCCCTGTTGTCTGTGATGACCTTGGCAGATGTCCTCTGGAGGGTCGAGACCTGAGCGCCTCAGCCTGCTTTCGGGGTCCTGCTGTGTGGCAGTGCCACCCTGCATGCCCTAGATCTGCTGGGGTCACAGGAAGAGGGGATTCAGATGGGCCAGACACTCACTGAGTCACCTGCGTGGACCCCGTGCATCTACTGATCCTCCTCCCTAATGGCTCCAGAGGGCCCGTGACTGACTCCTCAAGAGGAAGGGGCAGCTGGAGTGAGCTCGAAATGTCTCACACCCTCGCCTCGCATTGATACAGATGTCACAGTCCAGGGCACTTCCCCTGTGCAAACTGTAACCTTTTGATCACAGTGATTGTCCGGGTACAAAGTCACACTACAGATCAGTGATGCCTGCACCTCGAAGTGGCTTGTGTTTGTTGCAAGAATCTCGTACCCAAATGTCACTGGGCTCCTTGATGTTCTCTGTGTGCTCTCAGCACCTTAGAGGTGGGGCTGCCCGCCACCCCCAACCCACAACCATTCCTGACAGATGAAGGTGTGGTGCTGAAGTGAACAGGTGATGAAGCCTGCCATAGGATCAAGCTGTCTTAAAGTCCATTTGCCCACTGTATCTCAGCAATGTCTCCATGATATGAGCCTCTTCACAAGAGTGTATGTAAGCTGCCCTCAGCCAGACAAGTGTCAGACATTCCCAGATGCAACGTGAAGATGTATGAAAGTCCCTCAGCGATGGAGTGCAGCTCCTGCAGTAGCGGAGGACCAATGTCCTGGACCAAGGTCTCCACAGCAGCTGCCTTCCAGTGTTGACCTCAGTGCATTGGCATGCTGGCACTATCACCTTGGTCTGAAGGCAAACTGAATCCTCCATTGTGACTTGCAATCTGAGGAATGCAGTGGACATCTCTTCCTGATGTTCTTGAGTTTGTCTTTGCAGCTCCAGCAACTGAGATATGACTGAATCTAGAGGCTCCTCAACTGACTTGGACTCAGCAGATTCCTGGCCTCCAGCAATCCTTTGAGGACTGGCACCTTGGGGAGTTGATGCTTCCACCTGCTGTGCATCAGACAGTGCGATGTGCCCACCAGATTGTGACCCCGAGGCTACTAGAGAACTAGGTCCCACCGAGGTTTGTCTCTCTGCACTGGTGGTGAGTGTAGGTGAGCGCTGTGATGGGTCTTCAAGGTCAGTGTCTGTGGATTCCGCTTCCGTGGTGTTGAGGACCTGGCTCATGGATGCCCTTGACTGCTTTCCAGATGTGCCTGCGAAAGAAAGGAGAGATAATTAATGCATGGGAGGGGGCTGTGAAATAGGAGACATCACTCACAGCATGGTTGTCTGATGGATGTTTCAGTGCTGGATCTTCACTTGGTTGAGTGCCACCGACTTCACCATCAGCCCATGAACCGCCCACATCCTCAACGGGCAGCTGAACTGCTCTATTTTCAATGTCTGTCAGGACCTTGAAATTGGGCATTCCTCCACCAGTCTGGAACCCTCTTCTTTTTGTTGTGTGCCAGCTTGTGCTGCATGAAGACAGATGGGAAGTAAGCAGGATGCCTGCCAGGCCAGATGAGAAGGATTGAAAACCAAAAATGCTGGAAAAACTCAGCAGATCTGACAGCATCTGTGGAGAGAGAAACAGAGTGAATGTTTTGAGTCTGTATGACTCTTTTTCAGAGTTGAAGAGTAGAAATGTGATGAAATTTATACTGTTTAAGATGGGGTGGAGCAGGTGAAGCTGGATCGAGGGTCAGCGATAGGTGGGGAGAGATTGGCAAAGATGTCATGGACAAAAAAACTAAGGGAGTGTTAATGGTAGTGGTAAGGGCCAGAGAAGGTGCCAATATTGGCATAAAGGTAAGAAAGCAGAATGTGTTAATAGCAGAACAAGGGTCAGCACTCTGTGAAAGAACAACACGGAACAAGTAACAGATGGCCCTTTTGGGGGTGGGGTGGGGGTAGGGGGCAGTCCTTGTGGGAAAACAATAGAAAAGGGGGTAAAAAAAGGGGAATAAAAAATGGGGGGGGAACCTTGGTTAAGGAAGAAGGAAGATATGTCAGAAACACCATTTTGGAAAGTGGCATCACTGGAACAGATGCAGCGGAAGTGAAGGAACTGAGAGAATGGGATGGAGTCCTTACAGGAAGCAGGGTGTGAGGGCCTGTAGTCAAGGTAGCTGTGGGAGTCGGTGGGCTTATAATGAATATTGGTGGACATTCTATCACTAGGAATGGGGACAAAGAGATCTCCAGATGAGAAGGATGCCTGACATGTATGCCAGGACGGGATGAGGGCACAATCCACAGGGCAGATGAAGGTATGTGTGAGAGAGAGAGTGGTGGTGTCTCTTCAGCTGGCAGTTAATATGATCCCTGTGGATGTGTGACGGTTTGAGCGTGTGTGAGTTGAGAGTGATGAGAAGGGCAACTTACCCTGGTGGAACAGAGATCATCATTCATCCTCTTTCGGCACTGGATGGCTGTTCTCTTTTGGAGGGCATTGGCACTGACTACCACCACTACCTCCCATGCTGGATTGGTGACCATGCTTGCTGGCCTTCATCCAAAGCAGGGGTAGAGGACATCATGACAGGCTTCCACTGTGTCTAGCAGGCACTCAAGGGAGGTGTCGCTAAATTTGGGTGCAGCCTGTTTCCTAGTTCCCAGCAGCTTCCTATCCCTTGGAGAGTGCTAGCTCTGTGCAAGAGCGACCTTTGAATATGGTGCCTGGTTTACTGAAGCTCTGAGGTCACCGTGGGGCAGACGAATCTGAGGCTGCCCTATAAGTGATCCAACGTAAAACCCTTGCCTCTTAAAAACAATGTTCCACACCATGTGGGGTGAAATTCCGCTATTACCATTGGCAAGTCAAACATGATTTTCCTGCCTGATATCAGACTTCGCCAATTTCAAGGAAAATCCTGGCCTTATATAGGTCAGGAAGTATTACTACAACAATGGAGAATACTAATCAGTTATGAGGATAGATAGTAAAGCTGGGGCTGCTCTCCCTAAAGAAGGCTGAGAGGAGGTTTGATAAGAGGTGTTCATTGTCATGATTATTTTGTCATTTATGTGGGATGTGGGTGTCGCTGGCTAGGCCAGCATTTATTGCCCAATCCTAATTGCCCTTGAGAAGGTTGTAGTGAGCTACTTTCTTGAACCACTGCAGTCCATGTGGTATAAATACACCCACAGTGCTGTTAGGGAGGGAGTTCCAGGATTTTGTCCCAGGAACAGTGAAGGAATGGCACAAGTCAGGATGGCGAGTGGCTTGGAGGGGAATGACTAGGTGGTAGTGTTCCCATGTGTATGCTGCCCTTGTCCTTCTAGATGATAATGGTCATGGGTTTGGAAGGTGCTGGCTAAGGAGGCTAAGGAGGCTTGGTGAGTTCCTGCAATGCATCTTGTAGATGGTACACACTGCTGCCACCGTGTGTTGGTGATGGGGAGAGTAAATGTTTGTGGATGGGGTGACAATCAAATGAGTTTCTTTGTCCTAGATGGTGTCAAGCTTCTCAAGTGTTGTTGGAGCTGTAGTCATCCAGGTAAGTGGAGAGTATTCCATCACACTCCTGATTTGTGTCTCGTAGATGGTGGACAGCCTTTGGGGAGTCAGGAGGTGAGTTGCTGGCCGCAGGATCCCTAGCATCAGACCTGTCCTTGTAGCCATAATATTTATATGGGTAGTCCAGTTCAGTTTCTGGGCAATGGTAACCCCCAGAATGTTGATATTGGAGGATTCATTGAATATAATACATTGAATGTCAAGGAGTGATGGTTAGATTCTCTCTTGTTGGAGACGGCCATTACCTGGCACTCGTGGCGTGAATGTTACTTGCCATTTGTCAGCCCAAGCCTGGATACTGTCCAAATGCAGCAAAACCTGGACATGGGCTGCTTTAGTATCTGACAAGTCACTAATGGTGCTGAACATTGCGCAATTATCAGCAAACATTCTCATTACAGACCTTATGATGGATGGGAGATCATTGATGCAGCAGCTGAAGATGGTTGGGCCGAGGACACTACCTTGAGGAACTCCTGCAAAGATGTTCTGGAACTAAGATGATTAACCTCCAACAACCACAACCATATTCCTTTTTGCAAGTATGAATCCAACCAGTGGAGAGCTCCCCACCTCCCTGATTCCTAGTGCCTCCAGTTTTGCTAGAGCTCCTTGGTGTCATACTCAGTCAAATGCTGCCTTGATGTCAAGGGCAGTCACTCGCACCTCAGCTCTTTTGTCCATGTTTGAACCAAAGCTGAAATGAGGGCAGGAGCTGAGTTTCCCTGGTGGAACCCAAATGGAGTATCAGTGAACATGTTATTGCTAAACAAGTGCCACTTGATAGCATTGTTGATGACCCCTTCCATCACTTTACTGAAGATCGAGAGTAGGTTCATGGGGCAGTAATTGGTTGGGTTGGATTTTTCCTGCTTTTTATATACAGGACATAGCTGGGCACTTTTCCACATTGCCAGTGTTGTAGCTGTACTGGAACAATTTGGCTAGCGCTGTGGCTAGTTCTGGAGCACAAGTCTTCAGTACTATTGCTGGAATGTTGTCAGGGCCCATAGCACCTGCAGTATCCAGTGCCTTCAGCCATTTCTTGATATCACATGGAGTAAATCGAAGTGGCTGAAGACTGCCATCTGTGAAGCTGGGGACTTCCGGAGGAGGCCGAAATGAATTATCCACTTGGCACTTCCTGCTGAAGATTGTTGCAAATGCTTCTGCTTTGTCTGTTGCATTGAAATGCTGGGCTTCCCCATCATTGAGGATGGGGATATTTGTGGAGTTTCCTCTTCCAATGTGTTATTTAATTGTCCACCACCATTCACAGCTAGATGTGACAAGACTGCAGAACTTAGATCTGATCTGTTTGTTGTGGAATAGCTTCACTCTGTCTATCAATTGCTGCTTATGCTGTTTGGCATGTAAGTAGTCCTGTGTTGTAGCTTCACCAGTTTGAAACCTGAGTTTTAAGTGTACCCGGTGCAGCTCCTGGCATGCCCTCCTGCACTCATCATTAAACCATGGTTCATCCCCTGGCTTGTTGGTAAGAGTGGGGGATATGCTAGGCCATGAGGTTACAGATTGTGGTCGAGTACAATTCTGCTGCTGCTGATGACCCACAGAGCCTCACAGATGCCCAATCTTGAGCTATTAAATCTGATCGAAAACTATTCCATTTAGCACAGTGGTAGTGCTACACAAAATGATGGAAGGCCTCCTTAACTTGAGGACGGTACTTCATCTTCACAAGGACTGTGCAGTGGTCATTCCTACTGATAATGTCATGGACAGATGCATTTGCGGCAGGCAGGTTGGTGAGGATGAGGTCAATTATGTTTTTTCCCCTTGTTGGTTCCCAGTCTAGTAGCTATGACCTCAATGACTTGGCCAACTCGGTCTGTATTGGTGCTACTGAGTCACTCTTGCTGATGGACATTGAAGTCCCCCACCCAGAGTACATTTTATGCCCTTAGCACCCTCAGCGCTTCCTTCAAGTCATGTTCAACGTGGAGGAGTACTGATCTATCAGCTGAAGGGGAATGGTACGTGATAATCAGCAGAAGGTTTCCTTGCCCATGTTTGATCCAGTACCATGAGACTTCATGGGGTCCGGAGTTGATGTTGAGAACTCCCAGGGCAACTCCCTCCTGACTGTATACCACTGTGCCACCACCTCTGTTGGTGGGGATAGAACATACCCAGGAATGGTGATGGTGCTGTCTGGGACATTATGTGTTGGTATGATTCTGTGTGTATGACTATGTCAGGCTGTTGCTTGACTAATCCATGAGACAGCTCTCCCAATGTTGGTAAGGAGGACTTTCCAGGGTCAACAGGGCCAGGTTTGCCGTTGTTGTTTCTGATGCCTAGGTTGATGCTGGGTGGTCCATCCAGTTTCATCCCTTTTAGCGGTTTGATACAACTGAATGGCTTGCTAGGCAATTTCAGAGGGCATTTAAGAGTCAAACAAATTACTGTGAGTCTGGATTCTAATGTAGGCCAGACCAGGTAAGGATGGCAGATTTTCTTCCCTAAAGGACATTAGTGAACTAGATGGGTTTTTCCAACAATCAACAGTAGTTTGCCACCACCAAACACATCTTCCCTTCACCCCCCTTATCGGCATTCCGTAGGGATCGATCCCTCCGGGACACCCTGGTCCACTCCTCCATCACCCCCTACTCCTCAACCCCCTCCTATAGCACCACCCCATGCCCACGCAAAAGATGCAACACCTGCCCCTTCACTTCCTCTCTCCTCACTGTCCAAGGACCCAAACACTCCTTTCAAGTGAAGCAGCATTTCACTTGCATTTCCCCCAACTTAGTCTACTGCATTCGTTGCTCCCAATGTGGTCTTCTCTACATTGGAGAGACCAAACGTAAACTGGGCGACCGCTTTGCAGAACACCTGCGGTCTGTCCGCAAGAATGACCCAAACCTCCCTGTCGCTTGCCATTTTAACACTCCACCCTGCTCTCTTGCCCACATGTCTGTCCTTGGCTTGCTGCATTGTTCCAGTGAAGCCCAACGCAAACTGGAGGAACACCTCATCTTCCGACTAGGGACTTTACAGCCTTCCGGACTGAATATTGAATTCAACAACTTTAGGTTGTGAGCTCCCTCCCCCATCCCCACCCCTTTCTGTTTCCCCCTTCCCTTTTTTTTTTCCAATAAATTATAAAGATTTCCCTTTTCCCACCTATTTCCATTATAAAAAAAAACCCCACTAGAGCTATACCTTGAGTGCCCTACCATCCATTCTTAATTAGCACATTCGTTTAGATAATATCACCAACTTTAACACCTATGTATTCTATTGTACTATTGTCGTTGACATCTTTTGATGATCTGCTTCTATCACTGCTTGTTTGTTCCTACAACCACCCCACCACCCCCCCCCCCCACCTCTCTGTCTCTCTATCTCTCTATCTCTCCGCCCCCCACACACACACCTTAAACCAGCTTATATTTCAACTCTTTCTTGGACTCGAACTCAAGTTCTGTTGAAGGGTCATGAGGACTCGAAACGTCAACTCTTTTCTTCTCCGCCGATGCTGCCAGACCTGCTGAGTTTTTCCAGGTAATTCTGTTTCTGTTTTTGTAACAGTAGCTTCATGGTCATCATTAGACTTTTAATTACTGTTTTTCTTTTATTGAATTCAAATTCTACCATCAGCAGTGGTGGAATTCGAGCCCCAATCCCCAGAGCCCTGGGCCTTTGGATTACCAGTCCAGTGACAATACCACCATAACACCATCTCCCCCACCTCTGACAGATCTGGACAAAGTACATATGGAGAAACGGTTCCAGTTGACAGAAAGGTCGTGAACCAGAAAACACTGATTTAAGGTGATCGGCAAAATACTCACAGGTACTATGAGGGAAAACCATTTTTTGCAGCGAGTGGTTAAGGTTTGGAATACACTGCCCAAGAGTTTGGTGGAGGCAGATTCAATGGTGGCATTCAAAAGGGAATTGGATTGGTAACTACAGGAAAAAATGTGCATGATTACAGGGAAATGAGACTAGCTGATGAGCTCTTGCAGAGTGTTAGCATGGATTCGATGGGCTGAATGACCCCCTTTTGTGCTGTAACCATTCCATTATTCTCGTCAAAACTAACCTGGAATATTATTTTCAGTTTTCAGTGCCCTACTTAACAAAGATACACTGGCCTTGGGAAAAGTCCAGGAAGGTGGTAACTAACTTGAACATTAACAAATCCAATTCTCTCCTGAATGCCTTGTTTGAGCCTGTCTTCACCATACTCTTAGGCAGTGCATTCTAGATCATAACTACTTATTGAGTGAAAAGGTTTTTCCTCATATAATCATTGCTTCTTTTGCGAATGATCTTAATTCTGTGCCCTCTTGTTCTAAATCCTTCCACCCATAGAACATTTTTTCCCTATATACTCTGTCCAGATCTTTCATGGTTTTGAATGCCTCTATCAAATCTCATCTCACCCTTCTCTTCTCCAAAGAAAACAGTCCCAACTTCTCCAGTCTATGTAACTGAAGTTCCTCATACCTGGAACGATTCTTGTAAATCTTATCTGCACTCTCTCTAATGCCTTCGTATTCTTCCTAGGACATGGCACCCAGAACTGGATGCAATACTCCAGTTGAGACCAAACTAGTGTTTTATACAAGTACTCCTTGCTTTTGTACTCGAAGCCCCTATTAATAAAGCCTATGCTGTATGCTTTATTAACTGTGCTCTCAACCTCTCCTGCCATCTTCAATAATTTATGCACATATACACCCAGGTTCCTCTGCTCCTGTTCCCCTTTAGAATTGTACACTTTATTTTATATTGTCTCTCTGCATTTTTCCTACCTTTGCACTTCTGTACATTAAATTTCATCTACACCTTATCTGCCCATTCCACCAACCTGTCTATGTCCTTCTGATCTTCTACACTATCCTCCTCACCATTCACAATACTTCCAAGTTTAGTATCATCCACAAATTTTGAAAGTGCCCATCACACCACAATTCCACAACGTATTTCTTCTGTACAATAATTAATGAATTGAGTACAGAACCACTGAGAATGGATTAGAGTGCTTTCACTTATGAACTTTTAACTTTCCAATTGTGCAAATTTAGAATAGCATTATTTGGAGCTTTTTAGAACAAAAATGAATGATGAAATTTCATTGATAAATTCTATTTTAAAAAGTTGGAGCTACACTCTAGGAAGTGGAAAGTATTTCATCATACTCCTGACTTGTGCCTTGTAGATGTTGGACAGGCTTTGGGGAGTTAGGAGGTGAGTTACCCATTACAGGATTCCTAGCCTCTGATCTGCTTTTGCAGCCACAGTATTTATATGGCTAGTCCAATTAAGTTTCAGTGGTGATAGTGGGAGATTCAGCAATAGTAATGCCGTGGAATGTCAAGGGGAAATGGTTAGATTCTGTATTGTTGGAGATGGTCATTGCCTGACACTTGTGTGGTGCGATTGTCATGTGCCATTTATCAGCCCAAGTTATCCAGGTCTTGCTATATGCAGGCATGGACTGCTTCAGAATCTGAGCAGCTGTGAATGGTACTGTGTAATCATCAGCGAACATCCCCACTTCTGACCTTATGTTGGGGGAAGATCAATGAAGCAGTAGGTGTAGATGGTTGGGCCTCAGACACCACCCCGAGGAACTTCTACGACTGTAGAAGTAGCACAAGTTTTCCCTGATGTGATCCCATTTAATGCCTGACTTGGTGTGACCCCAGAAAATCTGGTGGGTCACGAATGTTGTTGAGTAGGGGGCCCCAGGCAAGGAGGGCAGTAAGGGAGTGGCCTTCAGTTATTGAGCAGAGGAGGGGGAGATCAGCACCAAAATAAAACAAAGCAGCAGGATAGTAACCTTCACGATTTAATTATTGAAGTGCACACTAGCTTTAAACATACAAAAATGTGTTTTTAAATTTAAACTATTTTGTGACAATTTTATCTTAATCACTGGACCTAATGAGACTCATGGGCATGCATGTTATGATCCATCTGGCAGTGTGGTTAACAGTGCACATCTCATCTCTGATGTGACTTCTGGGTTGATCAATACTTGATAAAGACCAGAGTACTAGGGAAAAAACAATCTGGCATGCTCATAGCAGACACTAAGACTGCCTGTGCAAAATTTGTTCACTCCCCTCCCCTCCTAGCGAACTGCAAGCAGCAGGTTGGTTTGGCAGGGGGGTGTTCGAGAGGAGAATGGTGGGGGGGTGGAAAATCGGTTGCATACATTTTTTTAAAAATTCATTCATGGGATGTGGGCTTCACTGGCTGGACCAGCATTTATTGCCCATCCCTAGCTGCCCTTGAGAAGGTGATGGTGCTTCCTAACAGCACTTCTCAGTGCTGTTAGGAAGGGTGTTCCAGGATTTTGTTCCAGTGACAGTGAAGGAACAGCGATATATTTCCAAGTCAGGATGGTGAGTGACTTGGAGGGGAACTTCCAGGTGGCAGTGTTCCTATCTATCTGTTTCCCTTTTCCTTCCGAATGTAGTAGTCATGGGTTTAGAAGGTGCTGACAGAGTGTCGGCTCCATGGCCACCATTACGGCCTTGGAGCTTCCGACCCCAAAATCTTGTCCCATGATCCCACAAGGGGTCCCAACCCACAGCTTTGGAGCCCCTGTCCTACAGTGATGTCCTGCGGCTGATATGATTGGCCTCCAACAACCACATCCATGTTCCCTTGTACTAAACATGACTCCAACCAGTGGAGAGTCCCCCCCACCTCCGATTCCCACTGACTTCAGCTTTGCTCAGTCTCCTTGGTGTCACGCACATTCAAATGTTGCCTTGATGTCAAGGCCAGTTACCTTCACCTTGTGAGTTCAGCTCTTTGATCCAGATTTGTAATGAGGTCAGGAACCAAGTAACCCTAGCAAAACCTGAACTGAGTATCGGTGAGCAGTTTGTTGCTAAGTGTCACTTGATAGCATGTTGACACCACTTTGCTGATGATTGAGAATAGACTGGTGGGGTGGTAAAGGTCTGGCTGGATTTCTCCTGCTTTTTTGTGGACAGGACATACCTGGGAAATTTTCCAAAATGTTGAATAGATGCCTCTGCTGTAGAGGTACTGGGACAGCTTGGCTAAGGACACAGCTAGTTCTGGAGCACAATTATTCAGTTCTACAGCTGTAATACTGTTACAGCCTATAGTCTTTGCTATATCCAGTGACTTCAGCCATTTCTTGATATCACGTAGAGTGAACCGAATTGACCAAAGAGTGGCATTCGTGATGGTGGGGATGTCAGGAGGAGGAGATGGATCATCCATTCAGCACTTCTGACTGAAGATGGTGGCTAATGCTTCAGCCTTGTCTTTACAATGAGGTGCTCGGCAACTCCATCATTGAGTATGGGGATGTTTGTGGAGCCTCCTATTAGTTTTTTTTTTTAATTGTCCACTGCTATTTACAACTGGATATGGCAGGATTGGAGAGCTTTGATCTAATCCTTTGGTTGCGAGGTTTCTTAGTTCTGTCTATACCATGCTGCTTCCACTGTTTAGCATGCATTTTTATCCTCTTAATTCTCTGCCGAGGCTCAGGTTGGCAGCTATGTCCTTCAGGAACTGGCCAGCTCAGTCTGCAGTGTTGCTATCAAATTACTCTTGGTTATGGACATTGGAGATTCCCACCCAGAGTATACTCTGTACCCCTGTTACAACTTAGTGCTTCTGCCCAGTAGTGTTTAACATGGTAGAGCACTGATTCATCAGCTGAGGGAGGGCAGGGCAGTAGCTGGTAATCAACAGAAGGTTTCCTTGACCTCACTTGACCTGATGCCATAAGGCTTCATGGAGTCCAAGTCAATGTTGAGGACTCCCAGGATCACTCCTCATTGACTGTATCCCACTGTTCCTCCACCTGTCACTGGGACAGGACATACCCAGCAATGGAAGAGTCTGGAATATTGGTTGTAAGGTATGGTTCGCTGAGAATAACAATGTCAGGTTTTGCTTGATTAGTCTATGGGACAGTTTTCCCAATTTAAGCCCCCAGATTTTAGTGAGGACGACTTTGCAGGGTCGACTGGGAAGAGTGTACTTTTTTCGTTTCCAGTGCCTGGATTGATGCCAGGTGGCCCATCCCTTTTTTTCTTGTCTGAATTTTCTGTAATGGTTTTTAATACAACTGAGTGCCTTGCTAAGCCATTTCAGCAGGTAATTCAGAGCCAACCCATTGATGTGGGTCTGGAGTCACATGTAAGCCAGACTAAGTAAGGATGGCAAATGCCCTTCCATGAAGCACATTAATGATCCAGCTTGCTTTTTTAATAACAATTCAGTAGTGTCATAACTATTATTAATGAGATTAGCATTTTATTCCAGATTTCTTATTTAATTGAATTGAAATTCCCCTAGCTGCCATGGTGGTATTTGAGCTCATATCTTTGGAGCGTTGATCCGGGACTCTAGATTCCCAGTCTAGTAACATTACCATTATACTACCTTCCCCACAACTATCAAACTTGTACATAATTTATTTTAATTATTTAATTTGTTCCCTCTAGACATGGCTATTCCACTGCACAATGGTTGGTGTTGCACGTTCTACCCTCTGTCGACTTGATTCATCCAAAATTCTCACAAGTTCCCTTCTTCTTTCAACCGTGTGTTTGTTGACCTCCAGTCAAGCAATGTCTTGATTTTAAAATTCTCATCCCTGTTCTCAAAGCCCTCTATGGTCTTGCCCCTCCCTTTGTAATTTCCTCCAGCCCCACAATCCTCAAAGATATCTGCACTACACTAATTCTGGCCTCTTGAGCATCTCCAGTTTTAATCGCTGCACTATTGGTGGCCATGTCTTCAGTTGCATTGGCCCCAAGTTCTCGAATACTCTCCCTTTACCTCTCTAGCTTGTTTTCCCCTTTAAGACACTCTGTAAAACTACCTCTTTAACCAAACTTTCAGTCATCTCGTGTGGCTTGGTATCATTTTTTGTTTTATAATGCTCCTCTGAAACACGATGGAACATTTCATTATGTTAAAGTGCTACATAAATATGTTTTTATTAATTATAGTTACATACACAGCAGCATAACAAGCAGATAACAAACAGATATTGCCACTCCATTTGTCTGGAAAGGTATTTAATTGGCACCCAAGCTATTTGTATCAATTTTTTGGGGAAATAACAGCCCAGGTTTTGCTGCAGCAGGACACACAATAGCATCTACTATTAGCTAGACTTGCCCTCCCACATTTAGATTTTTTTTGTGTGTGTAGTGCACTGTCGTCCCCCTTGGGAATCATATAGTCAGTTTTAAACAGGGTATGCACGAATGGGTCTTTTCTGATTGGCAGGATGTGATGAGTGATGACCCGCAGGGATCTGTGCTGGGGCCTCAACTTTTTACCATTTATATCAATAACTTGGATGATGGGAGTGAAGGCATGGTAGCTATATTAGCAGATGACACAAAGATAGGTAGGAAAGTAATGTGGTGAAGAGAACATTAGGAGGTTGCAGGATTTGGATGGGTCGAGTGAGTGGGCAAAAATATGGCAGATAGAGTTTAATGTGGGAAAATGTGAAGTTGTTCACTTTGGCAGGAGGAATAAAAAAGCAGAGTATATCTTAAACAGAGAATGGCTGCAGAATTCCAAGCTGCAGACGGATCTATGTGTTCCAGTGCATGAGTCACAAAAAAGTTAATATGCAGGTGCAGCAAGTAATTAAGAAGGCTATTGGAATATTATCCATTATTATGAGCGAAATTGAACATAAAGTAAGGACATTATGCTTCAGTTGTACAGGGCGTTGGTGAGATCACACCTCGAATATTGTGCACAACTTTGGTCTCCTTATTTAAGGAAACATGTAAATGCATCAGAGGCGGTTCAGAAGAGGTTTACTAGATTGATGCCTGGAATGAGTAGGTTGTGTTATGAGGAAAGGTTGGACTGGCTGGGCTTGTTTCTACTGGAGTTTAGAAGAGTGAGGGGTGATTTGATTGATATAAGTAAGTTCCTGAACAATATTGACAAGATGGACACTTTTGTGGGTGAGTCCAGAACTAGGGGTTGCCCTTTTAAGACAGAGATGAGAATTTTTTTTTCTCTGAGGGTTGAGAGACTTTGGAACTCTGCCTCAGAAGGTGGTGGAGGCAGGGTCATTGAATATTTTTAAGCCGGAATAGATAGATTCTTGGTTGGCAAAGGAAGCTAAGGTTATCGGGGGTAGATGGGAATGTGGAATTCGAAACACAAAAGATGAGCCATGATCTTAATGAATGGTGGAGCAGGCTTGAGGGGCCAAATGGCCTATCTTCTGCTCCTACTTTGTATGTTCATAGTCTACATGGTACCAATGAAGTGGTGCTATGCAAACATATTTTTAACCTAAAGAATGCAAGAATTGAGAAAGAAGTGTAAATTGAAGTGGGTGAATTCAAAATCAAATCAGGTACAAAAAAAGGGATATAAGTGACCACATAATTTTCAATAGCAGAGAAGTTGATTGGCATTAACTGACATTTATCATGCTAAAATGACAAGATTGAACTTTGTGGCGAGGTTAATTCATTAAGGTGCTTAAGGTGTAAAACTAAGGCTCTAGCTGTCCGTTCGGATGGATGTGAAAGATCCTATGGTACTATTTTGAAGAGGAGAAGAGGAGATATCCCAAGTGTCCTGGCCAATATTTATCCCTCAATCAACATCACAAAATACAGATTATCTATTCACTATCACAATGTTGTTTGTGGGAACTTAAGGAGCACAGATTAGCTGCCATATTTCCTATATTACAATAGTGACTATACTTCAAAAGGTCTTAATTGGCTGTAAAGTGCTTTGAGACATCTGAAAGGTGCTATGTAAGTGCAAGTCTTTCTTTCCATCTTGCAAGTCCTAGGCCCGACTATCTTCAGCTGCCATCCTTCATCATTTGGTTAGAACATACGAATCAGGAATTGGCTACATGGCCCCTCAAGCCAGCACCGCCATTCAACAAAATCATGGCTGATCTGATTTTAACCTCTTTCTTTTTAATTCGTTCATGGGATGTGGGCATTGCTGGCTAGGCCAGCATTTATTGTCCATCTCTAATTGCCCTTGTGCAGAGGGCATTTAAATGTCAACCACTTTGTTGTGGGTCTGGAGTCACGTGTAGGCCAGACCAGGTAAAGATGGCAGATTTCATTCCCTGAAGGACATTGGTGAACCAGATGGGTTAATAATATTCCTGCCTACACCTGATAACCTTTCACCCTCTTGCTTATCAAGGATCTATCTACCTCTGCCCTAAAGATATTCAAAGATGCTGTCTCAACCACCTTTTGAGGAAGAGAATTCCAAAGTCTCACAACCCTTAGAAAACATTTTTCCTCATTTCTCTATTAAATGGGCAACCCCTTATTTTGAAACAGTGACCCTGAGTTCTAGATTCTCCAATAAGAGGAAATATCCTTTCCACGTTCACCCTGTGAAGACTCCTCAGGATTTTATGTTTCAATCAAGTCGGCTTACTCTTCTAAACTCCAGCGGACATGAGCCTGGGTTGTCCAACCTTTCCTCATAAGATAACCTACCCATTCCAGTTATTGATTTAGTAAACTTTCTCTGCACAGCTTCTAATGCATTTACATCTTTCCTTAAACAAGGAGACCAATACTGTACACAGTATTCCAGGTGTAGTCTCATCAATGCCCTGTATAACTGAAGCAGAATCTCCCTACTCCCTACAATTCCCCTCGCAATGAACGATAACATTCTATCAGCTTTGCTGAGTACTTGTTGCACGTGTATACTAACCTTTTGTGATTCATGCACTAGGACACCCAGATCTCTCTGCATCTCAGAGCTCTGCAATTTCTCACCATTTAGATAATATGCCTCTTTTCCATTCTTCATGCCAAAGTGGACAACCTCACATTTTGCTATAATATACTCCATTTGCCAGATCTTTGCCCACTCCCCAATGTATCTATATCCTTTTATAGCCTTACATCCTCTTCACAACTTATTTTCCTACCTGCCTTTATGTCATCAGCAAATTTAGCAACCATACCATTGGTCCCTTCATCCAAATCATTTATATAAATTGTAAAGAGTCGAGGCCCAGCACGGATCCCTGTGGCACACCATTCATCACATCTTGCCAACCAGAAAATGAGACATTTATGCCTACCCTCTGTTTCCTGTTAGCTAGACAACCTTCTATCCATGCCAATATGTAACCCCTATACCATGAGTTTTTACTTTCCACAATAACCTTTGATGAGGCATCTTATCAAATGCCTTCTGAAAATCTAAGTAGAGTACATCCACCAGTTCCCCTTTATCCACGACATCTGTTACTTCTTCAAAGAAGTCCAATAAATTGGTTAAACATGATTTCCTTTTCGCAAAGCTATGCTGACTCTGCCTGATAGGTTGAATTTATCCAAGCGTCCTGTTATAATGCCTTTAATCATAGCTTCTAATGTCTTCCCTATGACAGATGTTCAGTTAACCAGCCTATGATTTCCAGCTTTCTGTCTCCCTCCCTTTTTGAATAACGGAGTCACATTCATTATTTTCCAGTCTAACAGAACCTTCCCCAAATCTAGGGAACTTTGTAAAATTAAAACCAACGCATCACATATCTGATTAGCTACTTCTTTTAAAGACCCTAGGATGAAATCCATCAGGACCTGGGGACTAGTCAACCCACAGTTCCAACAATTTGCTAAGTACCACTTCCCAGGTGATTGTAATTGTCTTGAGTTTCTCTCTCCAATCCAATTCCTGATTTGAAGCTATATCTGGAATGTTACTTGTATCCTCTATAGTGAAGATCGATGCAAAATACCTATACAATTCATTTGCCATCTCCTTATTTTCCACTATTTATTCCCCAGGCTTATTTTCTTTAGGACCAACTTTCAACTTGTTAATTCTTTTCTTTTTTGAAAAAATATTTATAGCAACTCTTATTGTCTGTCTTTATATTTCTAGCTGGCTTTTCTTGTACTCTAATTTTCCCTCTCTATTAATCTTTTAGTCATTCTTTGCTGATTTTATATTCTGTCCAATCTTCTGACCTGCCATCGATCTTTGCACAATTATATGCTTTTTCTTAAGTTTGATACTATCTGTAACTTGTTTTAGTTAACCACAGATGGCGGATCCTCCCCTTGGAATTTTTTTTTCTTGTTGGAATGTATCTATTCTGTGTATTCTGAAATATCCCCTTAAATGACTGCCACTGGATCTCTATTGACCTATCCCTTAACCTAAAACGTCAGTTCATAAATAGGAGCGGAGTAGGCTATCTGGCCCCTCAAGCCTGCCCTGCCATTCAATAAGATTATCGCTGATATGCCCCAGGCCTCAACTCCTTTTTCATGCCAGCTCTTCATAGTCCTCAACTCCCCAACTCCCCAATATTTCAAAAATCTATCTACCTCCTGTTTAAATACTTTGTGATCTAGCCTCCACAGCTCTCTGGGGTAGCAAATTGCAGACATTCACTACCCTCAGAAGAAATTCCTTTGCACCTCAATTTTAAATGAGTGTCCCCTTATTCTATAACTATGTCCCCTATTTAAGAGCTCTGAAGAGTCATATGGACTCGACATGTTAACTGTGTCTTTCTCTCCACAAATGCTGTCAGACCTGCTGAGTTTTTCCAGCATCTTTTTGTTTTTGTTTCAGATTTCCAGTATCTGCAATATTTTGTCTGTTACTTTTGAGGTTCTGTTTCTTAATTTGGTACCTAGCTCCTCATACAGATGATGCAGAACCTCTTTCCTTGTCCTCCCTATGTTGTTGGTACCTACATGGACCACGACAATTGAATCCTCGCCCCCCCCCCCCCCAACCAGTGCAAACTCCTCTCTAACCCTGAGCAGATGTCCTGAACCCTGGCACCAGGCAGGCAACACAGCCACCTAGACTCTTGCTCATTTCTGCAGAGAATAGTGTCAATCCCCCTCATTACACTGTCCCCTATCACCACTACTTTCCTGTTTGCTGCCCCAGGTTGAACAGCTTCCTATATCATGATGCCATGACCAGCCTGCTCATCCAGCTTGCAGACCTCACTTTTGTTCACACAGGTTGTGAGCACCTCAAACCTGTTTGACAATTATAAAGTCTGAGGCTCCTCCACTACTGTCTGCTCACTTATGGTCATAACCCCCTGTCCCTCACTGCTGACCAAAACAGTCCACCCTATTCTAAGACATGTGACTGTCTTCTTGGAACAAAGTGTCCAGATATTTCTCTGCCTCCGTTATGTTGTACAGTGTCTGCAGTTGGCTTCCAGATAAATAATCCCGATCTGGAATTCCTTTAGCTACTTACACTTTATGCAGAATGTGTTTGCCATGGATCGCCTTGGCATCCAAAAGCACCAACATTCCACAGCTGCAACATAACACCTGTTCTGTGCTGTTACTTACGTTATTTAATTAATTTAATTTAATTACTTTCTTAATTAAGAATAATTCCTATGTATGCTACAATTTACTGTGCTTATTAAATGCTAGTACCACTGACAACTAAAAGTTACACGTTTCTTAACTATACAGGTATTGTTTTGGGTGTTTAATTATTTTATTTTAATTTTAAAGTTTTAGTTCTATTTTAGTTATAGATCTACCTTAACTCCTTTGTCCTAAGCTGGCTATTAACACACTGTCCCTAACACTATGCACTTACCAGCCAATCAACTTACTATCAAATTACAAAAGTACAGTGCCTATACAATTTTAATCTCTACGAACAGAATAAACTTTAACCACTTACTAGATATCACCAGCTAGCTGGCTTCTCCAGCCAATCAAATTACTTCTTTGCTGTGATGTCACTTTGTTTTCTCATGCTGTTTTCAATCCCCCGACTGTCTTCCTGAGAAGTGGGGATGTTCACTGATGATTGCACAATGTTCAGCACCATTCACGGACTGCTTCAGTATCTGAGGGGTCTTGTCCAAATGCAGCAAAACCTGGACAATATCCAGGCTTGGGCTGACAAGCGGCAAGTAACATTCATATAAGTGTCAGGCAATGATCACCTCCAAAAAGAGAAAGAATCTAGCCATCGCCCCTTGACATTCAATAGCATTACTATCACTGAATCCTCCACTATCAACATCCTGGGGGTTACCATTGACCAGAATCTGAACTGGACTAGCCATATAAATACTGTATCTACAAAAGCAGGTCAGAGGCTAGGAATCCTGCAGCGAGTAACTCATCTCCAGTTCCCCAAAGCCTGTCCACCATCTACAAGGCACAAGTCAGGAGTGTGATGGAATACTCTTCACTTGCCTGGATGAATGCAGCTCCCACAACACTCAAGAAGCTTGACAACATCCAGGCAAAGCAGCCACTTGATTGACATCACATCCATGAACATTCACTCTCTCCACCACCAATGCACAGTGGCAGAAGTGTGTACCATCTACAAGATGCACTGTAGGAACTCACCAAGCCTCCTTAAGACAGCACCTTCCAAACTCACGACCACTACTATCCAGAAGGACAAGGGCAACAGACACATGGGAACACCACCGTCTGGAGGTTCCCCTCCAACCCACTCATAATGCTGATTTGGAAATACATCACTGTTGCTTCACTGTCACTGGGTCAAAATCATGGAACTTCCTCCCTAACAGCACTATGGATGTATCTACATCACATGGACTGCAGCGGTTCAAGGAGGCAGCTCACCTCCACCCTCTTGAGGACAATTAGGGATGAACAATAAATGCTGGCCTAGCCAGCAACGCCCACATGCCATGGATGAATGATTTAAAAAAGTGCAGTTACTTTGCGATATTCAATGCACAACAACAGTAAGGCAGACAACAAACTAATATTTCCCAACGCCAATGCAACTAGCGCAGCAATATTTGAAGTTTGACATATAAACACTAATCTGCTATTCTCCTGAAGTTGCTGTACCATTTATGCATAAAGAACGGTAAGTGCTATTAGCCCGACCGTTATTTTGACAGCTAATTTCAATCCAAAAAGATTGTGAAAATGCTCTAATTCTCTGTCACACATCAAAGCACATAATGGGTTGCTTACAAATTGTTTTTATATTTTTAAATGTCACTTTCCAATTTGTAGAGTAAACAAATTAAATGAATTCCAATTAGAATGTATATTTAAAAAAAAATTATAAGTCATTTCTATATTTGATCATTATCAGTGATTCAAAAACCCAGTTTTCTATTCCCAACATAAAGTACACTCAAGCAAACCTGGACTATAATGGCTTCATATAGTTTGTTTCTTATCCTATTCTGATAAAATGAATACACTGATTCTACCTGGTATGTGCATTAACCAAAAAAATATTGACCATTGGTACAGACTTCAATCCTGATCACTAACCCGCCCCCCTGTATTTTTTGCTTACTTTTATCATTTTTTCTCCCACATACACACGAGTGAAATATTTGACTACTCTTGGTACGAAATTCTCCTTCTCAAATCTTTGAAATCTTGCCTTTTCTGTTTCCCCTTTCACCTTGTGATCAGATACAAGCTTTTCCATCTGCCAATCCATAAATACTTCTACCTTTCCATCCCTCTTCTTGGCCACTCCCTCATCGTCACATTCAAGAAGCATGTCGGTGGCCAACCTATTCATGTACTTGGCATTTGTGCAGTTTATCCCCTTCACTGGCTGTCACAGCAAAGCCAAGAGGGAGTAGCAGCATAAATAGGCAAAAAGAGAATGAGGCTGGATCCTAGAGGCACAAATCAAGAATGAGGGAGAACTGGGAAGGAAATCACAAGACCCTGGTGATGCCATTCAGTAATGTAATGCCATGCCAGACAAGTAGAATTTTATGACTGATACTTCTTCATGGAAGTGTTCGAAATCTAAAGTTCAATAATGCAACATAATTTTTTTTAAAAATTAACATGCAACTGGAATAAATTTTCTATAGAATTAAAATGCTACATATTAAAGATTGAAAGTATGTTAAGTATTATACATTAAATAATATTTTAGAAACGTTTCATCCAAGATAAAACATGCAGATGTAATCATTTGCACAGAATGACTGTGAAAGGCTGGTGTAACAGTAATACTTTAGACTACCTCTGAGGATCTGAAGAAATGTATGAAGTGCATTCCATGACCAAAACAGATGGACTTTAAAATGGCAGCAGCTGAACATGAAACTGTTTCAAGAGCTAATTACCAGAACCCACCATGCAGCAAACTTGCATAGCTCCATGTTACTCTCATTCTTTGCACATGCAAATCTAATAAAATACCTAATTACTGTACCAGAATTACATATTAAAACTTTAGATATGCAAAATTACTGTGTTGCTTTATAATTGTTGGTTCTTTAGCTTAGCTAAATATGTCCCAGCCATTCTGCACACATGGAAATGCCTTTGATGAGGAATGTAATAGTCAGTGCCAGAAATGATCTATATACAGTGAAACGTTTATCTGAGAGTGGCATACAATTATTTAATTCAATTACAACGCATGAATCACTTAATTTTTAAATAGCTGTTTCAGTATTAGGGTATAATAGCCTGCTTAAAGAGACGTTTGCCTTCATGAAAAATATGTATGCCAAGCCTCTCTTATTTGGAAAAAGATTTCATCATGATAAAACACATGGGAGTTTAACACAATTTATCTCTAATGTATGCATCTACTCTAATCTATCTTCATCTAAATATTTAGCTATCTATTCAAAATTCTAACCCTAAGAGAATTATAAATCACAGAATCTTTACAGTGCAGAAAGTGGCCATTCAGCCTATCAAGTCTGCACTGGAACGCCAAAAGAACAATCCACCGAATCCCACTCCCCTGCTTTACCCTGGTAACCTTGCACATTCTTTTCAGGTAGCAATCCAATTCCCTTCCCTTTGAATACATTAATTCACCACCCTTTCAGGAAGTTTGTTCCAGACTCCAACCACCCTTTGGGTGAAAAAAAAATTCCTCACATCACTTCTCTTTTTGCCTATTATTTTGAATCTCTGCCCTCCAGTTAGACTCAGATGTCTACAACATAGGAGACCATTCAGTCCATTGTGTCCATGCCAGTCAACAAAAATCTGACTACGCTAATCCCATTTTGCAACACTTGGCCCATAGCCCTGGAGGCTATGGCAATGCAAGGGGATATCTAAATACTTCTTAAATGTTACAAGAGCTTCTGGCTCAACCACCCTTTCAGGCAGTGAGTTCCAGACTCCCACCGCCCTCTGGGTGAAAAATTTCTCCTCAACTCCCCTCTTGGCCTTCTACCTCTCACCTTAAATCTATGCCCCCTGGTTATTGACCCCTGCACTAATGGGGTCCTTCCTATTGACCCTATCTATGCCCCTCAATCTTGTACATCTCCATCAGGTCCCCTGGTAACCCTTGCTGCTCCAAGGTAAACAACCCCAGCCTATCCAATCTTTCCTCATAGCTCAGACGCTCCAGCCCAAGAAACATCCTGGTAAAATTCCTCTGCACCCTCTCTAGTGGAATCACATCCTCCCTATAATGTGGTGGCCAGGACTGCACACAGTAATCCAGTTGTGACCTAACCAGCATTTTATGCAGTTCCAGCATAACCTCCCTGCTCTTGTATTCTATGCCTCAGCTAATAAAGGCAAGTATCCCATGTACCTTCTTAACCACCTTATCTATCTGCCCTGCTACCTTCAGGGATCTGTGGATATGCACACCAAGGTCCCTCTGATCTTCAGTACTTTCCAGAGTCCCATCATTCATAGTAAAATCTCTCGCCTTGTTAGCCCTCCCCACGTGCACTACCTCACTTTTCCAGGCGTAATTCCATTTGCCGCTGCTCTGCCCACCTGAACAGTCCATTGATAGCCTCCTGCAGTTTACGGCTATCCTCATTATTTACCACCCTACCAATTTTCGTTGTCATCCGTGAACTTCTTGTTCGTACCCCCTACATTTAAGTCCAAATCATTAATATACAGCACAAACAGCAAGGGCTCCAGCATACAGCCCTTTGGAACCCCACTGGAAACAGACTTCCAGTCACAGAAACATCTCTCCGCTTCCTGCCTCTCAGCCAATTTTGGATCCAATGTGCCACTTTGCCTTGGATCCCAAGGGTTCTTACTTTCTTCACCAATCTGCATTGAGGGACCTTATCAAAAGCCTTGCTAAAGTCCAAGTAGACCACATCAAATACATTAACCCCATCAACGCTCCTGGTTACCTCAAAATATTTGATCAAATTTGTCAAACACGGCCTTCCCTTAACAAATCCATGCTGGCTATCCCTAATTAATCAGTATCTCTCCAAGTGCAGATATATTCTGTCCCTCAATTCTTTCTAGTAACTTCCCCACCACCAAGGTTAGACTGACTGGCCTGTAATTTCCTGGTCTATCCCTTTCTCCTTTTTTAATAATGGGACAATGTTAGCAGTCCTGCAGTCCTCTGGCACCTCACTTGTGGCCAGAGAGGATTTGAAAATTACTGCCAGGTCCCTGGGATACATCTCATCCAGGCCTTAGGATTTATCCACTTTTAAGGCCACTAAACCCGCTAGTACCTCCTCTCTCTCTCTCTTAATTCCCTCTAATATTTCAGTCCTCCACCCTGATGTCTATATCTGCGTCGTCCTTTTCCATTGTGAAGACTGACACAAAGTAATCATTGAGGACGACAACCATGTCTTCTGGGTCCACACACACATTACCTCTATGGTCCCTAATTGGGCCTAATCTTTCCCTTGATATACTCTTGAGCGGGAACAGTTTCTCACTATTTACCCTGTCCATACCCCCCAGGGTCTTGAATACTTCTGTCAATTCTCCTCTCAGCTTTCTTTTCTCCAAGGAAACAGACCTAACCTCTCCAATTGATCCTCATAGATATAGTTCTTTATCCCTGGAAACATTCTTGTGAATCTCCTCTGTACTCTCGCCAATGCCTTCACATCCTTCCTCAAGTATGGCACCCAGAACTGGACGCAGTACTCCAGATGAGGCCTAATTAGTGGTCTTATACAAATTTAACATGACTCCTTACCCTTGTACTCAATGCCCCTATTGATAAAACCTAGGATACCATATGCTTTATTAACTGCTCTGTCAACATGCCCTGCCACCTTAAATGATTTGTGTACATATACACCAAGGTCCCTTTGTTCCTGCATCTCCTTTAGAGTTTCTCCCTTTATTTTATACTGTCTCTCTACATTCCTATTGCCAAAATGAATCACTTCACACTTCTCTGCATGAACTTAATGCAGAACTTCATTTGCCATTTGTCTGCCCAATCCACCAATATGTCTATGCCATTTTGAAGTTCAAGACTAACCTCATCACAGTTGACAATGCTTCCAATCTTCATGTCATCCAGAAGCTTTGAAATCATGCCCTGCATACCACAGTCTAGGTCATTAACATACATTAAGAGCAAGGGTCCCAACACTGACCCTTGGGGAACTCCACTACAGGCCTTCCTCCAATCTGAAGGACAACCATCTTGCAGACCAGAGAGTGGTGCTTGAAGCATGTAACAATTCCTATGTAACCAAGGCCAAATTTTAACCATCTGCCTTCCATTTGCATCTCTCAATTGAACTTGTTGCCACTATTGAATGCCAAGCCATCATCCCCCATGTTATCAGTGAACTCATCAGTTCTGGATACCCCCAAATATTTCCATCGCTCAACATTACAGTGCTTTTTTCTATCTTCTCTCAAAGATCCACGAAGTGTTTAACCAGGTCAGTTCTTTATGCTTACTTCTGTCCCACAAACACTTCTCTTATCCCAATTCTGGTAAGTAGTGGGTAAGGTCAGGTAAGCATTTACTACTTTTAGCACTTATAATTTAAGATCTTTTTTGTGGTTTATAGTTTGTATATTCTGTAGTAATGAGGATCAAGAAAGAATGGCCCTAGAATAATTGACTTAAAAGGTTTAATTTAATGGGATAAGTCAAGGCAGGAGAGCTCAAAGCCGTGGTGTGCTTTTCGTGCTCCATGTGGGAAACCGGGAAAATTTCCAGTGCCCAGGACCAGCGTGTGTGTAGGAAGTGTGTCCAGCTGCAGCTCCTGGAAGCTTGGGGATACTGTGGAGCATCTGCGAGTCTGAGAGCATCGTGGATAGCATGTTTAGAGAGGTGATCACACCGCAGCTGAATGGACTTGAGGAAGGAAGGGAATGGCTGACCACCAGGCAGTCCACGAGAAACAGGCAGGTGGTTCAGCAGTCCCCTGGGGGCCTGCTCGCAATTTGGTATTCCACTTTGGAGGCTGATGAGGGCTCTGGTTCATCCAGGGCATGTAGACAGAGCCAAGCTTCTGGCACCACAAGCAGTCTATCTGTGCAGGAGGGAAGAGAGGAAGAGCAATAATAGGGGATTCTATAGTCAGGGAAACAGATAGGTGCTACTGTGGCTGTCAGCGTGACTCCAGGATGGTGTGTTGCCTCCCTGGTGCCAGGGTCCGGGATGTCACTGAACGGCTGCAGGGCATCCTGAAGGGGGAGGGTGATAAGGCAGAGATCATGGTACATGTTGGTACCAATGACATAGATAGAAAGAGGGATAAGGTCTTGTATCAAGAATTCAGGGAGTTAGGCAGTAGACTGAAAAACAGGACCTTTTGAGGTGTAATCTCTGGATTACTCCCAGTGCCTTGTACTATCGAGCACAGAAATAGGAGAATAGCATAGATGAATATGTGGCTTAAGAGTTGGTGCAGGAGGGAGGGTTTTAGATTCCAGGATCACTGGGACCATTTCTGGGGAAGATGGGACCCGTACATGCGGGACGGTCTACATCTGAACTAGAACGGGACTGACATCCTTGTGGGCGGGTTTGCTAGTGCTGTTGGGGGGAGTTTAAACTAATTCGGGAGGAGGAGGGGACACCGAATGTTAGTAGAATAGGTACACATTATAATAGTAAAATAATCAAGTCAGAGGGAGCATGGCTGCATTAAGTCTCAAAGGAATAAGGCAATGCTGGATGGCCTCTACTTTAATGCCAGGAGTATTACAGGTAAAATGGATGAGTTAAGGATAAGGATTGACATGTGGAATTGTGATATAGTAGCCATCATAGAGACGTTGAGGGAGGGGCAGGATTGGTAGCTCAACATTCCAGGATATAGAATTTTCAGGCGAGACAGGGGAGGGGTTAAAAGAAGAGGAGGTATTGCATTATTAGTTAAGGAATGAGTTACTGCAGTAAGGAGAGATGATATCTTGGAGGGGGCATCGAATGAAGCTTTGTGGGTGGAGTTTAGGAATAAAAAAGGGGCAGCCACATTGTTAGGTGTTTATTATAGACCCCCAGATAGTCAGCGGGAAATTGAGGAGCAAATATATGCACAATTTGCGGAGGTGTGTAAAACAATAACAAAAGGGTAATTATATTAGGTGATTTCAACTTTCCCAACATTAATTGGGATAGACATAGTGTTAAGAGCTTGGATGGAGTGGGTTTCTTGATATGTGTACAGGAGAACTTTTTAGTTCAGTATGTAGAGAGTCCAACAAGGGACAGCTGGACTTAATTCTGGGAATGAAGCTGGACAGGTGGCTGAGATGGTGGTGGGAGAGCATTTTAGTGATAGCAACCACAACATGCAACATGGCACAATTTAAGCTTGTTATGGACAAAGAAATGGACAAGTTGCAAAAAAATGTTTTGGATTGGAGGAGAGCGGATTTTTGGGGAAATCTACAGAAGAACAGTTTGTTTGGGGGGGGGGGGTGGCGGTGACGTTCAAAAAGGAAATGAGGAGGTACAGGCTCAACGTGTTCCCTCCAGGGTGATAGGAAGGAGCAACAAGCCCAGAGAACCATGGATGACCAGAGATATTCAGGATACGATGAGAAGGAAAAGAAAGGCTTTTTTCAGGTACGAGGGGTGCAAATCAGCGGAGGCATTAGTGAAGTACAGAAAGTGCACAGTGGAGCTTAAGAAAGCAATTAGGAGAGCAAAGAGGGGATATGAAAAAGCTCCGGTTGGTTAAAGTAGGAAAAATCCCAAGATATTCTATAAGTATATCAATGGGGAGAGGATAACCAGGGAAAGTGTAGGGCTCATTAGGGACCAAGGGTGCAAACTATAGGTAGAGCCAAAGAACATTGGTAGAGTGTTGAACGAATACTTCACATCCATCTTCACCCAAGAGAATGAGGATGAAAGTATCGAACTCGGGGAGAGAGACTGCGAGGCTCTTGAGCAAATTGATAGAGGGAGTGACAAGGTATTGGAGGTGTTGGCAGGCTAAAAAGTGGACAAATCTCCAGGTCCAGGTGATTTGTGTCCCAAACTGCTGAGAGAGGCAATGGAGGAGATTGCAGGGGCTCTGATCCAAATTTTTAAATTCCTCTCTGGCCATGGGGGAGGTGCCAGAGGACTGGAGAACAGCTAATGTGGTTCCACTATTTAAGAAGGGTTGGAGAGATAAGCCAGGGAACTACAGACCAGTGAGTCACATGTGAGTAGTAGGGAAACTATTGATGAAAATTCTGAAGGAGAGAATCTATCTCCACTTGGAGAGGCAAGGTTTGATCAGGGATAGTCAGCATGGCTTTGTCAGAGGGAGATCATACCTAACAAATTCGATTAAATTTTTTGAGGAGGTGACCAGGTGTAAAGATGAGGGTAGTACAGTTGGTGTACTTTATATGGATTTCAGCAAAGCTTTTGACAAGGTCCCACATGGGAGATTTATAAAGAAGGCAAATGCACATGGGATACGGGGTAATTTGATAAGGTGAATTGAAAATTAGCTTAGTTATCAGAGACAAAGGGTAATGACAGAAGGCTGCTTATGTGACTGGAAGCCAGTGCCCAGTGGCGTACCACAGAGATCGGTGCTCGGTCCCCTATTATTTGTCATTTATATAAACGACATAGATGATTATGAGGGGGTGGGGGGGTAAGATTAGTAAGTTTGCGGATGACACAAAAATTGGCTGGGTGGTTAACAGTGAGGTTGAGTGTCTTGGGCTACAGGAAGATATAGACGGGATGGCCAAATGGGCAGATAAATGGCAGCTGTATTTTAACCCTGAAAAGTGAGGTGATACGCTTTGGAAGGAGTAATTTGACAAGGAAGTATTCAATGAACAGTATGACACTAGGAAGTTCTGAGGAACAAAGGGTTCTTGGCGTGTTGTCCATAGATCACTGAAGGTGGAGGGGCAGGTTAGTGGGGTGGTGAAAAAGGCATATGGGATACTTGCCTTTATCAAATCGAGGCATAGATTACAAAAGTCGGGAGGTCATGTTGGAGTTGTATAGAACCTTGGTGAGGCCACAGTGGAGTACTGTGTGCAATTCTGGTTGCCACTTATAGGAAGGATGTGATTGCACTGGAGGGGGTGCAGAGGAGATTCACCAGGATGTTGCCTGGGATGAAACATTTAAGTTATGAAGAGAGGTTGGATAGACTTGGGTTGTTTTCGTTGGAGCAGAGAAGACTGAGGACTGACCTGATTGAGGTGTGCAAGTTTATGAGGGGCATGGACAGGGAGCAGCTGTTGAAGGGTCAGTCACAAGGGGACATAAGTTCAAGGTGAGGGGCAGGAGGCTTGGAGGGGGGGGGGAAATGTGAGGAAAAACTTTTTTACCCAGAGGGTTGTGATGGTCTGGAGTGCACTGCCTGGGAGGGTGGTGGAGGTGGGTTGCCTCACATCCTTTAAAACGTACCTGGATGAACACTTGACATGTCATAACATTCAATGCTATAGGCCAAATGCTGTTAAATGGGATGAGGTAGGTAGGTAGGTCAGATGTTTCTCACCTGTCGATGCTGTCTCAATGGGCCGAACGGCCTCTTCTGCATTGTGAGATCCTGTGATTCTGCGAATTCTATTCTCATTCCCTTTGTCCTGTACCGATAACCCATCTTAATGTCTCATGATGCTCTACATTGCTTTGATGATCTTTCTCTAGATTACAATCACTCTACACCACCTTCTCTAACCAAGAATGCTCTCAAGCTCCTTTATTTTCTTCCTGAGCACCAACCACTATTTGTCCAGACCCCTTCTTCTGCTTGGCTCATCTTCTTTCTTAATGAGTTCTCACTTAACTTTGTACACTATTTCCTGCTTTAAAACATTTATGGGATCCCATGCACCCGAAATGCTTGCTTTTGTGAACCATTGCTTGTTCCAGTTCTGCATTAGCCATTGATTTCTACTTCTGTTGCTTTGGAGCAGAAGGACACGATCACCAATCCGGAGACCATTGATGCTTTCTTCCAGTAAAACTCTATTCCTTCACTCCTTTTCTCCATATCTGTAGTACACTCTCATAACTCAACATCTACACTTGACCAGATGTGTTGTAATATTTCGTCTGAGGTTTTTCCTCACCTGTGCATTATGATTCTACAAGTGTTTGGTGGTTTTTGTCATTATTTCAAGTTGCAAAAGTCTGAGGGATGCTGATAGACTTTTTGCTAGCTTCAAAACTTCTGCACAAACCAGTTACACTCGGATGTGGGTGCAGTCATGGGTATTTCCCTTTGAATACAAAATGACTTAGAGAATGAAGAAGCCAAACACAGTAGGACAAGCTGCAGCAAGAGGGGAGAAGGATGGCAGGGAAAAGAAGTGCTCTCAGCAAGAGGCCATATCTTCCCAGGGTGTTCCGGCAGCATTCTCCCATCAGAACCTCAATGAGGAACAGTGTGTGAAACGTGCACTTCGGTAAGGACTTCCTCTTGAAATCTGCAACCTCTTGCAGCCACATCTACAACTACAGAACAGGGCAAGGACCACATTGCCAGTAGCTGGGAAGGTGACCGTGGTGGTGAGTGTTTAATGCATCTGGCTTCTTTCATGCTGCAACTGGAGATATTTGAAACATCTCAGTTTGCCATTCACTGGTGTGTAGGTCTTGGGAGGGTGGGGGGCTGAGGAAGGGAGTTGAGAGGAAAATCACTGAGGCGCTCTATTCAAAGAGTGCTTACTAAATTTAGTTCTCTCTTGTCAGGGAAGCAGGAAAGCAAGCACATAGCTTTGCAAGGATTGCAGGCTGCTGGCTTCCCCACTGTGCCATACACAAATTGCTTTGCGGCGGCTGCACGTCAACTCTGTCCTATATCAGAAAGGAGATGGGTTTCATTCCCTCAAGTCCAGTTAGTGGGTGACTACGGAGTGTGGCATGCAGGTCAATGCCACCACAGGAAATCAAGGGAGCTGCTGGGTGACTGATGACATGATCGATGGCTTCTATGTGTAAACATGCACAGTATGTGTACAATGAAAGCTATCATACCATTTAAAATGTGGCAGAACAGACCATTGACATACAGAATGAACACCTCTGCTCCTTGCACCACTCAGGAAGAGCCATGCAGTATACAGCAGAGTAGATGTCAGCATTAATGGTGGTCTACTGCATATTGTCCAACTTTGCCATTATAATAGGGCAACCCTTGTAACTAGCTGTACAACGATCACCTGATCGGGAGGAGGAAGCAATCTTTCTCCTTAGGCTATTCATGAAGAATTCATCCCAGTGTGATACTGGTAAACTTAACTTCAATCTCCCATTCACCAACAGTTCCACACCTTATCTCTCCTTTTATCACTGGCTGTCAGAGAGTTCACTTGGCCAGAATTAAAAAAAATAAGTCACCTCAAAATAAAAATTGCAAACCAAATTTATAAACTGCAGCATGGCTGGCAGAAGAGGAGTTAGCTGCAGATTGCCTTGGAGGATGACTGATCATGTTTGGGCCAAGAAGGCCAGTCTTCAGGTTGCACAAAAACAAGAAGTCCAGGAAAAACTCAGCAGGTCTAGCATCATCTATGGAGAGAGAAACAAAGAAGGGGGTGGGGGGGGAGATTAAAAAAAAAGGGGATAAAACCAAATGCAGACTGGGTGTCTGCTTTGCAGAACACCTCCAGTCTGTCCGCAAGCATGACCCAGGCCTTCTGGTCGCTTGCCATTTCAACACACCATCCTGCTCTCATGCCCGTCCTTGGCCTGTTGCAATGTTCCAGTGAAGCCCAACGCAAACTGGAGGAACAGCACCTCATCTTCCAATTAGGTACTTCACAGCTTTCCAGAGTTCAACAACTTCAGACCATGAATTCTCTCCTCTATCCTCACCCTTTTTAAATCCCTTTTTTTCTACATTCATTATTTTTTATCCACTTACTTTTATTTTACACATGGTTTTATCCCCTTTTTTAATCCCCCCCTTCTATCCCATTTTCTATCCTTTTTTGCCCCACCATTGCCCCCTCCCCCATCCCAACTCCAAAAGGGCCATCTGTTACTTGTTCTATGTTGTTCTTTCACACAATGCTACCCTTGCTCTGTTATCACATTCTGCTTTCTTACCTTTACACTATTATCAGCACCTTTTTAGCCCTTACTGTTACCATTAACATTCCCTTTGTCCTTTAGTTCATGACATTTTTGTCAATATCTCCTTTGTCCCCACCTATCGCTGGCATTTTATCCAGCTTCACCTGCTCCATCCCCTTAAACAGTATAAATTTAATCTCATTTCCACTTCTCTTCAGCTCTGAAGAAGGGTCATACAGACTCAAAACGTTAACTCTGTTTCTCTCGCCACAGATACTGCTAGACCTGTTGAGTTTTTCCAGAATTTTCTGTTTTTGTTTTAGATTTCCAGCATCCACAGCATTTTGCTTTTATCTTCAGGTTGCACCATCTCACCTTGGGAGCAAAAGTCTGAGCTGGCTGGCAGTCAGTGCCCTTGCTGTTGCCTGAGTGGCAGAGGTGGGAGGCTGAATGCGGTCTTTGCAAGAGAGCACAAGGGATTCTTGCTCCATGGAGCCACTGCCACTCTCCAGAGATAGTGTCCCAGCAATCCTAGTAATCAATTGGAGGACAGATTGCTGGACTGCTATGACAACTTGCAAGCCCCTTAGCACACTACAATTTACAGCTATTATGACAGCTGTCTGAACTTGCATGGCAGAAAGCTAACCTTAAGATACAGCAATCTCAGTTTCCACTGCAGCACTCAGATGTCGATGGCCGTTGCTTGTACTGCAATGCAAGCTGCAACATCATCCATCAGATAATGCATGTTTAAATCCAGAAGGGTGTGAATGAAATTGGTCAACACTTCCATACTGGCAAGGATGAGGCTCAAGCTCTGAGTAAAGCCCTGTGCCAAGTTGGTGCTGGGCTCCTCATGCTGCTTGGCATTGAACACAGGTTGACAGAAATCCCAATGGGCCAAGCATTGTGTAGTGCTTCTCTCGGTTGCCCCATCGAACTAATCTGTGTCTTCTGTAGCAGAACCCACACTGCCATCTGGGGAGCTCTCTCTACCACCAAGGAGAACAAGGATAGTAAGTGCATGGGAACACCACCACCTTTGAGTTCCTCTCCAAGACCACAGAGGCAGATCTCTGCCCTGGCTGCTGGTCATTCATGCCCAGTGTCTCGCCATGTGCAGATCCCACCACTATCCTCCCTTCTAAATTACATGCAATTTCAGTATCTGAGCTGGCAGCTGCGAGCGTGAAAATGCATGACTGTACGTCTCCAGCATCACTAGCTTCTTGGAGTTCCTCCACTGACTGGTGGGGTAGCACTTCTTGGGTATCTCAAAGCAAAAAGGCATAAAAGCTAAGGTTGTGGTGAGGGGAGATGTGTGGTCAATTAAGAAGTCCATGCTTACAACATTTGCAGCTTGTAAGTAAGAGATTGTGGGAATGAGGAGGAAAAAAATTAATACAAGAATACTATCACCGATGATTTAACACTGTCGCTGGCGATTAACTCAGCAATGGATGTTCCAATAATGGTGAGAATTCTCCTAACATGCAGGCACACTTGCCCCCTATAGGTAGTCCCTGCTGCCCCAGTTTAACACCACCTTCTCCTGTAAGAGAGAGAAAAAGGCATCAGTGAGCGTCATGCAATATGTTTGGCTAATGTGGCTGTCATAATAGCAAGTTGTGAGAAATGGATGTGAGGGTTAAGCAGTGCTATGTGCAAGAGTGAACTGAAGCATAGGAATGTTGGCTATGATTCTGAATGGTAGTGATTGGTAGTGGTGAGTGATGAAGGCAAGGTGAATTGAGCTGGTGTAGTTGGCAAGATATGGCATTTGAAAATGCATTCACTAACCTGGTGTACTAATTTGAGCTCACTGAACTTTTGTGACTCTGCATCCAGGTTGTTGGGGCTTGATTGCTGGTATTTACCTCCACTTACTTGTTCCCTGACTGCTTTTTGACCATCTGTCTGGAGAGACTCCTGGCTCACTATGGATACAGGGCATTGCTCCTTCTTTCCACCTCCTCCACCATGACCTTTAATGCAGTATTGGAAAACCATGGAGCCTGCTATCTCTCCCATATTGTGTCATTGTTCACATAGACTCACTTGCTGCATAGCTATCAGCATGAGCTCCTGCAGCAACACACCCCTCCCTTTAAGAGGTGGAGGCTAACTTTAAGCAGAGTACGGTAGCTTTGAATGATGCTAGCAAGTAAGTCCTAGGAGCAAAATTATGGCCCTGGTGCTTCACCTATTTCTGAGTCCCTTGTCTCTCCACCCACACCACCCCTCCACCCCCAACTCCGCCGTTATTCCTCTCCCTCAATCACGCAGGTTATTTCTTCTCCCGTTTCAAGATTCACCAATCAATTTTCTTTACTTTAAACCTTCCTCTCTTTCATGTTCTCCTTCACTGGGGCAGGTGGCTTATCACTTCTTATTTCAGCATTCGACTCAACCAGCCAACAAAACCTTTATGTCAGGGGTGGGTGGGTGAAAGATTGGGGTTGGGGGGGGAGGTGGCAGTGTGTGGAATTCAGAATGTCATAAAAATCTTCCCAAAGGACTCTGCAACAGGTTAGGAACTGCCTCACACAAGGATATGGCAAGCACCCAACAAGTTTGATCAACCATAAGCTTCACACAGATGATAGACACATTTGAAGTCAAGTCCCAAAACTTTTACACACCTGTTTTCAAAAATGTAGGTCAAGCAGTGACCACATGTAAGCAAATTATTTTAACCTATAAGTGAATAAAGGCAAGAATCATGCTCAACCGCTTTGGATGTCTGAAATCGCAAAGGATCTCCACAGAAAAAGTTAACTTAGGCAGGATTTACGTTGAGTCTTTATTTCGGCAGGATCAAATGACTCGGTGAAGTGAATAAACAAACAGTTGAATACCGGTAGTCCCCCACCTCGCAAAGCCATTAGTATTTGGCATGCACCGATTCCCCTGTCCCCTTTTCACTGTGCATGCACACTCAGGGCCCCAACCATTGTTGATTTGGTGCCAGCAGCAGGAGACAATTTAAACAGCCAAGTTGTTTGAGCCCGAGCCCCCTCTAGGGCACGAGCTGCGGTGTTTTGCACCTTTAGCACCTGCCTCTCCCACACCTTCCTCCCGTGCCCCTCCATGATGCATGCAGCCAACTAACAGTGTGGTTAGCTGACTAATGAAACTGGAGTCAATGGGAATGAGAGGAAAAACCCTCCACTTGTTGGAGTCATACCTAGCACAAAGGAAGATGGTTGAAGTTACTGGAGGTCACTCGTCTCAGCTCCAGGACATCATTGCAGATGTTTCTCAGGGTATCGTCCTCAGCCCAACCATTTTCAGCTGCTTCATCGATGACCTTCCTTCCATCACAAGGCCAGAAGTGAGAATGTTCGGTGATAATTGCACAATGTTCAGCACCATTCGTGACTACTTAGATACTGAAGCAGTCTGTGTCCAAATGCAACAGGACCTGGACAATGTCCAGGCTTGGGCTGACAAGTGGCAAGTAACATTCATGCCACACAAGGACCAGGAAATGACCATCTCCAACAATAGATAATCTAACCATTGCCCCTTGACGATCAATGGCATTACCATCACTGAATCCCCCACTATCAACATCCTGGGAGTTACTATTAATTAGAAAATGAACTGGACTAGCAATGTAAATACTGTGGCTACAAGAGCAGGTCAAAGGCTAGGATGACTAACTCACCTCTTGACTCCCTAAAACCTGTCCCCCATCTACAAGGAGTGTGATGGAATATTCCCCACTTGCCTGGATGAGTGCAGCTCTCACGACACTCAAGAAGCTTAACACCAGCTAGGACAAAGCAACACACTCAATTGACACCACATCCACAATAATTCACTCCCTCCACCACCGACAGTAGTGTGTACCATCTACAAGATGCACTGCAGGAATTCACCAAGGCTCCTTAGACAGCACCTTCCAAACCCATGATCACTACCATCTAGAAGGACAAGAGAAGCAGATAGATGGGAACACCGCTGCCAGCAAGTTCCCCTCCAAGTCACTCACCATCCTGACTTGGAAATATAACACTGCTCCTTCGCTGTCGCTAGGTCAAAAACCTGGAAATCCCTTCCTAATAGCACTGTGGGTGTACCTACACCACTTCGACTGCAGCGGAACAAGGCAGCAGCTCACCACCACCTTCTCAAGGGCAACTAGGGATGGGCAATAAATACTGGCCCAGCCAGCAAAGCCCAGGTCCCATGTGTGAATTTTTTAAAATGGCCCTTTGAAGTTGCACCAGTCCCTCAGATTGAAGGATCTGAGACTAAGCTGTCAGTAATCTCAACAAAAGTGAAGCTTTTTCAAGGGATAGTAAGAACTATCAATAGATCTGGAAAGTGTCTAGCTTCAGACAGCATCCAGAAGGCTCTGTAGGCTAAGAACATTAGCATTGCGATCTATTTTTCTCCCCTGCTTTTGACCGCAAGCCCCACCCAAGGCAGTTCTTGGGGGAAATGTGGGTCTATAGTAATAACTTGAACCAGAAATATGGATAGATTGAGGTCCCTCAGAACAGAGGGGTCTTCAGATCCACATCACCTTATTTATGCTCAGGCATGGGGAGGGAAATAAAAATCTGTCCTAGAATCTGATCTTCCTCCAGGGCCATCTACAGCCCTCTGGTCTGAAAAATAGAATTTAGCAACTTCACCTTTCCCTTTTTTCTGTGATTTCCTTCAATTTTAAAGTTTGTCACTTTTATTCCTTTTAATTTATTTTAGGATGACCAATGCACATCACTTCATAAGTTTTAAAACAACCTGGTTAGAGCTATAACAATTCTCTTAGTGTTTATAACCTCTACCCACTGCTCCTCAATTATCTTCTGTTTTGGTCAGCCCAACACAGACATGATAACCTTAATGGCCTCCTTCAGTAAGGTAGCCTTCTATAGTTCTATCAAAAAAAACTCCTTGAATTAGAAAGTTACATTCAAGTCACACTTCAGTTTAGTACTGTTGGAGTGCTCTATTGTTAGTAATGCTGTCTTTCAGATCAGACATTAAATGGAGGTCCTAAAAGCCTATTAGTTGGACACAAAAGATCCAGTGGGAATATTCAAAGAGTAAGAAGGAATTCTCTCGCTGACCTGGCCAATTTTTAAGCCCTTAACCAACACCACAACTACAGATTAAATGATTATTTATCACATTTGTTCTGTGGATCACAAAATTATCCTACATACCATTTCAATGGTAATTTATTGGTCATGAAATACTTTGGGAAGGCATGTAAATATGAAATATGTTCTCGTGTTCTTGTGTCACTTCTGATGCAGGTATTTCAGCCAAACCATTCACCCTTTTCTCAATCCAGAAATTATTTATGAAGAGATATTAATATATATGATGTCATTGGAAATTATTTTAAATTGGGCTTGTTGTAGGTTCTGTGTCTGTGAGTGTGTCTGTGTGTGCCTTAATTGGATTAAAGCCAGCTAGTCTGGGTACTTTGATGTATAGTAGTTTTGAGATGTAAACAGTAAAGTAGAAGGGACTTTTGCATTTTGTTGAATAAACCATTCAAAGACTGGGAGTGAAATCTTACACATAGCTAGGAGACACCAAGCAATATGTTTATATTACTTAAAAATTGGTATTATGAAAGGGGTTTTATTGTTAGAAGAGGTGGAGTTCAAAGGGCCTGGTGATACAATGAGAATTTGCATTCAAAAGGAGAGTCTGGGTATAACAGAAAGGAGTTGTGCATGTGCAGGGCAGAGGCATTTAAGATCAAAGTCTGTAAGCCTACCACTGTGTCTGCAAAGGAACCAAATTGAAACGGACCTCATTTTGAATTCGTAAGGTGAAAATGCTCTGCCTGGTATCTGGTTAAGTCTTTGGTTACTGTTGCCTTAGTGGAGATTAATTTGGGAATTTGTTAAAAGTTATGATAGTAATAATTTGTAGCCATGTGTATTTAATTTGTTATAAATTAATGTCTCATTAAGTGTGATATAAAAACCTCTCAAGAACTGGTGGTTTTATTCCTGAATTTAGAGCTGCAACTCAAACATACCAATTGAAAATATATGTTATGACAGTTGTTTAAAGTTTCCCTCTGGGATTTTAAAAAACTCAGTCTTCACAAGCTGCTGTGTCATAACACATTTTATCCTAGTTTTCTTTTGTAGTTGCAATGAAGAAAAACCTCCCAAAAACATTTTGAGAAGTTAATTTCACTTTAATAATGTAGCTTGGTGCTTTAAATGAAACAACTTAATCAGAAGTTAATGCGCAAATTCACCTAAACCTATTCGAGGCACTTCTAGTTAGGAGATTCAGCCATCCTGTGATTAGTTTAGAGAATCAAAGCAAATTAGCATAGGTGGGGGATAGGATGCAAGATGATGAGAAGCAGAACTGATGAAAAGCAGGGAAGAGACACAGCAGGGAAGTAAGGGACATGATCAGATCAGTGAATGGACTGGCAAGTTATAACTAGTGGACTGCTGCAGAGATCAGTGTCAGAGCCTCAACTGTTTACAATCTATATCAATAACCTGGACAAAGGGACCGAATGTATGGTTGCTAAATTTGCTGCTGACAAAGATAGGTAGGAAAGCGAGTTGCTAAGAGTACTTAAGGAATCTGCAAAGGGATATAGATTATCTAAGTGAATGAGGAAAGTTTGGCAGATGGAGTGTAATGTGGAAAAACGTAAATGAGGAAGATTGGAAAAGCAATGTAATATTTAAATGGAGCTAGATTGCAGAACTCTGCGGTACAAAGGCATCGGGATGTTCCGGTACATGAATCACAAGAAGTTAGGATGCAGATACACTAAGTGATTAGGAAGGCAAATGGAATGTTGGTGTTTATTGCAAGGGGAATGAATATATAAGTAGGGAATAAAAACAGAAACTGCAGATGCTGGAAATCCAAAACAAAAATACCCAGAAAAACTCAGCAGGTCTGGCAGCACCGGCAGAGAAGAGCAAAGTTGACGTTTCGAGTCCTCATGACCCTTCAACAGAACTAAGTAGAAATAGGAAAGGGGTGAAATATAAGCTGGTTTAAAGGGCGGGGGGTGCGGTTGTTGGGACAAACAACCAGTGATAGGAGGAGATAATCAAAAGATGTCACAGACAAAAGAACAAAGAGGTGTTGAAGGTGGTGTTATTATCTAAAAGAATGTGCTAATTAAAAGTGGAGAGCAGACAAGCAAGGTAGCTCTAGTGGGAGTGGGGTGAAATAAACCATGGGTGGAATATGTTTAAAAATAATGGAAATAGGTGGGAAAAGAAAAATCTATATAAATTATTGGAAAAGACAAAAGGGAGGGGGAAGAAATGGAAAGGGGCTGGGGATGGAGGAGGGAGTTTGAGATCAAAATTTGTTGAAGTCAATATTCACCTCATCTTCCGACTAGACACTTTACAGCCTTCCAGACTAGAGCTATCTTGCTTGTCCTGCTCTCCACTCGTAATTAGCACATTCTTTTAGATAATATTACCACCTTCAACACCTCTTTGTTCTTTTGCCTGTTACACCTTTTGATTATCTCCTCCTATCACTGCTTGTTTGTCCCAACATCAACCACCCCCCCCACCCCACCAGATTATATTTCACCCCTTTCCTATTTCTACTTAGTTCTGTTGAAGGGTCATGAGGACTCAAAACGTCAACTTTGCTCTTCTCCGCCAATGCTGCCAGACCTGCTGAGTTTTTCCAGATATTTCTGTTTTTATAAAAGTAGGGAAGTTTTGCTACAGTGTACAGGACTTTGGTGAGACCATATCTGGAGTACTCAGTACAGTTTTGATCTCCCCACATAAGAAAGGATATAATTAGAAGTTCAGTTCAGAGAAGGTTCACTCGGCTGATTCCCAGAACGTTGGGGTTATCTTATGAGGAAAGATTGGGCCCATATACATTGGAGTTTAGAAGAATGAGAGATGATCTTATTGAAAGATACAAGATCCTGAGGGGACTTGATAGGGTGGATGCTTGTGGAAGAGACTAGAACTAGGGGACACAGTTTGAAAATAAGGAATCTCCCATTTAAGATGGAGGTGAGGAGAAATTTTTTCTCTGAGAGTCGTTAATTTGTGGAGTTCTCTTCTCTAGAAGCAGTGGAGGCAGGGTCATTAAATCATTGTAAGGCCGAGTTAGATAGATTGACAAGGGAGTCAAAGGTTATAAGAGGTAGACAGGAAAGTAGAGTCAATGCCGCAATTAGATCTTATCAAATGGCAAAGGAGGATCGAGAGGCCGAGTGGCCTACTCCTGCTCCTAAATCTCATGCTTATTTGTGAAATCAGTAATTAAAAATAGGAGAGTTGATGTCAAAAGTGGTGTGATAGAAAGGAGCTACGGCAATCTGTGTCAGAATGTTCTCTCCATTCCTCTCTCTCACATCTGGTGGGCTCCTTTCCTATCTTTTCCCACCACAAAAAAAATCCAAGGGCAAAAATTCACAAATGGATGAAAATAAACTTCTTGGGTAAAATCCTCATTTCCTCCACCTGACTGCATGATTCCAAAGTCTAGTTCACCATCTGTGTGTAACCTGACATTCAAGGACTTTTAAACAAAAAAAAACTGGGGAAGACTGTGGCCCGAGCCAACATGAACCTCAGCGACTAGACTACAATAAATTTGCCACTCAACAGGAAAGTGTCGGGGAGGGGGCGGTGGTGGTGGTGGTGGGAGGGAGGCAGTGGCGCACTGGTATTGTTGCTAGACTAGTAATAGAGACTGAGGATAATGCTTTGGGGATCTGGGTTCAAATTCCGTCATGGCAGGATTTGAATTCAATAAAAATCTAAGGATGACCATGTAACCATTGCCATAAAAACCCATCTGTTTCACAAATGTTCTTTAGGGAAGGAAATCTACCGTCCTTACCTGGTCTAGCCTACATGTTACTCCAGGCCCACAGCAATGTGTTGACTCTCAAATGCCGTCTGAGCTAGGCAACGAGGGATGGGTAATAAGTGCTGGCCTGTCCAGCGATGCCCACATCCCATGAACAAATAAAAAAAAAGAACCATTAAAAGTATCTGCAATTTTCCTCCTCAGCAACAGAAACTTCTTGGCCCAAAGTTTTCACTAGTTTGACCAGAGCAAATCATTTAAAATAATGTTTCCACAATCTTTAATGCTGGTTTTTATAATTCCATCATGTTGGTCTCTGACTCTGACCACAAAACTGGCTACACCACCAGGTCAAAATAATGGGAATGATGAATCTCCATCAATTGTGTCTGTTTGTGACCATTCATGAAGGATTTAATAAGTAAGCTGGGACATTTTTTTTTAAAAAAGCGCAAAGGCATAAGGCGGCTCATTTTAAAAGTTCTAAAATATTACTAGGTACAGCTTGGGAATCCTTTATCTGTAAATCTAGTCTAGCCAGTGACACTCAAATCCCATGAACAAATAAAAAAAAATCTGAAAACCAAACACATTCAAAAACGACAGTCTTTTGAACCTCATCGATCTTTAGCGCAGGACGTCTGTGGTCCAAGCCGACACGAACCTCACCGACCGCACCCAACCTTTATTATTCAATGGTGCATCTTATTTTTCTATCAATTTTATTTACTTTAGACGATAGCTAGCCTAGGCTTAGGGCATTGTAATGTAAGTAGACCTAGGCCTATTTGCAGTACCCGAAAACAGAAATTATCTGAAATCTGAAATGCAATCTGCCCGAGGGTCTCAGGTAAAGGATACTCAACCTATATTTAGTTTACTAAGAAGCTGAATACTATACACTGAGGAAACCATTAAGTGGCTCAGAAGGGTTTTTGTTTTGGTTTCAAAGTCCTTGAACGTCAGGTTACACACAGATGGTGAACTAGACATTCCCAAAACACTTATTTTGCAATAAACTCATTTTCAGCCTTATTAATAAAATTGCACCAAGTAAGTACTCTTAAATACAATGAATGTGTAATCCAAATAAATAAAATTACATTCTATGACACTGCCTGATTGCACTGGGTCATGAAGAGCTATTTATTTGAGCAAAGAAGTTTAAGAAACTTGAACCTTGACAATACTTTGAAAAACCAGTGCAATTTTAAACGCAATTTGTGCCCAGACTGCCAATTGAAGCCAAAGTAGAAACACTTTTATTTGTATAAAAATGAAGATTTACATAATACACAATAGTACGACTAAGCTTACATATGCAGTTCATTATCTGCATCTGAAAAGTCTTCATTGACAATCTGTTTGAAAGCTTATTCTACTGAAAGCATGGGCTATTTTTTATGTCTTCCTTTTAACATTTGTGGATCTTTCTATTCAATACTTTTCCTGTGACATACAGTCCATTACCTTTCTCCTTGCCGAATGCACTTAGCTAACAATCTACATGCCTAGTCAAAATGTGTAAAGATATGAGATATTATTTTGACCCCGTTATATACACTTCTTTTAAATAGGAACTTCACCATGGCCCGTGAATGTATGATCCATACACTTCAAAACAATGGCTTACTTTGGCACAATCCACAAATGCACAATTCACATACTATTATTATTTTCTCTTTCATCTGTTGCTCTGTGGAAAATTGTTGATTTCAACACGTAAAATTATTGACCTTGAAGCTTGGAAAGTGGAAGGTCGATGAAAAGAGACCATGGACAAAAGGTTAAGGTATTCAGAAACAACAAAGGTAGGATAGCATGACATTACATGACATGAGGAGAATAGCTGAGGAGTGGAAGAGGGCACAAAAGATGAGCAACAAACACATTGTGATGAAAGAGGAATAAGAGATGCACAAGATTTGTTTAATCTGTTGCTGTGTGAACTCAGACATATTATTCTATATATCCATCTTAAAAGAATTCATTAGACATATAATATTAGAAATATATAGCATTTTATTCTGTTATATGTGTACTGTATTCTCCATGTGCAGAATAAATTAACTATATACATATAATAGGACAGTTATATATAAATATAGTTTATCATTTGTAACAAGGCATAACATACATATTTGCATTACTAAGATAGTGCTTCTATCATATCGAGCAGTTTAACACCTGACTAAACCGTAAACAATGCCTCAGGATATCATGTATTCTTTTACTATATTGTGGATGGTATATTGTTTGAAATCTGGTACTATATTACTGTCTTCATTCATCTGAGGCATAGGAAGAGAAAAATTAATTTTACACTGTTCCTCCGGCCAAACAGGTTGCTTTTCAATAATCTGTATTATGCTTTACACTGTAGTATTGTTGCAAAACCTTGAGCAAATTGGATGAAATAGCTAACTTCAAATTTAAATTCAAACCAAGCAAAGCCCCTATTCTTACTTGTCCTAATAAACTCAAACTTGAAGTGGATTATGCTTTAGTTCCAATTAATGCCCATGCGTTATGATTCAAGATCTTGGCATAAATTGCAGACAAAAACTCTATTCGTTATCATTGAGTAAGTAAAGCAGCAGAGTGGTTGAGAAAAAATGCATAATCCATCTTCAGCTGACTGAAGAGATACTTGAGCAGCTATCATAACTACAGACAATTTCTACAATTATTATGAACTGCAGACTTGATAAGAACATAAGAGCATTTCATAAATTTTAGATACATCTTTGCTCAGATCTAAACTTTATTTTAGTAACTCCAATTAACACGATAAATCAATTCAACATTAAGGAGATTCGAGAGTCTCAAACCACTACTTTAGGATATCAAGACTGTGTAGACCTCAGTCAACTCAATCATTAAGGAGCCTAACTAAATGACAATTTCAGAAAAATATTCTTTGATGAATTCAGACAATCTAATACATAATATGGAAGCAAATAGGTGCAAATTATTCAATTTTATCTCACTTCATGATGGTATAGCCATTAGCTGTATCCTATTTTGCAATAGCTAAACTCCATTAGTAACTGCAGCATCCAGTGTTAGCACAACATGCAAAACATTATCACACACAGATCACAAAGCAGCTGCATACCATCACAATCGCCCACCTGGCCCATTTAATGAAGTAAGGCAAATGGTTGAGCAGATTGAATGTGTAAAAGGAATATCGGGTAATCTCTGTCACTGTCCAGGTGACCAAGAAAAGAACGACGCTTTCCTCATTCTGGATCTGCAGATTGTTCCATGAGAAAAAAGGCAAGTTCAGAAATAAATCATGTAAATGATATTGGTTTTAAGTCCCAGATTGAGAAGTGCATTTGATTCCCCCTTCCTACTCTGCAGACTATGCTCAGAGAAATACCTGAGCACAAATCAGTACACCACACATACTTTGCAGTGACAAACTACAATATATTTCACATCAGTATTATGTAAAACAAAAACAGAATTACCTGGAAAAACTCAGCAGGTCTGGCAGCATCGGCGGAGAAGAAAAGAGTTGACGTTTCGAGTCCTCATGACCCTTCGACAGAACTTGAGTTCGAGTCCAAGAAAGAGTTGAAATATAAGCTGGTTTAAAGTGTGTGTGCGGGGGGGGGGGTGCGGAGAGAGAGAGAAGTGGTGGGGGGGGCGGTGGTGTGGTTGTAGGGACAAACAAGCAGTAATAGAAGCAGATCATCAAAAGATGTCAACAACAATAGAACAAAAGAACAGTTAGGTGTTAAAGTTAGTGATATTATCTAAACGAATGTGCTAATTAAGAATGGATGGTAGGGCACTCAAGGTATAGCTCTAGTGGGGGTGGGGAGAGCATATAAGATTTTAAAATATTTAAAAATAATGGAAATAGGTGGGAAAAGAAAAATCTATATAATTTATTGGAAAAAAAAAAGGGGGAAACAGAAAGTGGGTGGGGATGGGGGAGGAAGCTCAAGACCTAAAGTTGTTGAATTCAATATTCAGTCTGGAAGGTTGTAAAGTGCCTAGTCGGAAGATGAGGTGTTGTTCCTCCAGTTTGCGTTGGGCTTCACTGGAACAATGCAGCAAGCCAAGGACAGACATGTGGGCAAGAGAGCAGGGTGGAGTATTAAAATGGCAAGCGACAGGGAGGTTTGGGTCATTCTTGCGGACAGACCGCAGGTGTTCTGCAAAGCGGTCGCCCAGTTTACGTTTGGTCTCTCCAATGTAGAGGAGACCACACTGGGAGCAACGAATGCAGTAGACTAAGTTGGGGGAAATGCAAGTGAAATGCTGCTTCACTTGAAAGAAGTGTTTGGGCCCTTGGACAGTGAGGAGAGAGGAAGTGAAGGGGCAGGTGTTGCATCTTTTGCGTGGGCATGGGGTGGTGCCATAGGAGGGGGCTGAGGAGCAGGGGGTGATGGAGGAGTGGACCAGGGTGTCCCGGAGGGAGCGATCCCTACAGAATGTCGATAGGGGGGGTGAAGGGAAGATGTATTTGGTGGTGGCATCATGCTGGAGTTGGCGGAAATGGCGGAGGATGATCCTTTGAATGCGGAGGCTGGTGGGGTGATAAGTGAGGACAAGGGGGACCCTATCATGTTTCTGGGAGGGAGGAGAAGGCGTGAGGGCGGATGCGCGGGAGATGGGCCGGACACGGTTGAGGGCCCTGTCAACGACCGTGGGTGGAAAACCTCAGTTAAGGAAGGAGGACATGTCAGAGGAACTGTTTTTGAAGGTAGCATCATCGGAACAGATGCGACGGAGGCGAAGGAACTGAGAGAATGGGATGGAGTCCTTACAGGAAGCGGGGTGTGAGGAGCTGTAGTCGAGGTAGCTGTGGGAGTCGGTGGGTTTGTAATGGATATTGATGGACAGTCTATCACCAGAGATTGAGACAGAGAGGTCAAGGAAGGGAAGGGAAGTGTCAGAGATGGACCACATGAAAATGATGGAGGAGTGGAGATTGGAAGCAAAATTAATAAATTTTTCTAAGTCCCGACGAGAGCATGAAGCAGCACCGAAGTAATCATCGATGTACCGGAGAAAGAGTTGTGGAAGGGGGCCGGAGTAGGACTGGAACAAGGAATGTTCCACATACCCCATAAAGAGACAGGCATAGCTGGGGCCCATGCGGGTACCCATAGCCACACCTTTTATTTGGAGGAAGTGAGAGGAGTTGAAAGAGAAATTGTTCAGCGTGAGAACAAGTTCAGCCAGACGGAGGAGAGTAGTGGTGGATGGGGATTGTATGGGCCTTTGTTCGAGGAAGAAGCTAAGGGCCCTCAGACCATCCTGGTGGGGGATGGAGGTGTAGAGGGATTGAACGTCCATGGTGAAGAGGAAGCGGTTAGGGCCAGGGAACTGGAAATTGTTGATGTGACGTAAGGTGTCAGAGGAATCATGGATGTAGGTGGGAAGGGACTGGACAAGGGGAGAGAGAATGGAGTCAAGATAACGAGAAATGAGTTCTGTGGGGCAGGAGCAAGCTGAGACGATTGGTCTACCGGGGCAGTTCTGTTTGTGGATTTTGGGTAGGAGATAGAAGCAGGCCGTCCGAGGTTGGGCGACTATCAGGTTGGAAGCTGTGGGAGGAAGATCCCCAGAGAAGGTGAGGTCAGTGACAGTCCTGGTAACAATGGCTTGATGTTCAGTGGTGGGGTCATGGTCGCATGTCTGCGAGAAACGTCCGGCCCATCTCCCGCGCATCCGTCCTCACGCCTTCTCCTCCCTCCCAGAAACATGATAGGGTCCCCCTTGTCCTCACTTATCACCCCACCAGCCCCCTAATTCAAAGGATCATCCTCCGCCATTTCTGCCAACTCCAGCATGATGCCACCACCAAACACATCTTCCCTTCGCCCCCCTTATCGGCATTCCATAGGGATCACTCCCTCCGGGACACCCTGGTCCACTCCTCCATCACCCCCTACTCCTCAACCCCCTCCTATGGCACCACCCCATGCCCACGCAAAAGATGCAACACCTGCCCCTTCACTTCCTCTCTCCTCACTGTCCAAGGGCCCAAACACTCCTTTCAAGTGAAGCAGCATTTCACTTGCATTTCCCCCAACTTAGTCTAATGCATTCGTTGCTCCCAATGTGGTCTCCTCTACATTGGAGAGACCAAACGTAAACTGGGCGACCGCTTTGCAGAACACCTGCGATCTGTCTGCAAGAATGACCCAAACTTCCCTGTCGCTTATCATTTTAACACTCCACCCTGCTCTCTTGCCCACATGTCTGTCCTTGGCTTGCTGCATTGTTCCAGTGAAGCCCAACGCAAACTGGAGGAACAACACCTCATCTTCCGACTAGTCACTTTACAGCCTTACGGACTGAATATTGAATTCAACAACTTTAGGTCTTGAGCTCCCTCCCCCATCCATCCCCACCCCCTTTCTGTTTCCCCCTTCTTTTTTTTTCCCCAATAAATTATATAGATTTTTCTTTTCCCACCTATTTCCATTATTTTTAAATATTTTAAAATCTTTTATATTCTCCCCACCCCCACTAGAGCTATACCATTCTTAATTAGCACATTCGTTTAGATAATATCACCAATTTTAACACCTAACTGTTCTTTTGTTCTATTGTTGTTGACATCTTTTGATGATCTGCTTCTATCACTGCTTGTTTGTCCCTACAACCACACCACCCCCCTCCACTTCTCTCCCCCCACCTAACCCCCCCCCCCCCCCCCCGCCGCCCCCCCCCCCCCCCCCCCCCCCCCCCAACCACCTTAAACCAGCTTATATTTCACCCTTCCTGGGTTTCACCTAGTTCTGTCGAAGGGTCATGAGGACTCGAAACGTCAACTCTTTTCTTCTCCGCCGATGCTGCCAGACCTGCTGAGTTTTTCCAGGTAATTCTGTTTTTGTTTTGGATTTCCAGCATCCGCAGTTTTTTTGTTTTTATTTTTATATCAGTATTATGTATATGATCTTTCCACAAATGCAATCCAATAATGCTACATGGAAGTAACATCAGTGTTGCGGAAACAGTAATTGGTAAAAACAAATTTGTATTGCAGAATTCAGATTTGTTACAAGTTAACAGTACAAAAGCCAACTGGTAAAACCAATTGGCATTTATACAAGTAGTTGCACATATCTATATCAATCTTAACCACTGCAACAAGACCATGTAGGTAAGCCTTACTGCAGTATACGTTCAGTGTATATATGCACGGGTTCCAACTACACTGAACATGTAAGTCTTGTATGTGCTTTTCAAGTAATGCCTGTAGTTTAGCTATCGAGTTTCATTGCAGATTCTGCAAAGGTTACAAGATCCTGCTGTGATTCATCAGTGCAGCCATTTGTCGAATGTGCCATATGGCCTTGAAATATAGGGACAAAGTCTATCCATTATAGGGATAAAGTTAAATAATGCTTAGTTATTAGAATGTACTGGAAGCTAGAATGCACCAGAGTTAAATTCTTAATTTCTGACTGCAAATTTACAAGCTAAAGAAATATGCTAATAGGTGTTTTCTGGCACTGCTAATTTATTGTTTCCTAACATTAGTAACTCAGTGTCACAACCCACCATTTTCTCTATTCTGGCAAGCAACCCATTTAAAGGCAGATTCTCCAACCATGCACCCCATGTTGAAATTCTTACACAGCTGAGATCAAGAACTCAAAACATTGAAATAGAGGGGGCTTGTGTCCTACCATTTCACTGCACAGTCTATTATTCCAATGCACTCCACATTTACAATTATTTAATTGCAACAAATAATCATAAAACAGTGTTTAGTTCTACTGTTTGCCTTCATTTTTCTGTTTTCACTAAGAGAGAAGTTTTCTTTTAAACTTCAGGAAACAGTCAAAATGATATTTCACTCACAGTATTGTGAAATAACAATGTTAGTAAAAATAAATAGCATTAAAGCATGCTCAGCACATATTTAATAATCAGGGGTTGTTTTTATATTATTAGCATGCACTAAGGTCCTACAGTATACAAATGTCAGCTTGCTCAATTGGTAAAACTATTACTTTTTTTAAAAATTCATTCACAGGATGTGGGCTTCACTGGCTGGGCCAGCATTTATTGCCTATCAGTAGGTGCCTTTGAGAAGGTGGTGGTGAGCTGCCTTCTTGAAATGCTTCAATCCGTGTGGATTGCAGCATTTCAAGGCAGCTCACCACCATTTTCTCAGGCACCTACTGATGGGTAATAAACGCTGGCCCAGCCAGCAAAGCCCACAGCCTGTGAATGAACAAAAAAAAAAGCAGACAGCTCAGTGCAGTATTAAAAGAAGTGCTGCATTGTCGGAGGTGCTCTTTTTCAACCATGGCCCCATCTGCTTAGTTAGGTAGATATAAATGAACCCATGGAATTATTCGAGGGAGCAAGGCAAGTCTCCCAGTGCACTAGCAAAACATCATCCCTCAACTAACACTACTAAGAAGAAAATCATTGATTTGGACAGCTTTTCCCAAGACTGAGGGGGGCACAGATTTAAAGTAATTGGCGAAAGAGGCAAAAATGACATGAGAAAATACTCTTTCACACAGCGAGTGATTAAGGTCTGGAATGCACTGGAATGCTGAGTGTATGGTGGAGGCAGCTTCAAATTGAATTATTCAAAAAGGGAATTAGGCTTATCTAAAAAGGAAGAATATGCAGGGTTTTGGGGAGAAGGCGGGAGAACGGCACTAGATGAATTGCTCATTCAGAGAGCTGGTAAAGGCACGATAAGCTGAATGGCCGCCTTCTGCGCTGTAATAATTCTATGATTTGGATTGGTGTTTGTGGCCTTGTTGTATGAACATTGGTTGTTACGTTTGCCTAAAACAACAACAGTAAGTTCACTTCAAAACTAATCCATTAGCTGTAAAGCACCTAGGATGTCCTGAGGATGCAATAAACAGGCAAGTTCTTTTTTCTACAACTGACAGTTGTTTTATTAAGATACAGTAGGCGGAATTTCCCATGCCCATTGGCAGCAGGCATGATAGGCAGCGTGTGCTGACAATATGGCGCGATCGGTTTCACGAAGGCGGGAAGGCAGGTCGCAATCGTCCACTCAGCCCACTGACGGTTGTCAGGGAGCTCATTGTAATACATCAGCATATGATTAAAAGGCCATCCTGCCAGGCTCTTGGACCCCACTGGATTGTCCGTACACATCGGCAGGAAAGCACGTTGACATGCTTCACAACGACATGCAGGTGACATGCACTTGGCGGCCTTCACGTTGGGGGATCTGAGGTGAGCGAACAGCATCATTTTCCACAGCTCACCAGGGTCACCTGTGTGCAGGCTTCAGGGATGCCAGGGATGGGGGGGTGCCTGGGTGAAGTGCTGTCTTGCCTCAGAGGCAACTGTTTTTGGTTGGGGGCAGGCGGGAGGTTTTGTCTGGGCTCAACCAATGCCCAGCCTCGGAGGCAACTGTTGCTGTTGTCGAACTGCAGCCCTAGCGTGGGATCCCATACACAAGATATTGGGGGGGGGTGTGGTGCAGGGTAGGTGAGGGACGTGACCACGTAGTAGGGATACCTCTATCAACTGAACATTCTACGGCAACTGAGACAGATCAGGCGCAGCCACAGTGATATGATTGGGGTTGGAATCCTAGCCTGCCCGCCCATGCAAGCAACACGGAGGCACCAAAGTGCCACCAAGTGCTGCAGACCTTACCGCTCCCAGCCCCTCTACTGCCCTACCCTCCCTGCCCCCAGCCCGGCACAGAGTGCGAGTCCATGACCACTTTACTGGAATGCGCAGCAGTTGGACTGCACACGTTGTACAATCTCCTTGGCAAGACTGGCCATGTAGCAGCCACTGCTGGAGGCTCTCACAGCCCCTTGCAATCTCAGCATCCTGGTGAGGAGCTGTCTCCTCCATGTCACAGGCTGACATGGCAGCCATGCAGCACATTCATCTCTGGCCATCCAAGGAGTGACCAGCACTCTCCAGGAAGCGTTAAGGGGCCATCACACACAGCCAGGAAAGGTGCTAAGTACACCCATGCTAAACAAGTCTCTCTCTCTCTTTCATGCAGCAGGAGGACCACGTCAGGATCATGAAGCCTGGTCACCTAGCTGTATGCCTGACAAACTACAGAGAGTGAAGACAACGGAGGAGAGGATGACTGAGGTGCCTGGCCGCGCAAAGGCGAGCACAATAACCTCAGGAAGAAGGGGTTCCCGTACACACTGCCCAGGAGCGACAGTGAGCCATGGCTGGTCAGTGCCTAGCGACACCCAGGGTCTATAGATGCTGCCTGTAATTCCTGCAGATGACCGAGAACCAGTGTCATCGATGATTGCACATGTCTAAGGACCTGTTGGCTCACATCTGCCACTTACTGCAGGATTTGGCGTCAAGGGGACAAGGCAGGCATCCAGTGCCAGTGGCTGTGAATGTGACCGTGGCACTCAAATTCTATGCCAGTGGCTCCTTTAAGAGCTCCAAAGGTGGGAAAATTCCACCCAGTGTTTCTGATGTTATGGACAAGCTCACCTAAATTAGTTCTGTCCGGCATCTCAATAAAATTCTAATTTGAAGAAATTTTTGAAGTCTTGCATGAAATGTCAGAAACCTGTATTATTTGTCAGGTTTGATATTCCCATGCACTCCAGTATACTGAAGACTTGAAACACACTCAAAGCATTATTTTCACATTGTGAATGCAGCCTGCATTTAATAAACAGCAGGACAGCATTGCAAGCAGTGACATACACTTGCAATCACTTTGACATTTTTTTAAAAAACATTAAAGTTTTTTAACTATCACTTTAAATTTGAACAGCAAGTAATGGGTCAAATTGTACAGACAGTGGCAATTAACAACATTGTTCACGCCCCAGATATGATGATTCACCTGGTAGCTGCAGAATAGCATGCTGGGGCCAAGGTTAAAATTTGCACACACTGTCAGCAGAAGTAGGGTTATACCACCAGGGATTTGAATTGGGAAGGGGAGAGCAGGCCAAAACAAAATTTGTGCTACTAAATTTACAGTTTTTTTTTCTCCATACAATAGCAAAACTATGAGCAGCAGAGGGAGGACCAGTAGGGGCATCAGTATTCAAGAAAATATTGAAACAAACTTACCGGTCTTATACTGTGGATAACAAACCACACCATGAAAATTCTGGACATGACTTGGACCCCAGTAACGAGCACCGAAGTTCGTACTATCCCTTAAAAAAAAGAAGTTACTTCGCAATCAATAAAAAATTCCATATTTAATACCTCTTCAAATCCACCAATTACTCACCAGCAGCACAGTGGATTATCTGTGGAGTATCAAAAGGAAGAAAAAAAAGATTGTTGTAAACATTGTTAAAATTTGCATTGCACATTACATAATCATAATATGGTAATAACAGCAAATCAGTTTTTTTTACCTCTAACAATGCAAACGTCTGGAAAAATTTTAGTGTCTTTTGTATGCTTCTGTATAGTCCCTTATGCGTTCTTTTCTCGTAAGAAAATCGGATCATAGCCACAGCTAGTACCAGCCACCTTGAGACAGAAAGAAGCTAATATAAATATAAACCACAGAAGGTGAAAAAAAATGCAGTAATTTTATAAGGAACAGTCAATTCACGTGATTCAACTCTGAAAGAAGTAATACCACATTACAATACCAAAGACAACAAAATGTCTGCGCAATGAGGGAGTAATAAATTGAATAAAAACAGAAACTACTGAGCACACAACAGGTTGATGAGCATATTAACATGCTCTGTGTAAACCCCATTCAAGGCTGATGTCAGGAAGCATTGCTGGAAATCTGGAACTCTATGAACCCCCCCCCACTGCACCCACCCTATGACCGGTACAAAAAGCTGTCAAGGCTGGATCAGTTGAAAATTTTAAAACTGGTAGTTTTATAAGGCTTTGGGGAATATGGAATAAAGGCAGGTAAATGTAATTAAAGTGTAGGTCAGCCATAATTTAATTGAATGGCAGAAATAGCTGAAGGGGCTGCGTAGTTTACTCCTGTTCCTATGGCATTCTTTAAAATGAGTAAGAAATCACTCTTCTGTTGAAGGGTCATGAGGACTCGAAATGTCAACTCTTTTCTTCTCCGCCGATGCTGCCAGACCTGCTGAGTTTTTCCAGGTAATTCTGTTTTTGTTTAAGAAATCACTATGTGGCCATGAAAAAAAAAACTGCTCCCTATTCCTATCTGTAAGGAGCCAAATAACTGTTGTCTTTTCTCAGAATAACTGACTACTTTTCAGAAAACTCTACTGTAAAAGCAGCAAGCTGTTCAATGTGACTTTATACAACATTATGAAAAAATAGATTTTTCTCAAATAACAAAGAACTGTTAAATATTGCTTGTAGATTATTAGTCTTGCTATTATTGACTAGTACTGGCTTTCAATCTGCTGCCAGGTGAGTATGAAGTTTAAACTGGTACTGTGGGCTGTGTTCATGCTACTGTTACAAGGTCACCTTCTCACAATAAACTAATAAGAATATAATAATTAGAAAAACATTATGCATTTGTTTAGCAACAATATTTGAGGTAAAAAAACTTACCAAAAAATTTAATTCCTAAAGAAACAAGATAAGCACATCATTGTATTGTCTTACATTGAAGTAGGCTGAAATACTGCAGGCTAAGCCATATGTATTTCAAAATCTTTAACTCCATCTTTTACACAAAGTCTGTAATTAAGTTTTTAAAAAGTAATTTTACCCACTTTCAATATGTATTCAGTGGTTTGACATAACTCTTCCCCCTGCCTACAATTCAGTTTTTAAAATGAGACTGAGAAACCTAAAGCCTCATTGTCCCCACTACACAAGATGAATGAAGAAAGATGTTAAAGTCTGTGAAACATTTTAAAGAATACATTATATTTCCCGAAATTAAATATAAACTTGCTGTACAAATGCCATCTACTGATATAATTTATACAATACAATTTGAATTTCCAGAAACATATACCCACAAAAACCATGTGGTGGTAAACATAATCCTTTCAACCCTGGGACCTGAGGGTTTGAACATATGCTAAAATTTCCTTTCTTTCTGTTCAGTTTATGGTTTCCATACGAAAGTTTGAGAAATCTCAACCCAGTTGCAAATTAGCACAAACAAGCGTATGTAAAAAGTCAGTAGAAACTAGCAATCTTCCTCAAAAGATAATATTTGCTATGGGAAGATAAAAGGTTCACAGCAGTGTACTCTGGGGTGCTACTCTGAAATGGGGAATGAGGCACATTCCCAGCACCATTATAGTATGAATCAAAGCTCAAGAGAAGATGGTGAATACTTACAATAAAAACCTTTGCTTAATAACTTAATTAAACTTGCTTTTGATGCAAGTGAGTTATCTTGCCATGCCATTAGAGGATGTTACTTTGGTTTAGATTTTTTCATAATATTTAATAACTGACAGTAAATAAGAAACCTGAATGCTGTAAAACATAACACTGTTTTTTATTTATGCTTTCAGGGGAGGTGGGCATCACTGGCTAAGCCAGCATTTGTTGCCCACCCCTAATTTCCCTTGAGGTGGTAGTGGTGAACCACTGCAGACCATATGGTATAGGTACACCCACAGTGCTATGAGGAAGGGAGTGCCAGGATTTTGGCCCAGCAACAGTGCAAAAACGGCAATATAATTCCAAGTCAGGGTGATGTGGCTTGGAGGGGAACTTGCAGGTGATGGTGTTCCTATGCATTTGCTGCCATTGTCCTTCTACATGGTAAAGGTTGCGGGTTTGGAAGATACTATTGAGGGAGCTTTGATGAGTTGCTGCAGTGCATTTTGCAGATGGTGCACACTGCTGCTATGCATCAGTGATGGAGGGAATGAATGTTTATTGTAGTGGATGGAGTGCCAATCAAGCGGGCTGCTTTGTCCTGGATGGTGTCAAGCTTCTTGAGTGTTGTTGGAGCTGCACTCATCCAGGCAAGTGCAGAGTATTTCATCACACTCCTGACCTGTGCCTTGTAGATGGTGGACAAGCTTTGGACTGTCTGGTGAGTTACTCACTATTGAATTCCTAGCCTCTTGACCTGCTGTTGTAGCCACAGTATTTATATGACTGGTACAGTTCAGTTTCTGGTCAATGGTAACCCTGCAGGATGTGATTGTGGGGGATTCAGCGATGGTAATGTCATTGAATGTCAAGGGGAGATGGTTAGATTCTCTCTTGTTGGAGATGATCAGTGTCTGGCATGAAACTTACTTGCCAATTATCATCAGCCAAAGCCTGAATGTTGTCCAGTTCTTGCTGCATATGGACATGGATTGCTTTAGCATCTGAGGAATTGCAAATGGTGCTGAACATTGTACAATCAACAAACATCTCCACTTCCGACCTTATGATGGAGGGAAGGTTATTGATGAAGCAACTGAAGATGGTTGGGCCTACTCACTATCCTGAGGAATTTCTACAGCAATATCCTGGGACTGAGATGATTGACTTCCAACAGCCACAGCCATCTTCCTTTGTGGTAGTATGGCTCCAAACAGTGGAGAATTTCCCTCCCCCAACCATTGACTTTACTGTTGCTAGGGCTTCTTGATGCCACACTCGGTCAAATGCTGCCTTGATGTCAAAAGCAGTCACACTCACCTCACGCGTTCAGCCCAAACATGGAGAAAAGAGCTAAGGCTCTAATGAGATCTGGAGCCTAGTGGCCCTCGTGGAACCCAAACTGAACTTCAGTGAGCAGGTTATTGTTGAGTAAGTGCCACTTGATAGCACTGGCGAAGACCCCTTCCATCACTTTGCTGATGATTTGAGAGTAGACTGATGGGGCAGCAAATAGCCAGGCTAGTTTTGTCCTGCTTTGTGGTGGACAGGTCATATCTGGGCAATTTTTCACATTCCTGGGTAGATGCCAGTGTTGAAACTGTACTGGAACAGCTTAGCTTGAGCATGTCTAATTATGGAACACAAATCTTGTGCTCCACAAGACAAAAGTCTTCAGCACTTTTGTGGAATGTCGTCAGGGCCCATAGATGTTGCAACATCCAGTGCCTTCAGTTGCTTCTTGATATCACATGGAGTAAATCTAATTGGCTGAAGACTCGCATCTGTGATGCTAGGGACTTGAGAAAGCGGGTGTGGATCAGCCACTTGCAACCAATCATCTTCAGCCAGAAATGCAAGTGTTTCTTCAATTTTGTTTTTTGCACCGAAGTGCTGGACACTTAATTGAGGATGGGGATATTTGTAGAGTCATCTCCGCCAGTTAGCTGTTTAACTTGCCACCACTTGAATGATCTAATTTAATTGGATCTGGTGTGAACAGCTGCCATTTTATGACTCTCACCCTTTTATTTGACTTCATCCAATAAAATGCAAGATGCCTTTTGAATTGCAATTCTCTTAAGTCTGCGTGGTTTGTCAGCCTCTAGATGCTTACCAAGGTTTTTCTAATTGAACTTGCATTTAAAATTTAAGCTCCAAAACTAAAAAGCTACACCTCTAAAACATCTGCTAGTTCATAAATGACATATGGAATTAAGTTTTAATCAATTTTTCTATGTTAAATATATATTTTGTAAAGCCAAAAAAAGCTAAATTTATCATAAACAGCAAAGTAAACATTGTAAAGAAATTACTGAAATGTTTAATAAGTTAAAAGTTGAAACATAAAACCCTTATTTATACAGAAATGTTAATATATTGATATTTCTTAAAGGAGGCATGGATTTTGTTCTGAAGGACAGAAGAATGTGGCTTTACTTCCAACCTGGTTTATATTAAAAGCCAATTTCTGTGCTTTTGGACATTATTAGAATAGATATTGACTGTCTTGCTATAAACATGTTTGAAAATTCAAATCTTCTGCACAAACATTTTGATATTTCTTTTGTCCTTGCATCAACAAAAGCCTATTTCGTCTTTTTAATGTTCTAGTAATGCACAATAATTAAATCCATTCAACTTCTGATACCACCATCAAGAAAAAAGACAGATGCTTTGTTCCCATTGTTCTGTCACTGTTTCAACCTATCTCAAAGATACCAGTATAACATTCCGATTTAATTTTCCTTACCTACAGTATATAATATCAGTATGATAGAATAGAAGCATAGAGTGGTTGCAGCACAGAAAGAAGGCACAGCACAGAATGGGACTATTCAGCTCATTGAGGCCATGCTGGCTCTGCACAGACTAGTCCCACTCCCCTGCCCTTTCCTCATAGCCCTATAAATTTCTCCTATCAAGTGCTTATCCTATTCACTTTTGAAAGCCACAATTGTATCTTCCTCTACCATCCTTTCAAGCAGTGCATTCCAGGTCATAACTAATATTCCCTCTAAACTGCACATCCATGTGACTACATAGCATCCCAAAAATCCCGACACAGGCCACACACAAGTCAGCTCCTATTAGTGTGGGTGTGCAGCCAGATAAAATATTTCAAAGTGGGTGCGCACTGAAATAAATCACTTGCATACTCCAAAATTAAGTTAGAGGATATGTTGGTCATAAACACTCTCTGAATAAAGAAGTTTACCTCATGTCGCCTTTGGTTCTTTTGCTCTCCATATAATCTGTCTAGACTCCTTGAACACCTCTACCAAATCTCTTCTCCCTCTTCTCTGGCCTAGGGAGAACAATCCTACCTTCTTCTATCTATCTACATAACTCAAGTCCCTCATCCATGGAACCACTCTTGTAAATCTTTTCCGCAAGGTCTCTAAAGTCTTCATACCCTTCCTAAAGTGTAGTGCACAGAATTAGATGCAATACACCCGTTGAAGCCAAGCCAATGCTTTATAAAGTCTCATCATGTTACCCTCCTACACAGATGTGTGACAGCTTGGACTGGGGATTGTACAAGCATCCTTCTACTTCATAATCTGGATATTAGAAGTCCAATAATGAGTATTTAGCAGACTCCCGTTAAAAAAAAATTCCCTCTTTATCTATTTGCTGCAACAGGTGCTGTTGTTCAGCCCCATTCAATCAGGAGGATAAAATGATTGGACCCTGAACTCTATCAGAGTCCAGTTCCACAGGCATTTATTCATTTGCAGTAAGATCATTTGTTTTGAGAAAAAAAAATTGGAAATTTTAATCCTCTTCCTCACCATACCTTGAGTGGCCGGGGTTTGGTGGGGGGTGGGGGGTGACGCTGGTGGGCGTTAAAAGTTAGCAAACACATGAAACCCAATCTCAACCTGCCTTGAACGCACCTATTTCCATTTTAAGCACAGCACATTTGGAAGAGTCTGAATATCGCACTCTAGGCAGGTTGTTACATAATCATAATAAATATTAATGAGGCCATATTCCAATTTGGCAGCGATTTGATGAAATTTTCCAGGGCCGAGCAACTTGGCACCAAAGGGAGATCCAGCAGGCAAGTGCTTTTGTATCACCTGTTTTAGCTCAGGAAAAGCAGGAGTACTTTCCCCCCACTCCAGGCCCTCATGCAAATCTTCTATCATCAACTGACCTTCCCCTCAACAATCTGCCTCCATCCCCAACCCTCATTCTTTCCCTCTCTCCATCCTCACTGCTGCACTTTAAGCATGACCCCCCCCCCACCCACCACCAACCCCTGCCACCCCAAACTCTCCCCAGTTCCACAACGTGCCCTAATCTTTTCCAATGACCAGGAACCATCCCCTCCAGATCCCAGCTGTAGGCTTCTGCTGGCAGCCAGCCAAGAAGCAGGACAAAAATAAAGATAGTGAGCTTGTCTTTAAATTCAATGTTCCTGGCTGCCCCTCCACAAATATACATCCCTGCTTCCTCCCCACCATCCCAAGAATATCAGCCGTTCTGCCAGAATATCCTACCTAAGTATGGGTCACTGAGAACTGATGGAACTTGTTCGATAAATGTAAATGTGAATACTTGGATGATAATGCAAAGTTTGACTTTCACACATGCTTAACTGTTTATTTTGCAATGCTTTCACATTGATTACAACAGTTAAATTTCCTTTGTGCAAATGCATAAAGATGACATTTGGATAGAAGAGACAAAAACATGCGTTATTCTGTGTTTCTGGTTACCCAGGGCATACAATAGTCAATTGTTAATTTTAAGCATTTATTACAGATAACCCTTGGGCTCTTTTACTCAATTTCCCCAAGGCTCTTTGAATCAATATTTTTAACACTTAAATGCTTCTGAACTCCAGCCACCCTGCTTAACTTCTAATGTTGTAAATTTCTTCCCTGCCTACAGCTGGCATTATAATACTCATAATTGAACAGTTTTTCAGTGAAATACTGCTCCACTACTTAAAAACGTAGACCATAGCATACCAAAAAGCTAAGCAACAGTCCTGGTGGACTTGCCTGGCCTGGCCTACACTGGTGGACTGCATATCCTAATGGGATGCATGTTACATCACCTGTACCATTGTCTCCCCATTCATATACTGAAAGCTGATACTCCACAAAAAGGATGCTGCAGCAACCAAACATGGCAGGGCACTGGAGACCAGAATGGTGGCTGAACATAGTCTTCTACCCATGTAGTAAAGAAACTAGGATAAGAAATTAGGTAGGAATGGTGAAAAGAAAATACAGGCATTACAGAGAAGTAGAGCTTATCACAACCCCATATTGTCTACAAAAAGTGTGGGGCGGAAGAGAGGATAGAACAACTAAATCTTAGAATTAGGGCTGGAGGAGGGAAGGAGTGTGTTGCAATCCTTCCCTCCCTAACAGTGCTTCCCAGCCATCCTCTGTCTCCCTTAGGTAGTCTCCGCGCTTTGATTCCACATTCCCAACCTAATTTCCTACAGCCCTATTCACCACCCTCTCACATCCTGACTCACACTCCCCCACCCTTTCCCAGCTTTTATTTTCTTACTTTTTCCCTTTTCCCATCTTCCATGTATCTCATATGCAAGATGATGATGATGATCCCCTTCCCCAGTCTGGGTCAATTCTCCATCTCCTCTCTAATCCTGCTTGATCTGAATGCTACACGGTGTGTGAAACACCGAAAGAGATCAACTATTGTGGGTACGTGGACTGCACAGTTCACTCATTATAGGTTCTTGAAATAGCTGTTACTCCTGTAAGTGGTGCTGTGAAATACCTTTTTAACATTAAAAGAACAATGTTGTATGATACACAGTAGCTACAGTCTGACAGTGACAGTACCTCGCTTTGTAATTGTGCAATCTTCTCACCAGGTTAGAGTTCTACAAATTGCTCAAAATGTTTTCTGATAATTTTTATCTACTAATTTATTTCTCCAACTGAAATTTCTAATGTACAAAATACAAAGTTACATATTTCACCAAATTGTCTTGTGCAACTTTTAATATTGTCTTTAAAGTTTTCACTGAAGATCGCCGGCTCTCATTTTTTCCATAGTTGTGACTCTGGGCTGAACTTCAATTGTGTAATTCCAACATGCAACGATACTAGTCATCTGAATTTCTTCTGGAATATTCTTTAGCTTCTAGTAATTGTCATTATGTTTTTCAGTTAGATTTGAAATTTGTTTCTACTTTTGCTTATTTATTACTACTGCTAACAAGTTTTCTTTTTGTTTTGTCTCTGTTATTTCTCCTTGTCAGTTTCTGTGAAAAATATCAGTTATGTCGTAAAAATGCCTCCTTGCTGTGCAATCTTCAGTTCCCTCTCTCAACAGATCCTAGAACTCCCTTCTTAACAGCACTGTGGTTGGTACCTACACACATGGCCTGTTGCAGTTCAAGGCAGGGGATCACCATCATCTTCTCAAGGGCAATTAGGGATGGCTACAAATTCTGGCTTTGCCATGGACACTCACATCGTGCAGACATGTTGGCCAAGATCTTCCAGTCAGTGTTGGTGCTGTGCACATCGATGCTGCCTGGGAAGATTTCTGTGACCCTTATGCGATTTTTCAGCTGGGACTTCCAATCCTGGCTGAAGCATCAACAGGTCAGGACAGACACCCACAGAGAAGACCTTTGAGTGTTAGAAAAGATGAAAAATGACAGGACATGCCTCCTTTCCACTACAGTAGATGTCATATTCAGGTAAGCTTTTAAAGGTCTCAATTCTTTAAGTAAGTGAAATGGTTAGTGAATAAATGGGTGAGTGGGTTGTCAGGATGGGGGTACTCAGGTCAGGGAGCTAGTTGGCTGGGAGGGGGGGCTGCGGTTTAGTGGGTTGGAGTGGTCAGTAGGTAGTTGGGTGGGGGAGGGTTAGTCCGAACGAGTCCAGGGGTGGGGGGTAGTTGAGTAGTCGGGTTGGGGAGTGATTGGGAGGTTTGGTTGTGGTATTCAGATCAGTTATGTTGGGTAAGCCGCTGAGTAATACAGGGTATTAACCAGTACAACATTTCAAGGGTAAGTATGCAGGTAAGCTCCACGTGTCTGGCCCAAGTCTTTGACACCGAGTCAGCGTCAGACATTTGTGGAGGGTCCCAGTCACTGGAAATCAGCCTTTTGGAAGTTTAAACGTCCCAGGAATTTCAGCGCATATGTGCATGCATCAGGACTTCCTTGGGGTCCTGATGCGCTTCTTGCGCTTCTCCTAACTTACATTATATCTCTGGCAGTCCTGATATGGAAAGATTTAGGCCAAACAAAACTCCTGATTTGAACTGAACAGTAAACATTGTGCTGGCCTGTACAACAACTTGCATTTATAAATCACCATTAATATAATAAATATAATAAAACATCTCAGGACACTTCACCAGGGCATTGTTACAATTTGAGACCGAGCTACACGAGAAATTATCAGGGTAGATGACCAAAAGTTTGGTCAAAGAGTTAAGATTTAAGTATTGTCTTAAAGGAGAGAGGTGCTAAAGCATTAAGATTTATGGATGGAAATCAAGAGCTTTTCAGCTGATGGCAGAGTCAGTGGTGGAACAAGTAATGAGACATACAACAAGCTAGAATTGGTGGAGTGCAGAGTAGAAGGTTGTAGGGCTGAAGGAAATTGGGGAAAGGGAGGGGCAAGATCATGGAGGGACTTGAAAGTAAGGGTGAGAATTTTAAAATGGAGGCATTGCCTTAGCAGGAGCCAATATAAGTCCACAAGCACAGGGTGATGAGTGAATGGGACTTGGTGAGAGTTAGGATAAGGCCAGTAGAGTTTTGGATGAGCTCAAGTTTATGGAGGGTGCAAGGCTGGCCCCGAGGGCATTGAATTAATCGAGGCTAGAGGTAACAAAGACATGGATAAGGATTTCAGCAGCAGTTAAGCTAAGCTAGGGGCAGAGATGGGTGGTGTTAGGGAGGTGGAAATAGGCAGTCTTGGTGATGGAGAGGTCATGTGGTCAGGTCAGTTTAGCATTACAAACAGTCTGGTTCAATCTCAGACAGTGATCAAGAGAGGGATGGAGTTGGTGGCTATTGAACAGAATTTGTGGTGACAGTGAAAAATAATGGATGTGGTCTTTCTAATAGTTAATTTGAGGAAATTTCTACTCATCCAAAACTGGATGTCAGACAAGAAGTGTGACAACTAAGAGACAGTGGAGTGGTCGGAAAAAGTGGTGGTCAGGTAGAGCAGAGTACTGTCATGTTTTTGGATGTTGTTGCTGAGCAACAGGATGTTGATGAAAAATAGGAGGAGGTGGGGCAGGGATAGATCACTGGGGGATTCCAGGATGTATTGATACAGGAACAGGAAAATAATCAATTCCAAGCATTTCTCTGGCTATGACTGGATAGATAGTAATAGAACCACATGTTGACAATCCCCTCAGCTGGACAACAGAGGAGAAGCATTGGAGGACATTGGTATGGTCAACTGCCCCAAAGGCTACAGCAGGATGAGGGCTAGTGCTCAATCATTATGTTCCATTTCATATATGGACATCAGTAATAAAACATGAGAAATTTGTGGCTGCCAATTTTGGAGTATAAGCTAGCCCCATGTTGAAATCCAGTCAAATTTGGTTGGCAAAAATTTGATCCATTTTCCAAATCTCTCTGCCAACTTTAGAATAGATTCTAAACTGTGACTTCTGATGGATTCTGTTTCTCTTTTGACAAAAGACAGACTGATCACAAGTTCATTGTACTATCCATCTTGCTTCATATATTCCTCTCTCTTTACAACGTATTTTTCTTTTTAGTAATACACTAACTGCTCCAGTCTAGAAATCCAAAATCACTTGTCCAGAATTTTTTGAGCAGGCCCACACAACTCCCAGACTTGCTCTTCAAGGCACTGCAGCTAATCATGAAATAATGAAAGTGATGGCCTTTACAGCTATTCTAATGGTCCTGTTTCTACTGAAGATAAAGATGGTTGTTTCAGTGGGAAAATGGCAGTAGAGGGGCAAGAGGAATAACAAAGATAGAAAAGTCAGCTAATTTAGTAGGAATTAAAATTAAAAATCAAAACCTTTCACATTACTAGTACATTGCCAGTCTTTCTGAGAAAGGAAATTCTTCAGTTTTCTTTTTATATTGAATGTTTAGTAAATAATTATTACCCTACTTTCCCCAGCCTGGACATACAGACATACAAATTAGCAGCAGGAGTAGGCCACTTAGCCCCTTGAGCACGCCCTACCATTCTACAAGATCATGCCTGATCTGATTGTAACCTCAATTCCATATCCACGCCTACCCCCGATAACCTTTCACTCCTTTCCTTAGCAAAAATCTATCCAGCTCTGCCTTACAAATATTCAAAGACTCTTCTTCCACTACCTTTTCAGGAAGAGCTCCACAGATGGAAGATCCTCAAGAGAAAAAAATTCTCATCTCTCTCTTAAATGACCGACCCTTTATTTTTAAATAGTGACCCCTTGTTCTAAATTCTTCGACAAGGAGAAAACATCCTCTCCACATCCACCCTGTCAAGACCTTTCAGGATCTTATATGTTTCAATCAAGTCACCTCTTACTTTTCTAAACTCCAGTGGACATAAGCGTAGCCTGTCCAACTTTTCCTCATAAGACAACCCAGCTCATTACAGGTATTAGTTTAGTGAACCTCCTCTGAACTGCTTCCAATACATTTACATCCTTCATCAAATAAGGAGACCAATACTGTACACAGTACTCAAGATGTGGTCTAACCATTGCCCTTTCTAACTGAAGCATAACCTCCCTACTTTTGTGTTCAGCTTCCCTCACAATAAACAATAACATTCTATTAGATTTCCTAATTACTTGCTGTACCTACATACTAACGTTGCTTGGCTTAAATAGCCAAGTGGTTATGGCACTGGGTTTGTAACCCCAAGATCAAGAGTTCAAATCTCACAATGGCAAACTATGAAACAATGTAACTTCATCTGAAACAGATGGAAACAGGTTTACTCAAAAGAGTATCAAGAGTTCAAATCTCACAATGGCAAACTATGGAACAATGTGACTTCATCTGAAACAGATGGAAACAGGTTTGTACTCGAAAGAGTATCAAGAGTTCAAATCTCACAATGGCAAACTATGAAACAATGTAACTTCATCTGAAAAACAGATGGAAACGTGCTTGACTCGAAAGAGTTACATACTAACCTTGCTTGGCCTAAATAGCCAAGTGGTTATGGTACTGGGCTTGTAACCCCAAGATCAAGAGTTCAAATCTCACAATGGCAAACTATGAAACAATATAACTTCATCTGAATAGGAACAGATGGAAACGTGTTTGTACTCGAAAGAGTTACATACTAACCTTGTTGAACCTGTTGGCAGTGCTAATTCTGGGCCACCTGCAATCACTTGTTTCCTCAACATCATCAGCATCATTTTAGTACAATACAGTCATACGAACATGCGAAAGAGGAAGATAAGTAGGCCATTCGGCCCCTCAAGTCTGCTCCACCATTCAATAAGTTCATTCTCTCTCCACAGATGCTGCCAAACATGCTGAGGTTCTCAGTATTTTCTGTTTTTACTTCAGATTTCCAGCATCAGCAGTATTTTGCTTTCATCAACAACGTATCTACACCTTCCTTAAAAATATTCAATGACCCAGCCTCCACCGCCTTCTGAGGTGGAGAGTTTCCAAGTTGCACAAGTTTCAGAGAAAAAAAAATTCTTATCTCCGTCCTAGAAGGATAACCCCTAATTTTAAAACAGTGCCCTTTATTTCTGGACTTACTCACAAGGGGAAACATTCTTTCCATGTCCACTTTGTCAATACCGTTCAGGATCTTATATAATTCAATTAAGTCACTTCTCACTCTTCTAAACTGCAGTAGAAGCAAGTCCAGTCTGTCTAATCTTTCCTCATAAGACAACCCACTGATTTCAGGTATCAATCTAGTAAACCTCTGAACCGCCTCCAATGCACTTACATCCTTCCTTAATGAGACCAAAACTGCACACAATATTTGAGCTGCAGTCTCAACAATGTCCTCTATTATTGAAGCATAACATCCTTACTTTTATGTTCAATTCCCTTCACAATAAAGGATAGCATTCCATTAGCCTTAATTACTTGCTGTTCCTGCATACTAACTTTTTGTGATTCACGTACAAGAACGCCTTGATCCCTCAGAATCCTGCAGTCATTCTCCATTTAAGTAATACTCTGCTTCTTTGTTTTTCCAGTGTAAGGAAAATTTTTTTATTTCTGTTGGACTATTGTAAATAACATAGCTTTTTATTTTCTGTTGGATTGTGGGTTAAAATTACAATGGCTGCAGTCTGAAAGATATGTCCGCTGGAACTGGATGAGAGATATATACAATGTTGCAGGCCTGGAATCAGAGTGTGCCATGAAAGACAGAATGGTGCCAGAAAGTAATTCTGGACCAAGGGAGTTGCCTGGCAACAGCTTTTTAATTGGCTCCTGACCTGGTTGTGTGAGAGAAGCAGTGCAGAATAGCCTGAAACAGAAAAGATCCAAAACCTCTCTCTCCTGTGGGTGGAAGATTCCAGTAATCCAACGATAATAGCCAGCTTGTTTTTTCTCCTCATTTCTCTATAACATGCTCTCTCTGAAAACCCGTCAAGAGGCAAAGGAGAAAACCATTGTTAGAGACATTGAAAGGCAAGTGCTCAACCAGTGAACTAAATACTGGAAGACCACCTTGTGCCATCAACAAGAACTGAAAGGAATTTGGAAGACATTGATCAACATCAACCCATTGAATCCTGTACTCCGGAATTGGTGCTATTGAATTTTTTATCCCACCCTTAAAATCCATGTTTGTGTGCCTTATCTGTCTTTTGTGTGTGTGTGTGTGTGTGTGTGAGAGAGAGAATAGGGATTTAAGAAGAGGGTAGAGTTTAAGTTATGGCGGTAGAAATTAGCAGTTCATATTTCTATCTTTTGCCACTGGTTAACAACAGTTTGCTTAATAAGCAGTTATTTACTTATTGAGTTTACAAAGCTGGTGCTCATATTCTGTTAACCTAACAAACAAATAGGTAGGTTGGTCAAACTTTTTTACTTTTGTCATGGCTCAGGGAGCAGTGGGGCTTGATATCGCAGAGCACTATGCCCAGTGAGTCATATTTTCCTAAACAATAACAGAAAATGCTGGAAAAATCTCAGCAGGTCTAACAACATCTGTGGAGAGAAAAACAGTTAACGTTTTGAGTCTGTATGACAGAGCCTATGGACTTGAAACATTAATTCTGTTTTTCTCTCCACCAATGCTGTTAGACCTGCTGAGTTTTCCCAGTATTTTCTGTTTTTGTTTCAGATTTCTAGCGTCCGGAGTATTTTGCTTTTATTTTCATATTTTCCTACATTATATTCCGTCTGCTAGACTTTTAACAACTCGCTAAACTTATCTATCTCTATCTGCAACCTCCTTCTGTTCTCCTCACAACATTCTTTCCTACCTATGTCATCTTCAAAATTTAGCTACCATGCCTTCACTCCCCTCATCCAAGTCACTGATGTAAATTGTAAAAAGTTGAGGCCTCAGCAAAGACCTCTGTGGGACCCCACTTGTCAATCCTGCCAATGAGAAAAGACCCATTTATGCACACTGTCCAATTTCTGCCAGCCAGCCAATCCTCTACTCATTACCCCCTACATCATAGCTTTTATTTTCCACAATAACCCTTGATATGGCACCTTATCAAATACCTTTTGGAAATCAAAGTACAGCACATCTACAGGGATCCCCTTTATCCATAGCGCATGTTATTCCTTCAAAGAACTCAATTAAGTAATTTATATATTTTTCTTTTTTTAATCTTTGTGTCAATATAACAACTGATATAATTAAGAAATTTGTAGTAAATTTGGTGTGTTGTAATTTTCGTTTGATTTCAATTTCCCTTTCACAAAACCATGCTGACTCTTCCCAATTACCTTTAGTTTCTCCAATTGCCCAGCTATAACCTCCTTAATGATTGATTCTGACACCTTCCCCATGACAGACATTAGGCTAAATGGCCTATAGTTTCCTGCCTCCCTCCCTTCTTGAACAGAGGGGCTATAATTGCTTCTTTCCAGTCTGATGGAACCTTTCCAGAATTTAGCCAATTTTGGCAAATTAACACCCATGCATCTAATATCTCATTAGCCACCTCTTTTAAGACCCCAGGATGAAGTCCATCAGGACCTGGAGACTTGGCAGCCCGCAGCTCAATCAGTTTGCTCAGTACTACTTCCCTAGTGATTGTAATGTCACTAAGTTCCCCTCCTCTTTCCACCTCCTGACTTACAGCTATTACTGGAATGTTTTTTGTACCCTCTATAGTGAAGACAGAAGCAAAATATTTGTTCATTTCATCCATCTTTTCCTTATTATCTATTAACTCCCACTGTCACTCTCCAGAGGACCAACACTCACTTTACTTACTCTTTTCCTTTTTTAAAAGCCTGTAGAAACTCTGGCTATCTTTTTTTACATTTCTAGCTAGCTTCCTCTCAAACTCTAATTTATTTCTCCTGATTAACTTTATTGTCATTCTCTGCCATTCTTTATATTCTGACCAATCATCTGACCTGCCACTCAGCTTTGCGCAATTATATGATTTTTCCTCAAGTTTAATGCTTTCCTTAATTTCTTTAGTTAACCATGGATGTTGGGTCCTTCCCTAGAATTTTCTTTATAATAGGAATATACTTATTCTGAAATACCCCTTAAATGTCTGCCACTGTTTCACTATTGATCTATCACCTAACCTAGTATCCCAGTTCACTTCAGCTAGCTCAGTTTTTGGGTCCACATAGTTGCCCTTATTTGAATTTAAAATACTAGTCTTAGACCCATTCTTCTTCCTTTCAAACTGGATGTAAAATTCAATTATATTGTGGTCGCCTCCACCCAGGGATGCCCTTTACTGTGAGATCATTAGAGTCCTATGGAAACATGTAAGGTACAGTATTTCAAATAATAAAATAATTTTTTAAAAGTGCTTTATAATGTTTTGTCACCATTTTATGTCTCAGGTACGTACTCCGAAATCCAAGCATTCCAGACTGGAGTGGTTACAATAGCTGGAGATGTAAAGTTAAAAAAGGTTGCTGCAAGATGAACCCTGATGAGGGTTTCCAACATTTTCTCTTGTGCACTTGTTGCAGGGTAAACATTAGGAGTCTCCCCTTCTCCTGCTTGAAATATTTAGACCTGGTGTGTTTGAGAAAGTTTTAGCTCTTGCCGACAATAGGTGCTGCTCAGGGGTCACCCAATTGTTTCCCATCAGCACTTGCGAATGGTGGGCTTCTAATACTGCTATCCTTTGTCCTAAGTCTTTCTGACTTTGTAATGCTTTGTGCTTAGCAGAAAGATAATAATATGGCAAAGAGAACTGCCTTTCCATATCTTAGGAGCCTCTCTCAATGAAAGCAGACATAGACAATAAAAATCATCACCTCCAATATGCCAGCTCAGCCTTCAGCCAACTGAGGACAGGTGTATTTGAGGACAGGATCTCAAACCCAGATCCCCATGCTCCATATTCTTCAGAGACTAGGACAAACTATAGCAGGCGTCTCAAAGTACTGGAGAAGTCCCTCAGTGGTGCCTTCACAAGGTCCTCCAAATCCAGTGGCAAGAAAGATGGTCCAACAGCAGTATTCTCTCCCAAGTCAACCTGCCCAATATTGAGGCACTAATCACTCAAAACCAGCTCCTCTGCACAAGACATGTCTTTCATATGCCTGACATCAGACTCTTGAAGCAACTGCTCTATTTGGAACTCAGTCATGGCAGGAGACTCCCAGGAGGACAACAAAAACTCATTAGGATGTCCTCAAAGTATCCCTGAAGAGCTCAAACATCCCAGTCAACTCATGGGAATCCCTGGCTTAAAATTGGCCAAAAAGGAGAAGGTTCATTCAGAAAGGCAGCAAAGACATTGAGAGACTTTGTCGGGAACACACAGAAGCTGAGTCAAGGGGTCAGAGAGAGCACATAAATCTCTCAATAACTCATCTGCAGATCATGCATTGGACTCATCAGCTCGATCCCGAAGGACTCCTAAGGAGAAGAACTGTCAATGTGGTAAGAGTAGGGGGAGGGGGTGGGGTGGGGTGGTTTTGACTTCCTCTTTTAGATTGTACAATGAGAAAGAGATGACCACTAGAAAAACACAAAATCTCGGGCACTGAGGATTGTGGTGTTTAAGTGTCAGTATTGGAGTGGAACAGTAGGTTTTGAGGGTAAGTTGGAGACTAATCCACAATCCAGGATGGCTGTGGACCCCATTTGGCAAGAGGGTCAATTCTAGAATATACTTTGTAAGTTTGAAGAGAAGGTGGAAAGGGAACTCGGTGGTGTAGTGGTTTAGACACTTAAGTTCAAAGCCAGATCAGCTTGAAATATCTGGACCTGGTGTGCTTGAGAAAGTTTTAGCTCTTGCTAACAATAGGTACTGCTAAGCTGGCATCAGGGCTCACCCAATTGTTTCCCATCAGAACTTGCGAATGTTGGGCTTCTAATACTGCTATCCTTTGTCCCAAGTCTTTCTCACTTTGTAATGCTTTGTACTTAGCAGAAAGGTAATAATATGGCAAAGAGAACTGCCTTTCCATATCTGAGGAGCCTCATTTCAATGAAAGTAGATATAGACAACGAAAATCATCATTTCCAATGTGCCAGCTCAGCCTTCAGCCAACTGGGGAAAAGTATATTTGAGGACCGGATCTCAAACCCAGATCCCCTGTTGAATCAGCTGTTGAATTTTTCCTCAGTCTGCTGGTCGTAATGGTTGTATGTGAATCAAATTTGGGAAGTCTAACTCTTTCCTAGCGGGTATACACATCTAGCACAAAATTGTCCCCACTTTGGCGATCATTAATAACCTCACTCAGAAACTACAGGATGATTGGTGTCTGGAATGATGTTTGACAGATTTAATATAAGGTGCTTTCCAAAGTTTGGGCCTGAAACATGTTGCGAAAAGTCCTGCAAAGGGTTGTACAACATTTGACCTAGGAGTGCATGATGCTGACAATGAGTGCCAAATATAAAAAACAGTTCCAGTTCCTAGGAACTGGAGTAAATAAGAGCAAAATGGAGAGAAAATGTGATCCCTTTGTGTTCTCTGTGTCATACATCTGCTGGGCCCAAGTCATCACGTAATCGGTTGATTGTTCTGGCTGTTTACATTGTGTATAGATGAAGAGGAGGAAGGCAAATTCCAGAGGTGACTGCGAGTAAGAGAAGAGGTGTCATTGCTGAAGATGTGCAGAGTGTAATTGGATAACTAGGAATGAGAGGGAAGTCTCAAAGCTGGCTTTGTAGAAAAGGCATTGGAAGAGGATGGCATAACCAAACATACTGCATGTTGAAAATAGGTCCAGCAGGACAAGATAGGTTAAAGCACCATAGTGGTAGTCATGAAGGATGTCGTTCATGACCCAGGCAAGTGCAACTTCAAAGCTGAAAGAAAAGCAGATTCCAGATTAGAGGTTTTTGAACAAGGAATTCCAGAACAGATGGATAGAGCCAGAAGGTGGCACTGAACTAATGCACCTTGGGAAGGAAGGGGAGGTTTTCGATGAGCTAGTAAATAATGAGGAAAGGTGGCTCAAGATTGAGTTTTTGTAGATTGGGATATGGAGTTTTGAAAGCAGAAAAAGACAATGACAAACATGTTGGTAAGCATGAAAAAGAAAAAGGAAGTTGAGTGGAAAAGAGGATCAAGGGAGAAAGATCGAAGCAGATCTCATAAAAATGAGAAGATAGGGGAAAAATGCTATATTGTATTAGTGCAGGGATGCAGTCGATTGCTACTACCAAGTTTGTCGAAAGATTTTTTGAGGAGAATGCAAGAGATTGATAAATGAACAACAAATTTCTCAGAGGTTTATTGGTTATTTGTAACTATTAATGGTAAATTTTAACTTGAATAGTTAAGCAATTGAGCCTGATTGACCAAACAGAATACTATCTTTATAATAAAAGCAAAATGACCTCCCTGTCACTTGCCATTTCAACACACCACCCTGCTCTCATGCCCACATGCCCATCCTTGGCCTGCTGCAATGTTCCAGTGAAGCTCAATGCAAACTGGAGGAACAGCACCTCATCTTCCGACTAGGTATCTTACAGCCTTCCGGACTTAATATTGAGTTCAACAATTTCAGATCATGAACTCTCTCCTCCATCCCCACCCCCTTTCCGATCCCCCTTTTTCCAATAATTTATAAATTGTTCTACAACTATCTATTTTTTTCTTTTCCCTCTGATTTTTAAATTTATTTCAATCTATTGTTTCATCTCCATCTTTCAGCCCATTTCGATCCCTTCCCCCCACCCCACCAGGGTCATCTGCCACTAGATTCCCTTAATGTCCCCATTAGCACATCCTTTAGATAATATCACCACCAACACCCCCTTGTCCTTTTGTCTATGACATCTTTGGCAGTCTCTTCTTGGCCTCCACCTATCACTGGCCCCCTATCGAGCTCTCCTGTCCTACACCCCTTCTACCAGCTTATATTTCAGCTCATTTCTATATGTCTTAGTTCTGATGAAGGATTATACAGACTCAAAATGTCAACTGTATACCTCTCCGCAGATGCTGTCAGATCTGCTGAGTTTTTCCAGGTAATTTTGTTTTTGTTCTAGAATACTATCTCTTCTTTACCAACTGAAAACTTTGATGTATATATAACTTTGATGTTAAGTACTGTAAATCATTAAGTATAAGTCAACCTGGCAAATAAGATGATCCCAGTTTTCTGGCCCCAAAAAATCATGTTTATGCATTTACTCAGCAAATAAATCAAACTTCCTTTTCAGCCACAACATGCTTCACTCACATTAGAAGTCAGCCTCAATTTTTCACCCCATAAATGCATGTTTTACTCACCAGTACCTTACAATAAAGGGATCAAGCAGGCAGTATGGGCTGTATCATGGAGATGGTGGGAGTTTAAAACATGCCCACATATAGCAAACATAGCTCATGATGAACAACAAAGAGAAATGAGTCTAACAAAACAAATTATGAAGCTGGTTTCAAGCTAAAAACCGTAACATTTGCTAAACCATCAAATAACTGTTTCAACAAGAGAATTCAACATTAGTGAAAAACTGGTGCGAGAATGGAAGGAGAATCCACCCTGAGAAGTTGCCCAAGACTAAATGTGCCATGAGAATAGGGACCAGCCACTGAACTGAACTTGCGAAGCATGTATTGGAATGGGGCTTTGAAAATCTTCGGAGTGGTTACATATTCACCAGAAATGCAATGTATATATAAAAGTAGGCCAAATCAAACCCTGAGTCCAGCAAATATTTCAGAGCAATAGCTAGTCGGTGTAGCCACTTTATAGAACGAAAATGAAGACCAAGGTCGCTCAGAGACTACTAAAAGACCTTAATGCCAAAATTACCAGTTTCCAGTAATTCATTATGATTTGTCGTGGAGGGATGACTATGAAACTGAAAGTGTTACATTTGATCCAGATTGGTGTCCTCACGATGATGCCATAGCTAAAGTAACTCAGAATGAATTCAATAAACTCTTTGCAACGGATGCTGATAAAAATGAATGTGGCAGGTTTTATAATGCTTTGATTGTGGTTAAGGATATCTTGTAGAATCAATTCATTCAATAAACTGTGCCACATTAATCTGAATTACTGGTGTTATGTTTTCTTTAAATCACATTTTAAAATGGCAACCACCCACATCGGCAGTTCATATTTTACACTCAGCATATAAGTTGACCCCATCTTTGGGAGTATTTTAAAAGACTTCAAAGATTGGCTTATACATCGCAATCTATGGTATGCTTTAGGTGTTAATTATAAAATGACATTTTTCTGAATGTTAAACTCAATACTGTAGTTATGACAATTTGGAAATGTTCGTACTCACACTAATTGACGTTTTCTTTATGCTAAAGAATTGCAATCCCAACAACATTTGGCAGGATTCCTAAGTTACCTAACAAGGTCCACCAACAGCTCAATATGTAAAGGTACCAAAATATGCAACTGCGCTCGTTAGGACACTGCAGATGCTAAATGCTGAGCTTTTCAAATCCCAGAGGGAAACTTGAAATAATTGCCACAACTAATTTTCAATTTGTATGTTTCAAGATGCAGGTTTTGAATTCAGTAATAAGACAGTCTCGAGATTTTTATAAAACTAAATTAAACATTTATTAAAAAAGATCATAAGCACATACATCTACAAATTACTGCTACAACAACTTCTAAATCCCCTAATTAATTTAACTCCCAGTTACACTTTCATTAAGGCAACAGTAAGGCACATAGATTTTAAAAGACTCAAGCAAAGTAAACAATACCCTGAAAAGTCAGATTCAAAGTGAATTCTCTTAAGTTCAGTCCCTAGAGGTAGCAGTTTGGTACATACAGGCTCCAGGCTTTTCACATTTGTTAGATCTTAAACTGCCTCTCTTACAAATAGCCTTCTATCCTTTATGCATATTTTTCTCTTTGAATGCAATTTCCCATTGTTTTACTATGTCTTTTGAACTTTACCTCACTACTAATAAAAAAAATCTGTCTTTTTATCAATTCCACCAGTAATCTTTGGGAAAAATTAAATGAACACGCTATTTCTTACTACTTCTGCTGGCTTGGTATACATTACACCCACTCCTTTGAATTCATTGTTTGTTTAAAAATGGAAATTTCCCTTTCCATTTCACATTCTAAAACTTCCCCGTGATTACCTAATTAACATTTCAAACCTAACTTCTCTTCTTACGTCAAAGCACCCAGACTAGCTGCCTCTAATTCAATTAAGTCTCCCTCAAACACACACACATTCCACTATTACTCTCTTTTACAATAAATTCCAAAAACATTATGAAAATTATTATATCTTCCTGACACACTACTTTGACCAGGTAGGGTTTCCATGTTTAATTCAATTTCTGTGCAGTTAGCTAATCTCAACCAGATGTCACTGGGAAAATTTCAGTTAGTTTATACAGCACACCTATGGGCTTAAGAGACAGGCACAGCGATTTTTGGCCCAACTGAACTATTATCAGGATCAGAGAAGTAATGTTATGTGTAGTTACAAAAATAATGTCCTCAACTATTTACAGATAATGTTTCCATTTTTAATGTTAGAATTCAAATTAGCACAATAGGGGTCATTGCATATAAATCTGTATGTACCAATGTGTGGTGAATTCATGCTCCACAAAAGGTGTTGACTACTTGATGAGATTGTTACAACCACTGTAGTTATATTTTAAACTATCCCCTTTAATTCAAGGTAAAATTGAGTGGTTTGGAAAGGGGGATGGGATCCCATAAGGATCTGCCCAGAGACAACCCATGTGACTTCCTACTAATTCTGCTTGGAGACAACCCCATGTGACCTGCTTGTTGGAGAGACAGAAATTCAAACTGAAACTTATTCAAAGTCAAGTGCAAATTTTAACACCTGGACACAGAGAAGGCAACTGGCTTTTCTGCTGCCCAGACTCTCAGGGTCAGTCAGACTGAGTTTTGGGGGAAAGGAGTCACAACAGCTGCTATGCCAGGCAGAAGAAAAGGATGGGTTTTGGGGTAATCACCAAGTGGAGGGCTGATAAGGACAGAATGCTTATTTGAGGAAGCAAAGATTGTGAAGAGTTAAAGACCATGGAATCACCTGCAATGGGAAGTCCACTCAATTATGCTCAAAGGGTTGAGTGAAGGGGACCTTGTTTAAAAGGACGCTGGAAGATTCACCCTGGTGAGAAGAAATCCTCAGAGCCAGGAGGGGCTTTGAACTTTAAACTCAAGGCTATATTTCCAGAATGCAGTGTAATATATAAACACAACATGGGGTTTTGGTTAAGAAATTACTGGGGAATATATTGTGTTAAGAAGTCAAAAGGGAATACCTTTTATCTAGTTTCGTGTATCAGGTGCCTACTAAATAGCATTTAATTTATGTTGATTTTAGTGTATCTGTTACAGTAGAAGTCTTATAATGTGATATCTTGTCTGGTGAATCTTTGAGCCAGTCCCTGAGAAATTTATATCTCTTTTTAGAAAGTTACCAGTCTCTACGGGGATAACAGGATACAGTTCTATCACACTGGATGCTGTCCAGCCATCACCCAAAATTCACACCAGAATACCTGACAAATTATATGCTGTCAAATTCAAAGTATGACCGTCAACTTGCTTCAGATTATCCAGCTCAATATTGAATCATGCACATGTCTGGTCCATATGCTTGAGCTATTCATTGGATAAACTCAGCAAAATGGGGAGGAAGTGGTGTTGTGGTAATAGCAATGGACTAGTAAACCAGAGACCCAGGCTAATCACAGAATCACACAGTGCAGAAGGGGCCCTTTGGCCCACTGAGTCTGCACTGACACGTGAGAAACACCTGACCTACCTAATCCCGTTTACCAGCACTTGGCCCATAGCCTTGAATGTTATGACGTGCCAAGTGCTCATCCAGGTACTTTTTAAAGGATGAGGCGCATGCTCGGGGAACCTGAGTTGAAATCCCACCATGGCAGCTGGTGGAATTCAGTTAATAAATCTGGAATATCAAGCTAGTCTCAGTAATGGTGACCATGACAACTATCTCCGATTGCCATAAAAACCCATCTTGTTCACTAATACCCTTTAGGGAGGGAAATCTGCCATCGTTAACTGGTCTGGCCTACATGTGATTCCACACCGACACAATGTGGTTGACTCTTAACTGTCCTTTTAGTGGCCTAGCAAGCTCATCAGTTCAAGGGCAATTAGGGGTGTGCGACAAATGCTGGCCTTGCCAATGATGCCCACATCCTATGAAAGAATAAAGGAAAAAAACACCATCAGGAGAAATGGAATTGCATATTCACTGAATTATTCTGCATTATAGTATAGAATAACTTCAACTGCACAGAGCTCCTCATGTAGTTGTGGATTAAAACCCAGTCTGAGTGCAATCTCATCTATATACATTTCATTCTGCTGCCTATATCCTATTCTACACAAAGTCTCACCACTCCTGTCTGTGCTCCTACCAATATCCCAGTGCCTAAAAATTAAAACTTTCCATCTCTTAGTCTCACTCCTCCCTTTCCCAGTAACCACTTCTAGCCCTATTACCACCTTTGTGAATTACCCATTCCTCTGCATTCCCCAACCAACATTCCCACCCACACCCCTCAACCGCAACCCACTGTTGGCTCTATGGCTGTACCTTCTGCTTCCAAGCTCCACCTCTAAATTATTTTCCCTAAACCCTTATATATTTCTCCACAACCTGTAAGATACCCCTGTCTTTGGCCATGCTTCATGTGACCTTTCCTAATATCTGCTCCTTTGGTTTAGCATTCAACTTTTGCTTCCAATTCCATGAATCTCTTTAGGACCTTTGTTTGCACCTATATTTAAGGCACTACATAAATGTAAATGGTTGTTCACTCCAAACTAATTTAACACACAGCTAAATATAATTTATACTCTTACTTGGGTTAATTAAATCAGCCCACCCATAACTGGCTAAATGGTTTTTCATCCACCAGCGCAGATTTACTGCTTATAGCAAAACAATTCAAAAGTATGTGACCTAGTGTATATACACCAAATATATTTTACATCTAGATAGCCATTATATATCTACCAATTTTTCCAGATCAAAAAATCACCCCCTGAAACTCAAAACAATTGTGAAAAGCTTTGAACACAGTATGTTTTCTGTTGATTTTTAATCAATTATACTGTCAAACATTGCCAGACATGTTGTTACATCTGTTCACTTGTGCAAACCTCAGATTGCTATGGTCTTCAAATTAAGTCAGTCTGTGTGAAATGAAGCAATGCAGTTTCAAACATTTAAACGGTTCATAGAGGACCATATTACTTCATTTCAAAACAAAGATATAAAATGGAATTATAATTTCAATATAAACAGCAACCCGAATTTATAATTAAAGGGTTTTTGATTCACTTTTGTAACATATTTGTTCTGTATGAAGACAGAAGTAATTATGTTAAAGTTGTTTCTGGTTAATAAAAAAAGTTTGGTTTAGTTACTTATTCCCCAGCAATATGCCTGTAATCTGGAACATCGACTGAGACCATTAGACGAACGATAAATAGATTCGTATTTAGTGCCCTTTTTTAGAACTAGTGTATAAATTAATGTCCTGCTCCCCAGAGAACTGTATTCTAAACTACTCGGGGAAATCTGCCTAGGAAAGCAGAACGACCTCCCTAATGGCATTCCTCTCTAGATAGTGTCAATCTATACTTAACAACAGTTGCGAAGAAAGATGACGCAGCTTCTGTAATCAACCTAATAAGGAAATACAAGACTAACCACGCACTCCTCCATTCAAGACACACTGACAGTGTGTCATATGAAATGATTTTCTTTTGTTAAAACTGAATGAACTAAAAGAATCACTGAAATAAAACTCGCTAATCACGTCCTCGGTGCAAGTTTGCACATATTCTTACATTCAAATAAACGCGTTAAGATGAATCTATTCAGAGAAGGTTGCTCCAGAACAGCAGAGCCAAGCTTTGCAATAGGAAAAAGAATTTAACTATATTACACCGCGCACAAGTGAACAAACTACCCTACCCGGCCGTCATGGTAATGTTGTAGAATGTGAGCCAAACTGTAGCAAACGGGCTAAGGGGCTTTTTCTTGTTTTCTTTCTCTTCCACAGACCCATCCTCTTCACTGGGCGCCATGGTACCGGGTGACTAAATTAAGAAAATCTCGGCAGGCTGGAGAGCAATGAACAGCTGAAGCTGACCGCGTCCGCGCGCCTCGCTCCCCGTGGCCGCGCCCGAGACAGCCCCGGATGCGCGTACCCTGGCCATAAACCACTCCAAACTTGATAAGCGCGCACAATCCGTTTTAATTCGGCAAGGAACAGCAATGTCTCTTATTGCAGTTGCTTGGATTATTATATTTAAGTAAAACACGTTATATAAAGTAAATAGGAATGTTACACTGTAATATTTTTTTTAAATAAATGTATATATTTGATGATAGTCTAGTAATTTCATTAATAATAGTTGAGGAGGGCGCAAAGTAGAACACACACCTCTGCCATGCTGTGTTAACTCAACCTTATCACAATTATGCAACTCACCCTTGAGGCTTTTTCCTATCTGATTAAAAGCTGAAAAAAGGAAACGTTTTCACTAAGAGCTTCCCTAGAACTGTAGGGGGCTCAGGCCAAGCCACATCCAACAATCTGCTGTGATAACTCTGCTCACATTTTGACAGCTGTGACAAATTCCACCACAGCAGTTGACACAATCCACAACATCCTAAAACAATCAACAACATTCTAAATAAAACAACCCATAACATTCTTTAAAAACAGTCAGTTCGCCCTATCTCCCAATGTTAACAGATCCTTCAAAAAATTCCAGGAGCTGGATCCAAATCTGCATCCTTGCCAAAAACTAAACCACATTGTCAACCACATTGCTGTGGGTCTGGAGTGACATGTAGGCCAGATCAGGTAAGGATAGCAGATTTCCTTCCCTAACAGACACCAGTGAATCTTTGTATGCTGTATGCTAAGGCCACTTGAAGGCAGCCTGCATCTCTTGAAGGACATGCTGCACATGCTGGTTGCTGAGCTTAGGAGCACTTAACATAATGGCTGAAGAGGGAATGAGGGTGTCTCTTTAAATTTTCCAAGGCTACTTTGGACAAGCTGGTTAATAAGGTGGAGCATTGACATCCTATTAAACCCCAGGGAATAGAATCATAAAATCATAGAAGGTTACATCACATTCAACTTGTCCATGTGGCTCTCTGCAAGAGCAATTCACCTTGGTCCATTGCCCTGCCTTTTCCCTGTAGCCTTGCAATTTTTTTCTCATGAGAAGTTCAGAAAAAGGAAGCCTTCCAGGCACACATTTGCTGGCCATGAGAGAAGTTAACCAAGGTTGCAAATGTGAAAAGCTTGGCATCATGGGCTTGGTTACAAATACCTGCCCTTATGAATTACAACATTGCAATTTATCACTGAACCACCCTTCCCCACTTTACTCACTCTACTCACACACCTCCCTCTCTCCCAACTAGAACCTCTCTTGAAGCCCCAGAGCAACTGAGGAAGAAGGACATCCAGAGGATGTAGCATTGTTCGGCCTGATTTGCCCAGATACAGTAACTACTTGGACCTTAGGTAAAGAGCAAAAGAATCAGTGTTGACATGAGTAAAAAGATTTTGCACAGCGAGTGGTTAGGGTCTGGAATGTACTACATGAGAGTTTAGTGGAGGAAGATGTAATCACAACTTTCAAATGTGAATTCGATGGTTGTCTCAAGAGAAAAAAATCTGCAGGGCTACGAGGAAAAGAAGCGGTTGTGGGATTAGCTGAGTTGCTCTTGCAGAGAGCTTGTACAGACACAATGGGCCAAATAGTCTCTTTCTATGCTGGGATTGGAGTATAAGAATAAGGAGTTCTTGCTGCAATTATACAGGGGCTTTAATGTGACCAAAACTGGAGTACTGTGTACAGTTTTGGTCTCTATACTTAAGGAAGGATATACTTTCCTTAGAGGTGGTGCAACAGAGATTCACTAGATTGATTCCCGGGATGAAAGGATTGTCCTATGAAGAGAGCCAAAGTAAAATTGGCCTCTGCACTCTGGAACTTAAAAGAATGAGATGCAATTTAATTGAAGCATGTAAGATTCTGAAAGGGCTTGACAGGGTAGATGCTGAAAGACTTGTTTTCCCTGGCTAGAGAATCTAGAACTAGGGTCATAGTCTCAGGATGAGGGTTGGCCATTTAGGGCTGAGAAGAAGATAAATTTCTTCACTCACAGCGTTTGGTGAATTTTTGGAATTCTTTAGCCCAGAGGTCGGTGGGTGCTCAGTTGCTGAGTACAGAAAAGACTGAGATCAGTAGATATTTTGTCTCTGAGCAAATCACAGGATTTGACGATCATGTGATAGAGGGAGTTGAAGTTGAAGTTCAAGCATGATATTATTGAATGGCAGAGCAGGCTTGAGGGGTGATTTAGCCTACTCCTCCTATTTCAGTGTTATTCACTCTAAAATTCCCTCTAAAATGGCCTAACAATCCATTCAGTTGTATCAATCCGCAAAAAAGTAAAAAGGGAATGAAACCAGATAGATTAACCACATCAATCTAGGCACCAGAAGCAAACAGCAACACATCCAGTCCTGTCGACCCTGCAAAATGCTCCTTACTAATGTTTGGACTCTTCTGCCAAAACTGGAAGAATTGTCCCGCAGACTAATCAAGCAACAGGCTGATATAATCATACTCATGGAATCATATATTACAGACAATGTCCCAGACACAACCATCACCATCCCTGGGTATGTCCTGTTTCACCAGCAAGACAGACCCACCAGAAGTGGTGACACAGTGGTATAGAGTCCGGAGGGAGTTGCCCTGGGAGTCCTCAACATTGATGCTGGACCCCATAAAGTCTCATGGCATCAGGTCAAACACGGGCAAGGAAAGCTTCTGCTGATTACTGCCGACCACCCTCCCTCAGCTGATGAATTAATACTCCTCCATGTTGAACACCAATTGGAAAAATTACTGAGGGTTGCAAGGGTGCAGAATGTACTCTGGGTGAGGGACTTCAGTGTGCATCACCAACAGTAACTCAGTAGCACCCCTACTGACCAAGGTGGCCAAGTCCTGATGGACATAGCTGCTAGACTGGGTCCATGGCAGTTGGTGAGGGAAACCTTGTCCTCACCAATCTACCTGTTGCAGATGCATTTGTCTATGACAGTATTAGTAGGAGTGATCAACACACAGTCCTTATGGAGACCAAGTCCCATTTTCACATTGAGGACACCCTCCATCATGTTTTTTTTAATCATTCATGGGATGTGGACTTCACTGGTTGGGCCAGCATTTACTGCCCATCCCTAATTGCCCTTGAGAAAGTGGTGGTGAGCTGCCTTCTTGAACCGCTGCAGTCCATGTGTTAAAGGTACACCCACAGTGCTGTTAGGAAGGGAGTTCCAGGATTTTGACCGAGCGACAGTGAAGGAACGATGATATATTTCCAAGTAAGGATGGTGAATGACTTGGAGGGGAATTTCCAGGTGTTGATGTTTCCATCTATCTGCTGTCCTTGTCCTTCTAGATGGTAGCAGTTGTGGGTTTGGAAGGTGCTGTCCAAGGAGCCTTGGTGAATTCCTGCAGTGCATCTTGTAGATGATACACGCTGCTGCTACTGTGCGTCAATGGTGGAGTGAGTGAATGTTTGTAGATGTGGTGCCAATCAAGTGGGCTGTTTTGTCCAAGATGGTGTCAAGCTTCTTGAGTGTTGTGGGAGCTGCACTCATCCAGGCAAGTGGGGAGTATTCCATCACACTCCTGACTTGTGCTTTGTAGCTGGTGGACAGGCTTTGGTGAGTCAGGAGGTGAGTTACTTGTCACAGGATTCTTAGCTTCTGACCTGCTATTGTAGCCACAGTATTTATATGGCTGGTCCAGTTCAGTTTCTAGTCAATGATAATCCCCATTGATAGTGGGGGATTCATTGATGGTATTGCCACTGAACATTCAAGGGGCGATGGTTGGATTCTCTTTTGTTGGTGACGGTCATTGCCTGATGCTTGTATGGTGTGAATGTTACTTGCCACTTGTCAGCCCAAGCCTGGAATTTGTCCAGGTCTTGCTACATTTGGGCACGGACTACTTCAGTATCTGAGGTGTCACGAATGGTGCTGAATATTGTGCAATCATCAGCAAACATCCCCACTTCTGACCTTATGATGGAAAGAAGGTCATTAATGAAGCATCTGAAGATGGCTGGGCTGATGACACTACCCTGAGGAACTCCTACAGTGATGTCCTGGAGCTGAGATGACTGACCTGCAATAACCACAACCATCTTCCTTTGTGCTAGGTATGGCTCCAACTAGTGGAGACATTTCCCCATGATTCCCATTGACTCCAGTTTTGCGAGGGCTCCTTGATGCCACACTCTCTCAAATGTGGCACTGATGTCAAAAGCAGTCACTCTCACTTCACCTCGGAAGTTCAGCTCTTTTGTCCGTGTTTGACCCAAGCCTATAATGAGGTCAGGTGCTGAGTGGCCTGGCGAAACCCAAACTGGGTGTCAGTGAGCAGGTTATTGCTAAGCAAGTGCTGCTTGATAGCACTGTTGATGACCCTTTCCATTACTTTACTGATGATCGAGAGTAGACTGATGGGGCGGTAATTGGCCGGGTTGGATTTGTCCTCCTTTATGTGTACAGGACTCACCTGGGCAATTTTCCACATAGCCGGTAGATGCCAGTGTTGTAGCTGTACTGCCACAGCTTGGCTAGGGGTGCAGCAAGTTCTGGAGCACAAGTCTTCAGTACTATTGCCAGAACATTGTCAGGGCCCATAGCCTTTGCAGTATCCAGTGCGTTCTGTCATTTCCTGATATCACGTGGAGTGAAGGAAATTGGCTGAAGACGCATCTGTGATGCTGGAGACCTCCGGAGGAGGCCAAGATGGATCATCCACTCAGCACTTCTGGCTGAAGATTGTAGCAAATACTTCAGCCTCATCTTTTGCACTGATGTTCTGGGCTCCTCCATCATTAAGGATGGGGACATTTGTGGAGCTTCCTCCTCCAGTGAGTTGTTTAATTGTCCACCACCATTCACAAGTAGATTTGGCAGGACTGCAGAGCTTAGATTTGATCTGTTTGTTGTGGGATCGCTTAGCTCTGTATATCACTTGCTGTGTGGCACTACCACCAAATTGAACAGACCAAGCAACTCAAAACTGGATGTACATGAGGTGCTGTAGGCCATCAGCAGCAACAGGATTGTATTCAGCGCCATCTGTAACCTCATGTCCAGGAATATCCCCTACTCTACTATTACCATCAATCCAGGTGATTCCCTTGTTCAATGAAGAGTCCAGGAGCACCACCAGGCATACCCAAAAATGATGTGTCAACCTGGTTAAGCTACAACATGGAATCAGTTGTATGAAAAACAGCAGAAGCAGCAAGTGATTGACAGAACTAAATGATTCCACAACAAACAGATTAGATCTAAACTCTGCAGTTCTGCCATATCCAGTTGTGAACGGTGGTGGACAATCTACCACCACCTGGAGGAGGAGGCTCCACAAATACCCCCATCCTTAATGATGAGGGAGAGCAGCACAAAAGACAAGGCTGAAGCATTTTGAACCATCTTCAGCCAGAAGTGCTGAGTGGATGTTCCATCTGGACCTCCTCTGGAGGTCCCCCGCATCACAGATGCCAGTCTTCAGCCAATACAATTCACTCGATGTGAGATCAAGAAATGGCACTGGATACGGCAAAGGCATCCTGACAGCATTTCAGCAAAAATACTGAAGAATATACTCCAGAACTAGACACAACCCTAGCCAAGCTGTTCCAGTACAGCTACAACACTGGCATCTACCCAGCAATTTGAAAAATTGCCCAGTTATGTACTGTCCACGAAAAGCAGGACAAATCCAGCCCAGCCGGTTACCACCCCATCAGCCTACTCTCAATCATCAGCAAAGTGAAGGAAGGGGTCATGGATCGTGCTATCAAGTGGCACTTGCTCAGCAATAACCTGCTCGCTGACATTCAGTTTGTGTTCTGCCAGGGCACACAGCTCCTGACCTTATTACCTCCCTGTCCAAACATGGACAAAAGAGCTGAACTCCAGAGGTGAGGTGAGAGTGACTGCCCTTGACATCAAGGCAGCATTTGACCAAGTGTGGCACCAAGGACTCCTAGCAAAACTGAAGTAAATGAGTATCAGCAGGAAAACTCTCCACTGGTTAGAGTTATACCTAGCATAAAGGAAGTTGAAAATATGCCATCATATTACATATCTGTAATTTCCAAAAGGAACCCTCTCCGTTCTATTGATCAATGTGAGTGACACGTGTTAGAAGAGCTCAGCCCTTCTGTTGTCAATGATCTCACACTGCCCCGTGGGTACCCTGGGTGATCTCCAAATCACTAAGGCATCAGCATTTAGACATGGCAGATTGCTTCTCGAGCTTCTCAGGTTTTGCACACAGGTTCAGATGAGGCAGGTCAAAATTACATCTCTTATCAAGCCTTTTGTTTTGGTGTCATGTTTTCTATCCCTGGTAATGTGTTGTTTGTATGAGCTTAACTGATTAATTTCATTGAATTACACAGGATTTAGGGCACAGAAACAGGCCATTCAACCCAACTGGTCAATGGTGTTTATGCTCCCCACAAGCCTTCTCCCACTCTATTTTATGTAACCCGTCAGCCTATCTCTTATCTGTAATTCTGCATCACTGACATCATCCTATTGATTCTACACTCTATTAACTCTCTGGCTTGAATGTGCTTTTTATAATGGGCCATTCTAATCTGTACACAGTATTCTAATTGTGACCTCAGCAATGTTTTGTACATATTCATCATTACATCTTTACCCTTTGCCCATATTCATTAAACCAAAAATACTGTTCACATTTTTTGTGGCTTTTTCTGCCTGAACTTTCCAGCAGATACATATTTGAATGCTGAGATCATTCTGCTCATCCACTCTTCAGTGTCCTTTCAGTAAGTGAAAATTCCCATTTCTTGTTTTTATTCCAAAACCTAATGACAGGAAGCAACAGAACCAGAGCCTAATAAGATCCCAGGTTTGATGCATGGACATTAAGCCATTGTGGAAAGAGGAAGCACATGTCTTATCAATTTTTTAATCCAGCAATTGAATTAGGACATCTGAGTACAAGTACAAGTCTTCACAAAAATGTCAACTAAGAAGATGAGTGCTCAGATGATTACTATACAAGATACTGATGTACCCACTTAAAACTTCTATTCTTGCCTTACAGCAGCATTCCCAGGATCCCAACCACAAAGTGTCCAGAATCAAAATGTGTCTGCCCCTTCTCACCCCACAACACTCCCTACCCCCTCCCTCATCCTAGCTAACTTAGTCATTCAGGCTGTCCAGGACCTTCCTCTTCTCCATGATGACCAGTACAGGTGCTTGTGCTGAAGTAGCTAATTTCTGCCTTTCTCAGTGTTGGGGCTGATGTAACTCTTCTGAGTATAAACATGTTTCCATCTGTTCCTATTCAGATGAAGTTACATTGTTTCATAGTTTGTCATTGTGAGATTTAAACTCCTGATCTTGGGGTTACATGCCCTGTACCATAACCACTTGGCTATTTAGGCCAAGCCCTTGGAGCTGATGTAGTTGAACTCAGCAGAGCCCCTAGGTTCAGTGTAGGCACTTGTTAGTAATTAGCTCAGCTTGGCTGGGCTGTTCAAGCTCAAATAGCTGTGGACATTCACTGAGTCATTTGACTGAGACACTGCTGCTGCCATCCAGGAATAACTAGGACTTTTAGGTGACATTTTATTGCTTAAAGCTTTTGGCCAATCAGATTTTCTCAAACAAGCTGCTTTAAACCGGAATTTCTTCACATTGCCAGTAGGTGCCCTGGATGATCTCCCAATCAATAAGACATCAGCACATCTCCCCGCCTACACTCCAACCAAATCCCCCAGGCAGCCACTTGCAGTGACTGGGTGTAACCGTGCAGTCTGGCACCCCACATGAAACTGTAGTCTCTCACATCATTAACCCTAGCTTCTCAAGTTTTGCACAAAGTTTCAGATAAGGCATGTTTACACTTTCTTAACAAGCTGTCTATTTGATTTTTTTGATATCATGTTTTCTATCCCTGGTAATATTTTGTTTGTATGAGCTTAATGGATAAATCACATCATGAGATGGTCCTTCGTTGGTATGTTTTGTAGCCCACAGCCTGAGCAACAAGTGAGCATTTAAGGTAAAGAGAGACCCCATTACAGATGAATTTAAGGACATTTTTCCTACACTGTTGAAGTGAACTGTGGAGATATTCAAACATCAAGATTGCTACACTTTGTCTAACATTAGTGAATCAGATGGGTTTTTATGATAATCAACAGTGGTTTCATGGTCATCATCAAGCTTTTAATTCCAAGTTTTTATTGATTCAAATTTCACCATCTGCCATGGCAGAAATCAAACCCTGGTCCCCAGAACATTGTCCTGGATCTCTGGAGTACTAGACCAGCACTAATACTAATTAGTACTGGAGTACTAATATCACCATGCCACTGCCTCCCCAGGTGGTCTTCCAGCAATTTCAGTCATTAGTTCACTGGTTGAGCTCTTGCCTTTCAATGTCTTTAACAGTGGTTTTCCCCTTTGCCTCTTGAAAGGGGTTTTCAGAGAGAGTGCAGGTTATAGAGATATGAGGAGAAAAAAAGCTAGTTTTATTGTGGGATTACTGGAATCTTCCACACACAGGAGAAAGAGGTTTTAGATCTTGTTCCTTTCAGGCTAGGAGCTATTCTGCTCCACTCGCACAAAACCTGTTCACCTGGTCAGGAGCCAATTAAAATGCTGTTGTTAGGCAGTTCCCTTAGTCCAGGACTCCTCTCCGGCTCCATCCGGTCTTTCATGGCATACTCTGTTCCAGGACTGCAACATTGTCTATATTCCTCATCCTGTTCCAGTGGACATATCTTTTAACTGCAGCCATTGTAATGTTACCACAGTCCAACAGGAAATAAAAAGATATGTTCTTTACAACAGTCGAACAGAAGTAAAACGATATGCTCCTTACATGCCTCCATCCTTTAAAGAGATGAAACATCATTTCAAAATTGCGTCTCATCACAAGGTATGTGATACATGGACAACAAAACACGAGTTACTTTCATTCATCCTTCCTCCCTTTATACAATCTTATTCAATCTTCAGCATTTCTTACACTTTTAACTTATTTCAGTATTTTACACCGGGGACAATGCATCCGTGATCACATCATCTTTACCGGTAATGTGAACAATTTTTACACTGAGTGATTGAAACAATAGACTCCATCTAAATAGTTTTGCATTTTGAGTTTTAAACTTGTCAATGAACTCCAGTGTATTATGGCTCCCTGTGCTGGCGGGGGGGAATTTCCTGAGAGGTCTCCTGTGTGCGCACGAACAAGCGCAGAGATCTCCCCGAGGCACGAAGGTGCCTCAGGGAGATTTGTTTCAGTGCTAAAGTTTTAAATAAAGTTTTTTAACACTTTTAAAACATGCCCCCTCATGTGACACTATCACATGAGCTGGGACATGTCAAAGAATAAAAGTATAAATTTTTATAGATCTTAAAACATTTCAGGAAACCTCATCCCGAGGTTTCATGAAAAACGCGAAGGCTGCCTGGGCTCTACGCCTGCCCACCAACCTTAAGGTTGGACAGGCAGCTCATTAAATTGAATTAATTAGGTTTTAAATGGCCTTAATAGGCCTTCGACAGTTTGGCGGGCGACTCGGCTGCGTGCCTGCTGAACTGAAAATCTAAATGACACACAGTGACGTCAGGATGTCTGCCTGACGTCACTGTGCATCTTTTTATGCTTTGGTGAGTAGGCCCCGCCCCCGCTCGCCGATGGGAAAATTCTTCCCTTTGTGTTTTTGTTTCCTGCCTCTGCTTCTTGAATTCACGTGTTTGTCTCATTCTTTACTTTTTCTTTTACCCTATCTTTACTTCTAGATTTGTCCCTTTTCCGTCTGTCTTTGTCTTCGTTCTGTGCTGTATCTTGGCTTCTAGATTTTGATTTGGCCCTTTTTTCTCACTCACTGCTTTTACTCTGTTTATGATCCCCACTTCTGGATTTTGCCTCTTTACCATTACTCTGGATCATGTGTGCTGGATTTTGACTTGGCTTATTTCCACGACTCTTTTCCATTAGTCTGCTCTCGTGCTATTTTACATGCTTCTGTGAGTCTTTCTAGAAACATGGGTCAGAATCTTTGGGTCAGCATGCAGGGGCGGGCCCCGCTCACTGACGCATAAAATTCAGATCTTCAGTTTGGCATGCGCGCAGCCGAGTCTGTTAAGGCCATTTAAAAACTAATTAAAGTAATTAACTGAGCTACCTGCCCAACCTTGAGACATTGTCACATGAGGGAGCATATCTTAATTTTTTTTTCTTTATTAAAATTTTTGGTAGTCAAATTAATCTCACTGAGGCAGCTCCATGCCTCAGGTAAATTTCTGCACTCTTTCACATGCATGCATGAAGGAGAGCAGGCCCTGACTTAGCCTATTCCCCCTGCCCGCACAGGGAGCTGTGAGCACTTCTGGGTGTGTGTCACACTAGGCGGGCCTTAATTGGCTCACCCACGCAAAATGGCGGTGCGCAGCCAATTGCAGGCAGCGATCGGCAACGCGCCTGCCCGCACCCGCTCCCACCCAGCCCCTCTGATGGGGAGAAAATTCTCCCCATGGACACGTCAATCCAACATGGCGCATTCAACTTTCTGCTTAAGGAACTTTCCCTTAATCAATTTTAATGGACCTCTTATTTCATTACCATAGATCAATTTGAATGGACTAAATCCAGTAGATTCACTCGGAGAATCTCTGGTAGCAAATAATAAGAAATCTAATCCTTTGCCCCAATCCTTTGGGTATTCATGGCAATAGGTCTTAATCATGGTTTTGAGAGTCTGATGATATCTCTCTAAAGCTCCTTGTGTGTGTGGGTGATAGGCAGCAGACTTTAGTTGCTTGATACCCAAATTGCTGATTATGCCCTGGAAAATTTTAGACAAGAAGTTAGAACCTTGGTCATATTGTATTTCAATTAGTAGGCCATAACGAGTGAAAAACTGAATTAACTTTTCCACTACCACCTTAGCTGTAATTGCCCTTAAAGGAATAGCTTCTGGAAATCAGGAATTCATATCCATGATTGTGAGGATATACTGATGTCCTGCTCTCATTTTGGATAATGGTCCTACACAGTCTACTAATATCTGACTGAATGGTTCTTCAAAAACTGCTATTAAAGGTGCTGATCTGATTATATGTTGAGGTTTAACTACTACCTGGCATATATGACATGTTTACAAAATTGCACTATGTCCTTATGAAGTCTTGACCAGGTAAAATACCTGTTTATCAATGCTTGGGTTTTTCATATTCCTACATGTCCTGCTATAGGGATTTCATGTGCTACTCGCAATATCTCCTTCCAATATTTGGGCTGTATGACTTTCTGATGAATCATCATCTGCACGTCTTTGAGGGTGTCTCCACTTCCTCATCAAAACTCTGCTTTTAAGGTAATAGCACTCCGCAACTCCTTCAGCCTCAGCTTCAGTGTGAGCTGACTGTACTAACTTGTTTAACTCTGGATCTGCTTTCTGAGCCTCAATTAAGGAAGACATGCAAAATGCTTCCTTTGAATTATCCTCATCCTTAAAGAAAGTTTTGGCTACTCTGACATCTGCTCTTGCGATTACTCTGACCTCTGGTGCTGGACGTTGTTTAGCCATTGCTCTGGTCACCACACACGATGAAAAAATACCAGGAACTTGTTCTTGTAACTATTCCATCTCTTTAGCCTCTCTCGGGCTTTCCGTAATAATGAACAAAGCTATAACCTTCACCCCTGCCAAATCATTCCCCAGGAGTAAATCAAGTCCATCCATGGGTAACTTCTTAACCATTCCTACAACCACCGATCTAGACAACAAATCACATTCCAATTACACTTTGTAGAATGGAACCAGGATATACTCTCCGCTTATCCCGTTTACCAATACTTTAGCTTTCATTGAACTCTCTGGAGGGAAAGCTAGGTCCTTCTCCAGCAAAAGAATTTGAGTAGCTCATGTGTCCCTTAATATAGTTATGGATTTAGCTTCAACATTTGATGAAAAACTTGTTGTGTTCCCTTTAGACAAAAATCCTTTATATTGCTCATCTATCTTATTCAATTTACCTGCATTCACAGCAGTGTTTACCTCCAGACCCTTATTTGTGGTGAAAGCTACAATTTGATCTGTGGCATTTCCTTTTTGAGTTCCCTTTTCAGACTCACTCTTACGAACTGCAATATGTCCCACTTTTTTACAATGGAAATACTTGGGCCTTCAAGTTTCACCTCCACTCTCAGTACCTTCCTTCCTGATCTGGGGAGGGGATCTCAAGGTATTCCCAGCAATCCATTCTTTACCCTGGCTGCTTGCCTTCCTTTCACTCTCCCAATTTTTATCCTTTTCAAATTTATGTGGGTGATGAAAAAAGGTTTAGTTTTATGGATCAGCCATTACTGCTGTCTCTCTAGCGCTTGTAACTCTTTGCTCTTCAACATGGGTTCTTATTACAGAAGGTATTGTTTTTAAATACTTCCAAGAGAATGGTCTCTCTGAGAACTTCATTGGTAGTTTCAACTCCTGATGCTCATATCCACCTGTCAAAACTATTTTGCTTAATCCTTTCAAATTCAATGTAAGATTGAGGCTGTTTCCTTAAACTTTGAAACTTATGTCTGTGTGCTTCAGGGACCAACTCCAATGCACTCAAAATGGCCTTTTTCACCAAATCATAATCCCTAGAACCTTCCTCTGACAGTGAAGTATAAATTTCTTGTGCTCTACCTGTCAATTTGCTCTGCATGGTCAATGTCCAGTTTTCCTTTGGCCAGTTCATCTGTTTAGCTTTTTTCTCAAATGAATTAAAGAATGCTTCAATATCCCTTTCCTCAAATTTTGGAAGAGCTGGTACAAATTTTAGCATCTCCTTCTTAAATCCAGACACACACACACACACACACACACACACATACACATACACATACACACACGCACACATGCACGGTGGGATAAAACAGTTCAATCGCGCCAATCCAGAGAACAGGATTCAATGGATTGATTTTGATCGATGTTTTCTAAATTTCTTTCAGTTCTTGTTGGTGACATGAAGTGGTCTTCCAGCACTTTTAGTCTGTAGTTCACTGGTTGTGTACTTGCCTTTCAATGTCCCTGACAATGGTTTTCCCCTTTGCCTCTTGACAGGGATTGTCAGAGAGACAGAGCATGTTATAGAGATATGAGGAGAAAAAAACAGCTAGCTATTATTGTGGGATGACTGGAATCTTCCACCATATTCCTGGTCTCTCCCTATACCCCTTGACACCTTTAGAGTCTAGAAATCTATTTCCTTCTTAAATATATTCATAACTTGGCCTCCACAGCCTTCTGTGGTAGAGAATTCCACAGGGTCACCAACCTCTGAATGAAGAAATTTCTCCTCATCTCAGTCCTAAAGAGGCTACCCATCTCCTTATTAATTTTAAACTCTTCTAGTGTCTGAATTACCTCTTCTTTCACCATAGCTTGGGTAGCATCTTCTTCCTTAGTAAAGATAGATTCATAGCATTAATTTAATACATCAGCTATGACTTGTGCCTCCATCCATAAATCCTCTTCTTGGTTCCTAATCAGCCCTACTCCACCTTTTACCACCTTTTTTCTATTTCTATGCCTATAGGATACTTTTGAATTTCCTTTTTAATTGGCTGCCTTTCTTTTTCATACTCCCTCTTTGCTTCTCTTAGTTGTTTTTTCACTTTCCTTCTGAATCTTCTGTACTCAACCTGGTTCTCAATTTTATTTTCTACCTGACATCTGCCATGAGTACATTTTTTCTTCTTTATCTTAATTTTTATCTCTATTGTCATGCTTTGTTTGCCCTACATTTCCCTTTTGAGGGAATATATCTTGACTGTGACCAAACTATTGCTTCTTTGAAGGTAGCCCTTTGTTCAGGTACCATTTGTCCCAACAACATTTGGCTCCAATTATTTTGGCCCAGTTCCATTCATACTCCATGGAAGTTGGCTTATCTCCCCATTATTTATTCATGCTCTGGATTGTTCTCTGTCCTTTTCCATTGTCCTCTTCCATAGTCAGCCTAAACCTTATGCTACAATGATCACTTTCCCTAAATATTCCCCTACTGACAACTGATCCACTTAGCCAACCTCATTCCCAAGAACCAGGTCTAGCAGTGCCTCCTTAATCATTGGACTGGAAACATACTGCTGTAGAAAAAGTTCCTGAACACACGCCAGGAACTCTTCCCACTCTTTGCCCTTTAAGCTACGACCATCCCAATCTATATTCAGGTAATTAAAGTCCCCTATTATAAGTACTCTATAATTTTTGTACCTCTCTGTAATTTCCTTGCAAATTTGTTCCTCTACGTCCTCTACGTGAACAGCAACAATTGTTTATTCCTGTCTAGTGCAAAAGTAAAACAGGAAAGGTGGCCAAACCATGGCTAACAAGGGAAATTAAAGATAGTATTAGATCCAAGGAAGAGGTATAAAAATTGGCCAGAAAAAATAACCCTGAGGATTGGAAGCACTTTAGAATTCAGCAAAGAAGGGCCAAGGGATTGATTAAGAAGGGGAAAATAGAGTACGAGAGTAAGCTTATGTGGAACATAAAAACTGACTATATAAGTTCCTATGGGCAGAATTTTCTGCCTGTCAGACACAGAGGCCTGACCCAATCTCCAGCAGGCAGGGAGCCTATCCCTGCCAGTGAAGCAGGCCGCACTGCCATTTTACGTGGGCCCGCCCAGCGTGATGTCTGGTGGGAAGTGCTATGTGCTTCCTGTGCGGGCGGGGGTGATTCCCCACAACCTAGAGTGTGCTCTTTCGTGCATTCGCATGAAAGAGTGCACATCTCCCTGAGGCTAAGTGCAGCCTCAGGGAGATTGCTTACACTTTGAAAAATATTAAAAATAGAAAAAAAAAATCCTAACATGTCCCCCTCATGTGACAATGTCACATGAGATAGGACATGTTCACAATTTACAGATTAACTTTATTAAAATGTTTAAAACCCTGCATGAAACCCCATCCCACCGGTGGATGAGGTTTCATGTTTTTTCTATTTGTCGCCAGGGTTCCTGGCCTGCCCGCCAACCTTAAGGTTGGATGGGCAGGTCCTTTAATTGTTTAAATGATCCTGTCAATGGCCTCAATTGGCCATTGTCAGGTCGGCGGGCCCGCAGCTGATTTTGCTGCACCCCTGCCTTCCTGAAAATTTTAATGGGGTGGGATGATGTCGGGGGTTCCACCTGACGCCATCCCGCATCATTTTATGCATTGGCAAGCGGGCCCTTCCCCTTGCTTGCTGATGGCAAAATTCTGCCCTACAGGTATGTGAAGAGAAAAAGTTTGATGAAGACAAATGTAGGTCCCTTACAGTCAGAACAGGGGAATTTATCATGGGGAACAAAGAAATGGCTGACCAACTAAATACATACTTTGGTTCTGTCTTCACAAGGGAGGACACAAGCAACATACCAGGAATGTTGGGGAGCACAGGGTTTAGTGAGAAGGTGGAACTGAAAGAAATCAGTATTAGTAGGGAAATGGTGTTGGGGAAATTGATGGGCTTGAAGGCCGATAAATCACCGGGGCCTGATAATCTACATCCCAGAGTACTTAAGGAAGTGGCCCTAGAAATAATGGATGCATTGGTGGTCATCTTCTGAGATTCTATAGACTCTGGAACAGAGTCCAGAGTCTATACCTACCCTACAGATTGGAGGGTAGCAAATGTAACCCCACTATTTGAAAAGGGAGGTAGAGAGTAAGCAGGGAATTATAGACCAGTCAGCTGACGTCGGTAGTGGGGAAAATTCTACAGTCCATTATAAAAGATTTAATAGCTAAGCACTTGGAAAACAGCGGCAGAATTGGACTGAGTCAGCATGGATTTCAGAAAGGGAAATTATGCTTGACAAATCTATTGGAATTTTTTGAGGATGTAACTAGTAGAGTTGATGAGGGGGAGCCAGTTGATGTGGTTTATTTGGACTTTCAGAAGGCTTTCGACAAAGTCCCACATAAGATATTAGCATGTAAAATTAAAGCGCATGGGATTGGGAGTAGTGTATTGAGATGGATAGAAAACTGGTTTGCAGACAGGAAACAAAGAGTAGGAATAAACGGCTCTTTTTCCGAATGGCAGGCTGTGACCAGTGGGGTACTGCAGGGATCGGTGCTGGGACCCCAGCTATTCACAGTATATATTAATGATTTAGATGAGGGAATTAAATGTAATATCTCCAGATTTGCAGATGACAGAAAGCTGGGTGAGATGGTGCTGTGAGGAGGATGCAGAGATGCTTCAGTGTGATTTGGACAAGCTGAGTGAGTGGGCAAATGCATGGCAGATGCAGTATAATGTGGATAAATGTGAGATTATCCATTTTGGAAGCAAAAACAGGAAGGCAGATTATCTGAATGGCTATAAATTGAGAGAGGGGAATGTGCAACGAGACCTGGGTGTCCTTGTACACCAGTGGCTGAAGGTAAGCATGCAGGTGCAGCAGGCGGTAAAGAAGGCAAATGGTGTGTTGGCCTTCAAAGCCAGAGGATTTGAGTAGAGGAACAGGGATGTCTTGCTGCAATTGTACAGGGCCTTGGTGAGACCGCACCTGCAATATTTTGTGCAGTTTTGGTCTCCTTATCTATGGAAGGATGTACTTGCTATAGAGGGAGTGCAGCGAAGGTATACCTGACGGATTGCTGGGATGGTGGGACTGACATATGAGGAGAGATTGAGTCGGTTAGGTTTATATTCGCTGGAGTTCAGAAGAATGAGGCGGGATCTCATAGAGTAGATGCAGGAAGGATGTTGCCGATGGTGGGGGAGTCCAGAACCAGGGGTCACAGTCTGAAGGGTAGATCATTTAGAACTGAGATGAGGAGAAATTTCTTCACCCAGAGAGTGGTGAGCCTGTGGAATTCACTACCACAGAAAGTGGTTGAGGCCAAAACATTGTATGTTTTCAAGAAGAAGTTAGATAAAGCTCTTGGGGTGAAAGGGATCAAAGGATATGGGGAGAAAGTGGGAGCAGGCGATTGAGTTGGATGATCAGCCATGATCACAATGAATGGCGGAGCAGGCTCGAAGGGCTGAATGGCCTACTCCTGCTCCTATTTTCTATGTTTCTATGTTTCTATCCTTCCTACTAGTTGGTGGCCTGTAGGCTACACCAAGCAATATAACTGCACCTTTTTTGTTCTTTAGCTCTAGCCAAATAGATTCAGTCCTTGACCCCTCTGGGACATCTTCTTTCTCCAGCGCTACAATGCTCTCCCTAATCAATACCACCACCCCTTCCCATTTTCTAACTTCCTTATCTTTCTTTAACACCTCTATCCAGGAATATTTAACACCCAATCTTGCCCTTATTTAAACCAGTTCTCTGTTATAGCCAAAACATTGTTTTTCTACATGGCAACCTGTGTCTCACCAATAACTCACCAATCTTAGTTACCACACTCTCTACATTCACATACATGCACAATAACCTTGATATAGACTTTATTTCTTTCTGCTTTAGTCTGATCCCACCTAATAACTTACTATTCCCTACTCTAGTGCTATCTAACTCTCCAGGATTCTGTGCACTTTTTAATTCCTTTCTGATATAACCTTCAGGTTCCCACACCCTTGCCAAGTTAGTTTAAACCCCCCACCCCAATAGCATCAGCAATTCGTTGCACCAGGAACTCAGTGCTGGCTCTTTTTAAGTGCAACCTGCCCAACCTGTACAGGTCCTGTCTCCCACAGAACTGGTCCCAATGTCCCAGGAATCTAAAACACTCCCTCCTGCACTATCTTTCCAGCCACTCATTCATGTGCTTTCTTGTCCTTTTTCTATGCTCTCTTGTGTGTGGTACTGTGTGTAATTCAGGAATTACTACTTTAGTATGTCATAAATGAACAGCTGTACTTTTTTACTAACAGGCTAACGAGCTAATTTCCCACATAGCTAAATTCTGACTGCAGGACCACATCTGGCTTTCTGCATATGTTGTTTGTACTTATGTGGGCCACAACTGCTGGCAGTTCACCCTCACCCCTCAGGGTGCTCTGCAGCCAGGCAGTGACATCCTGGACCCTGGCACTAGGGAGACAACACATTTGGTCAGAGAAGTTCTGAACACACCTGATGCAATTATAGCAAGAAAAAAGAAACAACTGAAGGAGGATTTGCAAATCAGGTAAAAATTAACTTTGCATCTTCTTCTCAACAATTTAAAATTTTGAACAATTTTATTTAAGCCTTGTGTGCTGCTGACTTGTGGAATTGTTTTAGATTACCTATGAATCTCAATAGCATAATGGAGCTGAATTAATGTAAGCTGTTAACCCAGAGGTTTTCAGTATTTGTATCATTTAAATGCTGTTTATCACAGCAGTTAATTACTAACCGAGATTTATTAGGTAGAGTGCATTTACATCTACAGTGGATGCACCAGCTTCATTCCAGACATTTGAGTGTGTACATTATGTGTGGCATCTAAGCATTTGCCATTGTAGATTGTACCTTCAAAATCTTTACTTATATTTAGCTCAGCAGTATTGAGAATTATTAATAGTTGAATGGTTCAAAATCTATGAACACTGAATTTGTGGGAAGCACCTACAAGTTGTTCTGGACCGAAGCATAATGCAGCAGAACTGGTAGTGAGGAGGATAATTCTTCCTGTCCCCTCTTCTCATCAAATCTAATTCTTCATTGTCAGCTGTGGCTCAGCAGTCACACTGTCACCTCTGAGTCAGAAGGTGATAGGTTCAAATTTCAGTCCACCTATGTCCACATGACTTGAGCACAAAATCTAGGGTGGCATTTTGATGCATTACTGAGAGAGTGCAGCACTGTTGGATGTGCAGTCTTTTAGATGGTATGTAAATTGAGGTCCTATCAATTCTCTCAAGTAGATGCAAAAGATCCTGTGGCACTACTTGAAGAAGAGCAAGGCTGTTTCTCCCAGTATTCTGGCCAACCTCTATTCCTTAATAATACCTAAAATAGATTATCTGTCATTTATCTCATTGCTCTTTGTGGCATCTTGTTGAGCACAACATGGCTGCCGTGCTTCCTGCATTACAATTGTGACTAAACTTCAAAAAGTACTTCATTGGTTGTAAAGCTCATTACAAAATCCTAAGGTCATGAAAGGTGATATATAAATGTAAGTCTTTTTTCCCTCCTGACCTGTAGTTCTTTGCTAACTGCTATTGGAGACAATTTAGAATTTACGTACAGAAGTATTTAAGGTTTCATTCTATTTACAATCCATAACTTTTAAAAAGAGATATTAATTTCCTAGCGAGTGGCGGAAATTGTACAAGATTTCACATTCTAAGACTCTTCTGTAATAAATGAAGTAAAATCAACGTAGATTGAATATTACTTAATAAGCAACTAATATACCAAACTACAGAAAAGGTACTTCCCCATTAACTCCCTAATTAACTCAACCAAAAACGCTTTTTGACCCATTTGTGCACTACACCATGCTCTCAACAGATACGTAGCCTTGAAGATAAAGTCCAAAACTCCTTCCGGCTTTTCTGTAGGCCCTCTTCACTCTGCCATGTGAGGGCGAGTCTTCCAACGTCCTTCTGAATATCCTTGAATTGACAGCAGCAATGTCTACTTTGGCGACTCCTTGTTTCTTAAATCTTCAAATGTCCCTTCTGTTCTGTCTTCTCCCTTCTGGACAGAAAACTGACTCTTACAAGTATCCTGCTTTCACAGCAGTAGCTTCTTTGCTTCTTCAACCAGCAGCAGCTTTCTCTCTCTCTCTCTGCCTGAGAGTCCATGCCAGAAAGATCAGCTACCACTCTTTTGTGTCAACGTGTAAAAGTGCGCACTTGATTTCTATAGGTTTGGGTCCGTGCCTCTTTCTCCATGACAACCAAATGAATTGGGCCTGTCTTCAGACAGGGTTTAGTGAGATTTCTCCATCCCCAATTCCAGGAAATTAAAAATGATAATTTAAAATACAACTGCCTAATAAAGTCTCACATTCATAACACACTGCAGAAAGAGCTCATATTGAAACTGCATCATAACTGTTTGAGGTCAATATTGTTGCAATTCTGTATTTCGTTACTTGCCTGATATCTAGCTGAGAAACTGTTTGGATTGACTTCTAAATTACAAAAAATTTGTAGGGCAAAGATTTGATTGATCAGAGAACCATAATTTTTTTCATTCATTCATGGGGCGTGGGCATCACTGGCTAGGCCAGCATTTATTGCCCATCTCTTATTGCTCTTGACAAGGTGATGGTGAGCCACCTCTTTGAACCGCTGCTGTCCATATGGTATAGATGGAGTCACAGTGCTGTTAAGTAGGGAGTTTTGAATAACCATTCCACTGCAACCTATTTCCACATTGGTTTTGGTAATAAGGACATACCCAAATGTTGATCCTTCTCTGTTATTTGCTCCAATTGAATGAGACACTGATACTTTCCATATTAGCATTCTTCATACTGTCCTTGTTACTACTTTCCACAGTTGGGACTCTGCAATGTACAAGGATAGGCTATTTTCACTTATCAAAATAAATGCTAAAATCACTGAAATCATGGCAAATGGACTGGAATACAGCTGCCAATCAGAATAAAAGCATGTGAATGTATAATATTCTAACCATAATGCCACCTGACTCCAAGGTTAAAGTACTTTAAAAGAATCTAAGTACCGTGCCATGGAACAGACTGGGAAGTATTTGAGAAAGTTTACAGTTTGTGCAAGCCAGTTGTAGACTAAACAAAAATATGCATAACGATAGTGTTGAGAAAGCTTTTCCATTGCTACTTTATAAACAAATGGATCAAAAGCTGTAAAAATGTTCCAGACACCTACACTGCCATAATGGCTGCTACTTCTGAGTGTAACTTTATCATTCATTTTGCCTGAATGTAGAATAGCAGTATAAATAAATCAAAACCTTAAAAAGGTCTCTTTACTTCCTTGGTTGTTTGTACTGTATTGTCTGCTCAACTGAAGAAGCTTTAATGTCTGTTTAATGATGCATTAATTTGCATTACATCTGAAGTTGCAGCAGGCACCATATTGTTACCTATATAGTTTTTAAAAATAAGCTACTGTAATATTTATTTCATTTAAAAAATAATAAAACATTAATGAAAAACTGGCCATAAGCAACACAAGCTAATGGATCAAGACATGAGCAAATAAATTGAATTAGAAGAGAAGTGCTTAGATTTGTCCCAAATTAAGTTAAAAAACCGTAGAAATTAGCATGATAGATAGTGATGCGATTTAGGAATATTTACAAGCCTCATATTATTTGTTTAATTCAGTTGGGTATATCCTACTTATTAATTCCACAAATTATTTATAGGAATGACACAAGCATGAAAGAACTTGATTTTTAGCCAAGTATAATTGGATGGATTGAAGTTATCTCTGATACTGATTGAGTAATTTTCTCATTTTTGTTTGAGAACGAAGAATAACTATGACCTACATTTTGTAGTTTCCTTAACCTGTACACATCAATTTACAAACAAACTCTTCCAGTTTTCTAAACTCCTGAAACTAACCTGGGTGATTAAGACTAAGCAACATTGTATCATTATTATTGTTTATCACCCAAATCTTTCTTGGGGCATTAACAAATACCTTAGCTTTCAAGATTTTGATGGACAGTTGCCATCTCTTCTTGGACTTGACAGGATATGGCAGTACCTTTACAGAGCACAATTAACTTTTGATGTTCATAAAATCTATTCAGAATTTGTTTTAATTTGAAGAGTAAAATAAAAAAAGCATTCTTCTATGAAACTGAAACACTCACAACAACAGTATTTATTATTGTCGCATAAGTATTTACACAAATAGACCTAAGATTGCATCTTTGGGTATTTTTAACCAATTTAGTTTTTTCTGGCTATTTCTAAGTGATTTATCAAGTAGGGCTCCCTCTAATTGCATATAATAAACCTCTGCTTTATCCCTTTCGATATTTTTTACAAATGGGTCAAAATCCAATTGCAAAAGACTAGTGGGGGAAGGGGGCTGTAATAAATTATAAATATGTTGCTTATTTCATTTATGAAGATGATCTGATTAATATGTTGTTTGTATTATTTGTGGGAAAGCTCTGAATTAAAATGGCGTTTGATTTTACCGTTTGCAGCTATGAGGGAACTAAAGGGTTAATGATTTTAAAAAAGCACGCTCTTTCCACAGAAAGCTGCTGCCTGCCAGTTTGGTGTCAAACACGAAACCTGGTGTCACATGGAGTGGTGTGAAAAGGTTACTAGCAAATCTGGGGTTAGATGGCCAGGCTACATGTAGACATGGGCTCAGGTAGCCAGGTCATACATAGGCAGGAGACTATGTCCAAAACTACACATGGACAGAACTAAGGAGGATAAGAAAGTGGACACCTTGACACATAGGAGGAGGAGCCAGAGAAGAGAAGACATCAGAGAGACAATATCACTTGTGTCCAGGCAACTTTGAGGAACTAAGATCGAAAGCAACATTCTACTAACGCCTATTGTGAAGAATCTTTGTTCAGTCGCTTACTTAATAAATTCTGTTAACTTGTTGCATCAATATCATTGTCTGTTGCCTTTTTGTCTTGTCCCGAGAACACAATTTATACCAGCAGTGCTGGTTTAGGGTGGTGGAAATTGGCCAGGGATTGTTATCCAATGACCTCATCAATGCTGCTGCAAGAAGTGAGCATGTTTGGATATTGGAGAAGCTAGGACTGTACTTGGCTGTGATGTTCTCTGCAGTCAGTTAGCTTGCCAATAACCAATTATTAAGATTAAACGTAAATAATAGTGAATTGGAAGATGGACTAGATAACAGCCAGTGGCCATGCAACCACAGCCCATCAAGTCAACACTTTTGGAAAGGTATGTTTTGTGTGGTCTACCTAAAACAAGGTCCTTGGATTCACCCTGAGCTGTTTTGTGGTGGTTTTTTCAGTGGTAATTTGCCATTGCCTTCCACTCTCAGGGGGAAGGTGAGAAGGCAGATCATTGAACCTGTGCTGTTGGCATTATTCTGAACCATATGCTAGCCATCTAGTCAAGTGAGCTAACAAGCCCCAACTGGAAAGGAAGAAATTGGATAGAAGAGAAGGATGTGATAGTTTTTTTTAAAGAATTTATAGAAAACTGGAAACAACTCAATTTGTTAAAAAAGAGATCACTGCCAAGAAGTTTGGTTGAAATCTTGGTCACAATTCAGTCTACAGATATATCGTAGCTGCAAAAGCTAAATGGTAGAGAAAATTTGGAAATGAGCTTCGGGCTTGGCGGGAGCAGGTGGGGATGGCCGCAGAGCTGACCACCACCCATGATCAGCTGAGCTCCGCCATTTTATGCAGGCGGGCCAATTAAGACCCCCCCAGCGTAATACGCGAGTGGTAGCGTGCTACTTATGTGGGCAGGGGGAGAAGGGAGAGTCGGGTCAAGTGCTTTTTCGTGCATGCACATGAAAGAGTGCTTCAGTCTCCCTGAGGCTCAGGGAGATTGAAGCCCTTCTGAAAAAAATAGATGAATGTAATAAAAAAATTAATGAATCATGTCCCCTCATGTGACTGTGTCACATGAGATGGGACATGTTCTTATTTTTCAGAAAAACTTTTTATTTAATTCATAAAAGCTTTAGGAAACCTCATCCCGCTCACGGATGAGGTTTCCTAAAAAACGTAAAGGACACTTGGCCTTTTCGCCTGCCCACCAACTGTACGGTTGGACGGGCAGTGTAAACTTGAAATTAATTACTTGGCTAATGGCCTTAATAGACCTATCAATTATTGACGAGTGCGCAGCCAACTTCAGCGTGGGCCTGCCGAACCAAGCAGCGCGAGACAGCATGATGTCATTGGGACGCATGCCCGATGTCATTGTGCATCATTTTATGTGCCAGCATGTCGGGCCCGCCCCCGCATGCCGACTGAAAAATCCTGGCCGAAAAGTCACAACTTCAACTTGATGAAAATCCTCTGCTGTCATTTAAGAACCGGAAGCAGCACAAATAAATTTTAAATGATGCATGACACTTGTTTTTAAAATAGTATAAAGCTATCCATCAATAATTATAGATATGTGACCAAAGTACACTGATTTTACAGACAAACATACAAAATAGGTGCAGAACTAGGCCATTCAGCCCCTTGAACTTAATTCAATAAAATCATGGCTGATCTGGTTGTGTTTCGAATTCTACATACCCAACTACCCCCAATAACCTTTGATTCCCTTCCCTAACAATAATCTATCCACCTCTGCTGTAATAAGGGATAGCATTCCATTAGCCTTCTTGACTACATGCTGTACCTGCATACTAACTTTTTGTGACTTATGCAAAAGAACATCAAGATCCCTCTGCACCTCTGAATTCTGCAGCTGTTCTCCATTTAAGTAACACTCTGCTTTTTTATTCCTCCTGTCAAAGTGAAAAACTTCACATTTTCCCACATTTTATTCCATCTGCCAGATTTTTGCTCACTCACTCAACTTATCTTTTTCCATCTGCAAACTCCTTATGTCTTGTGAACAACATACTTTCCTACTTATCTTTGTGTTGTCTTCAAATTTAGCTACCATGCCTTCACCCTCCTCACCTAAGTCACTGATGTAAATTGTAAAAAATTGAGGCCCCAGCACAGACCCCTATGGGACCCCACTAGTCATATCCTGCAACCAGACAAAGACCCATTTATGCATACTCTCTGTTTTCTGCCAGCCAGCCTATCTTCTATCCAGGCTAATATGTTGCCCCTTACACGATGAGCTTTTATTTTCTGCATTTGCCACCTCTTTTGAGACCCTAGGATGAAGCCCATCTGGACCTGGAGACTTGTCAGCCCACAGCTCCATCAGTTTGCTCAATACTGCTTCCCTAGCGATTGTAATTTCACCAAGTTCCTATCTCCTTTCCATCTCCTGATTTATAGCTGTTACTGGATTGTCTTTTTATATCCTCTATAGGTAAAGGTAAAACTTGGATTAGGCCAAATCACTTGCTGTTGTTTCCAAACTGTTCGAGGAAACTAACTTGAATGCATTCCATGAACTTATCCTCCATGCTATTACCATAAATTTGGTCTGCCCAATCTATATGAATATTCAAATCCCTCATGATTATTGTATTACCCTGTTATACGCACTTCTATTTTCCTGATTTGTACATTGCCTGATACTAGAACTTCAGTTAGGGGGCTTAGAAACTACTTCTAGCATTGTGTCCTGTCCATTGTTATATCTTGGGTTCACCCATCTTGATTCCCTCTGCTGAATTTATCCAATTCTTTATTATCAGGGCTAGCCATTCCCTTTCTCTTCTAAAACTCAAGTGTCTGGAATATTTAGTTATCATTCTTGTTCAATCTGCAACCATATCTCCATAATGGCAATTTTGGGTCAAATTTAGTTATTTCTATCTGTATTGTTAATTAACTTAATGTATTGTGAATGCTTTGTGTATTTGGATATTAGGTATAAGGCATTAAGATAAAACTTTTACCTATGTTCCTATTTTGCCATGATCTCACAAACACACTATTATTTTTGTTCAGGTATTGGTCTCTTCCTGCCACACTCCACTTAGTTTTACTGAATTTACTACTCTGTTGTAACCCTGTTAAGGTCAGCCAATTTGTGTACAGCAAATGAATTTTTGATTACAGGTATACCTAGGAGGCAGGCCCTGAGTCTATGTTAACCAGAACAGGAACTGAACTCTGTGCTGTTGGTATTAATCTAAACCCCATCTAGCCAACTGAGCTGATCAACCCGAGAACTAATGAATTAATGATCAGATAATCTGTTTTAGTGATGTTGGTAGGGGAATAATTATTGGCCAAGACACCGGCGAATTGAAAACACAAAGTGCTGGAAAGACTCCGCCGGTCTGGCAGCATCTGCAGAGAGAGAAACAGAGGATGGAATTTTCCGTGCTCACGGTAGTGGGCATGATAGGTGGCGGGCGCAGACAATATGGTGCGATCTGGTTAACAATGGCGAGAAGGCAGGTGGCAATCGTCAGCTCAGCCCGCTGATTGCGGGCCGAGTTCCTGCTAACAATCGGCATGGAGCTCATTGTAATACATCAGTAACTGATTGAAAGGCCAACCCACCAGGCTCTGGAACCCCGCCGGATCATCTGTCCACGTCAGTGGGAAAGCACATCGACGTGCTTCACAACAGCACACAGGTGACGTGCACTTGGCGGCCTTTACTTTGGGGGAACTGAGGTGAGTGAACAGCATCATTTTCCACATATCACCAGGGTTGCCTGCTGCTTTGCAGGCTTTAGGGTGCCGGATAGGTCTGGGTGAAGTGCCGCCCTGCCTTGGAGGCAACTGTTTTCATGGGGGTGGTGTCCCAGGGCAACTGAGCCTGGCCCCAGAAGCCATTGTTTTTGGGGTGGGGGGAGGGGGGTGGTGTCCAGGGGCAACCACTGCCCTGGCATTGGATCCCGCGCACAAGTAATCGAGGTGGGGGGCAGGGTAGGTGAGGGAAGTGGCCACGCAGTAAGGACACCTGTATAAACTGACCATCCCTCTGCAACGAGACAGTTCAGGCACAGCCACAGTGATAACATTGGGAGTGGGCTCCTAGCCTTCCCGCCCACACAAGCAATGTGGAGGCACCAATGTGTCACCAAGCCGCCCAGACCTTACCCCCACCACCATGGCACAGACTGCGAGTCTGCGGCCACTTTACTGGAATGTGGAGCAGTTGGACTGCACAAGTTGTACAATCTCCTCACCAGCACTGGCCATGTAGCAGTCACTGCTGGAGGCTTTCACAGCCCCTTACAATCTCAGCATCCTGGTTTAGACCAGTGTCCCCCATGTCGCAGGTTGACAGGGCAGCCATGCAGAGCACTCATCTCTGACCATCCGAGGGGTGACCAGCACTTCCCGGTAAGCTTAAAGGGGCAGAATCACAGGGCCAGGAAAGGATGCTAGGTACACCCATGGTAACCACGTCTCTCTCTCTCTCTCTTTCATGCTGCAGGAGGACTACATCAGGAGCATGGATCCTCGTGACCTAGCTGTGTGCCTGATGGCCTACAGAGAGCGAAGAAGATGGAAGAGAGAGGGACTGAGGCTCCTGGCTGTGCAAAGATAAGAACAGCAACTCAGGAAGAAGGGGCTGCTGGGGTTCCTGCACATGCTGCCCAGGAGCGACAGTGAGCCATGGCTGGTTGGCGCCTAGTGACACTCAGGGTCTATAGACGCTGCCTGTCATTCCTGCGGATGATGGAGAACCAGTGTCACTGAAGACTGTGCATGTCTAGGGACCTGGTCACTCACATCAGCCACTTACTGCAAGACCTGGCGCCAAGGGAACATGGAGGGCACTCATTGCTAGTAGCTATGAAAGAGACCGCGGCGCTCAATTTCTACACTAGTGGCTCCTTTCAGGGCTCCAGAGGTGACCTCTGTGCGATCTCACAAGCCACCACTCACAAATGCATCCATGAGGTCACGGATGCTATCTTCTTGAGGGCACACAACTTTGTGGATTTTGCCCTGGACCAGAACAGCCAGGATGCAAGGGCCATTGGATTTGCCCAGATCTTGGGATTCCCACAGGTGCAGGGTGTGGTTGACTGCACCCATGTGGCGCTCATGTCTCTGTCACCACACATGGTGAACTACATCAACCGCAAGGGCTTCCACTCACTGAACATGCAGCCGGTATGTGACCATCAGAACCACATCCTGCTGGTGTGCGCATAATTTCCAGAGAGTGTGCACAGTGCTTACATCCTCAGTCACTCGCAGATCCCTGATGTCTTCCAGGGTCCACAGAGGCTGCAGAGATGGCTCCTCAGGGACAAGGGCTACCCACAGAGGCTGTGGCTGATGACACCCGTGCGGTGGCCTCAGACTGCAGCAGAGCAATGGTACAATGAAGGTCATACTGCAGCTCGCAACTTGGTGGAGCAAACCATCAGGATGCTGGAGATGCAGTTCCAGTGTCTGGACCGGTCTGTTGGTACTTTGCAATATAGTCCATAGAGGGTGTCGCACATCATTGTCATCTGCTGCACCCTTTACAACCTGGCACTCCAATGGGGTGACGAGCTGGCTGAGGAGGAGATGGAGAAGCTGGAAGTCTCCTCGGATGAGGAGCGCGGCAGCGGGGATGAAGGTGAGGAGATCCTCGGTGGTGATGATGATAAGGATGAGGCTCTCGCACTGGCTAGATGAGGCAAGCGCACTCGGAAGGCCCTCAAAGCTGCCAGATTTGTGGAAAATGATGATGACATGCAATGAGGTGTCCCCATAGATCCTCATATCGTAATTGTGAATGTTTGACTCCAGTCTGGCTTATGGCAGTGCCAAAAATCTCCATGAGAATGCTCCTGTCATGGAGATGCAGTGGAGACCCAAATAATAACTCGATCACAGGACCTAGCTAGGAGACACAAAGCAATATGTTTATGTTACTAATAAAATTGATACTATGAAAGGGGCTCAAAGGGCCTGGTGATACAATGAAAATTCACATTCAAAGGGGAGGATGACGATAGCATGCAATGAGGACACTCCATGAATCTTCACATAGCCTCTGTGAAAATCTGACTCCTATCTTGCTGAGGGCATCTCGCTTGTGCTCCATGATCAGGGTCATCTCATAGAGTTGCAGCCATGAAACTTTAGATGCATCCAATGCCGTGTCCACCTTCACAACCTGAGACCTTCAGGAGCTGATGCATAGCATCAATGGTCACAGACACTGGTGCAATGGGGGGCCAGGCTCACCTTAAATGTCCTGAGAGCACACAGAGAGAATGCGAGAACTATGTGGTACATGCCCACTACATTCTAGCAGCAATAACCAGCACCGCTGAGGAGCCCGCATCAGTAATGTTTCCAGGGAGACTACTATGGTCTGAAGGCTGCACAGAGCACAAGGAAGATGCCCTGGACTGAGACACCTGCCTTTTATCTTGTGCAGAAAAGTTTCATACCCGAATGACAAGAACACTGCTCATCAGAACAAGGGCCCACAGGCAGGGAAACATACGTAGTAGTTTATTGACCAGAGTGAACAGTAACGAGTGACCAATGCCCATGCCAAGGCTGTGCAACTATTTTTCCTTAGCTGCCTTAACCCTGCCGCTCTGCCTTGGTGCTCCCCAGATACCCTGTCATGAAGAGGTATTAATGCACATAATGTTATTGGAATTTTTTTTATAAATGAAGGTTTAGTCCGTGTCTGTGTCTGTGAGTGTGTGTGTGTTAATTGGATTAAAGCCAGCCAGTCTGGGTGCTTTGATGTATAGTAGTTTTGAGATGTAAACAGTAAGGTAAAGAATACGTTTGCATTTTGTTGAATAAACCATTCAAAGACTGAGGGTGAAATCCTGCCCTTGACCTTAAACCAGCTTATATTTCACCCCTCTCCTATTTTTACTTAGTTCTGTTGAAGGATCATGAGGACTCGAAACATCAACTTTGTTCGTCTCCGCCGATGCTGCCAGACCTGCTGAGTTTTTCCAGGTAATTCTGTTTTTGTTGTGAAATCTTGCACCTAGCTAGGAGACACAAAGCAATATGTTTATGTTACTAATAAAATTGATCCTATGAAAGGGGCTCAAAGGGCCTGGTGATACAATGAAAATTCACATTCAAAGGGGAAGGCTGAGTATAACAGAAAGGACTTGTGCATGTGCAGGGCAGAGGCATTTAAGATCTAAGTCTGTAAGCCTACCACTGTGTCTGCAAAGAAACAAATTGAAAGGAACCTCATTTTTAATTCATAAGGTGAAAAATGCTTTGCCTCGTGTCTGTTTAAGTTTATTGGTTATTGCTGCCTTAGTGGAGATTAATTTGAGAATTTGTTAAAAAGTTATGATAGTAATAATTTGTAAACATGTGTTTATGTTTAATATCTTATTGTACATTAATAAATGTTTCATTTAGTTTGATATAAGACCTCATGAGGCTTGGTGGGTTCATTTCTGAATTCAGAGTAGCAGCTCAAACATACCAATTGAAATGACAGTTATGACAGTTGTTTAAAGTTTCCCTCTGGGATTTTAAATAACAGCCTTTACCAACTGCTGTGTCATAACACATCCACAGCAGAGGTGGAGGAAGCATGCTGACTTGGATGCCCTGTCTCTGATTATTTTGATCGGCATCCTCTGGAAGGCTGAAACTTGGAAGGCCTTGGCCTGCTTTCAGGGTCCTCCTGTGTGGCAGTGGCACCTTCCTTGGCCTGTGAAGCTGGAGCTGCGGAGGTCACAGGAAGAAGGAATTCATATGGGCCAGAAGCCCCCGGAGTCACCTGGGTGGATGACCCTGGAGTGCGCACATGCTGATCCTCTTCCCTATGGGTGCCCAAGGGCACTTGGCGGACTCCATGAGTGGAAGGAGTAGTTGGAGTGAGATCGGGCTGCCCAGCACCCATCTCATGTACACGCTGTTGGAGGCCAACTATGACATCAGCGGTGGAATTAAGCCAGCACAGCAGTGCAGGAGTGACGTCCTGGACCAAGGTCTCCATGGCGGCCACCATCCTGCCAGTGTTGACCTTGGTACATTGCAATGCCAGCACGAGCATCTCAGCCTGAAGATGGACAGACTCCTCCATTGTGCCTTTAATCTGAGGAATGCAGCGGACATCCCTTCCTGATATTCCCTAGCTTGCCTTTGCAGCTCCAGCAACTGTGACATGACCAAGTCCAGAGGCTCGTCACCTGACTCAGAATCAACAGGTCCCTGGCCTCTAGCAGCCTTCTGAATGACGGGAACCTGGAAGTCCCTGCCGCCACTTGCTGCAGATCAGACTGTATACTGTGCTCAATAGTATCTGTCCCCATGCCTATTCTAGAGCTAGCTCCCACCGAGGTGTGTGTCTCTGTGCTGGTGAAGTGTGTGGATCAGCACTGTGATGGAATTTCGAGGATGGTGCCTTCAGATTCCCCTTTGGCGGTCTCTTCAGAGCTTGAGCAGGGCTGGTGTCACTGTGGTGCATGTGTGAGGCTAAGAGCTAAGTGATTGCATGTTCAGAGATGTGGTCACACTGCAGGTTAGGAACATGGATGTAGAAAGGGAATGGGTGACTGCCAGGCAGTCCAAGAGAACCAGGCAGGTAGTGCAGAAGTCCCCTGGGGTCCTGCTTGCTAATCGGTTTTCTGTTTTGGAAACTGGTGAAGGCATTGGTTCCTCAGAGGAGTGCAGTCAGAGCCAAGTTTGTGGCACCATGATTGGCTCATCTGTAGAGGAAGGGAGGAAGAAGAAAGGAAGAGCAATAGTCATAGGGGATTCATTATTTAGTGGAACAAATAGGCTTTTCTGCAGCAGTAGACATGACTCCAAGATATTATGTTGTCCCCTGGTGCCATAGTCAAGGATGCTACCGAGTGGCTGCAGGACATTCCTCTGGGAGAGGTTGAACAGCCAGAGGTCATAGTCCACATTGGTACCAATGATTTAGGTAGGAAGGGAGAATTTTGTCCTGCAGACAGAATTTAGGGAGCTAGGCAGGACCTCAAAAGTAGTAGTCTCCAGATTACTCCCAGTGCCATGTGCAAGTGATTACAGAAATAGTGAAATGAGGCAGATGAATATGTGGCTGGAAAGATGGTGCAGGAGGGAGGGCTTTTGATTCTTAGGACACTGGGACTAGCAGTGGGGGGAGATGGCACCTGTACAAACCATCTAGCTTGCACCTGAACAGAGCCGGGACTGAGTTCCTTGCAGGGCATTTTGCTAATGCTGTTGGGGAGGCTTTAAACTAACACAGCAGTGGTGTGGGAACCAGGAGAGAATATTAGAGAGAAATACCAAGGTGCTGGGAGAGACAGATAACACTAGAATTGAGAACAGTAAGTTAATAGGTGCAATTGGAGTAAGTGGAAAGTGACAAAGTCTAAATTAGGGTTATATGCATGTATGTGAATGCACAGAGTATAGTAAGATTGGTGAATTAGAGGTGCAGATTGCCATGTGGAAATATGATGTTGTGGCAATAACAGAGATATGGCTCAAGGAAGAGCAGGACTGGGTGTTAAATATTCCCAGGTACAAGGTGTTCAGAAAAGATAAGAAAGGAAGGAAGGGAGGAAGGGTGGCAGTTTTGGTTAGGGGGAGCATTGCAGTGCTGGAGAAAGAAGATGTCCCAGAGGGTTCAAGGACAGGGTCAATTTGGCTAGAGCTAAGGACCAAAAAGGATGCAATTACATTGCTCGGTGTCATCTACAGGCCACCAACTAGTGAGAAGGATGTCGAGGAACAAATCTGCAGGGAAATTACAGAGAGGTGCAAATATTACAGAGTACTTTTAATGGGGGGCATTAATTACCACTGGGATAGTGGTAGTGTAAAGGGAAGAGGGGGGCAAGAGTTCCTAGAGTGTGTTCAGGAGAATTTTCTACAGCAGTGTGTGTTCAATCCAACAAGAAAGGAGGCTCTGCTGGACCTCGTTCTTGGAAATGAGGTGGGCCAAGTAGGTTAAATGTCAGTGGGGGAACATTTAGGAGACGGTGATCATTGTATCATAAGTTTAGGATGATGGTAGAAAAGGAAAATGGGCAATCCCATAATTAACAGGGCGAGAGCTGACTTCAATGGGGCAAAAACGGAGCTGGGCTGGCTAGACGGGAACCAAAGGTTGGCAGGAAAAACTGTAGCTGACCAATGGGCTACCTTCAAAGAAGCAATGGTTTGGGCATTAGGTACATTCCCTCAAAAGGGAATAGTAGAGCAAACAAATCCAGAGATCCCTGGATGAAAAAGGAGACAGATATTAAGATGAAGAAGAAAAAGTGTGCTTATGACAGGTGTCAGATAGAAAATGCAATTGAGAATCAAGCTGAATACAGAAGGTTCAGATGAGAGATGAAGAGGCAAATAAGAGAAGTGAAGAGGGATTATGAGAGAAGACTGGCAGCCAACATAAAGAGGAATCCCAAAGTCTTCCATAGGCACATAAATAGTTAAAAGGTGGTAAAAGGCAGAATAGGCTGATTAGGAACCATCAAGGGGGTTTACACATGCAGGCAGGGGACATGGCTGAGGTGTTAAATAAATACGTTGCATTTTTCCTTACCAAGGAAGTAGATGCTACCCAAGCTATGGTGATACAAGAGGAAACTCTGTCACTAGAAGGGTTCAAAATTGATAATGGGGGGTTATTGGATAAACTGTTGATACTTAAAGCTGACAAGGCACCAGGACCGGATGAGATGTATCCAAGGATATTGAAGGAAATGAGAGTGGAAATTGCAGGGGTATGGGCCATAATCTTTCAGTTTCCCCTAGACTCATGGAAGGTGTCAGAGGACTGAAGAATTGCAAAAACTGTTGCATGGATAAGCCTAGCAACTACAGATCAGTCGATGGTGGGGAAGCTCTAGAAACAATTAATGGGGATAGAATTAATACTCACATGGAAAAATGTGGGTTGATTAGGAAGAGCCAGTCTGGATTTCTTAAGGGAAAATTGTGTTTAACTAACTTGCTGGAGTTTTTTGAAGAGGCAACAGAGAGCGTTGATGAAGGTAATGCTATTGATGTGATGTACATGGACTTCCAAAAGGCTTTTGAGACAGTGCTGCACAACAGACTTGTGAGAAAAGTTATAGCTCATGAGATAAAAGGGATAGTCGGAACATGGATACAAAATTGGCTGAGTAATAGGAAAGGGTGAGTAGTGGTTAATGAATATTTTTCGGGCTGGATGAAAGTTTGTAGTGGAGTTCCCCAGGGATCAGTGTTGGGATCTTTGATTCTCCTGATATATATTAATGATCTAGATCTTGGTGTGCATGGGACAATTTCAGAGTTTGTGGATGATACAAAACCTGGAAGCATTGTAAACTTTGAGGAGGACAGTGTAGAACTTTAGAAGGACATAGACAAGTTGGTGGAGTGGGCAGATGAAGTTCAATGCAGAGAAGTGTGGGGTGAATCGTTTTGGTAAGAAGAACATGGAGAGGCAATATAAAATAAGGGCTACAACTCTAATAGGTGCGCAGGAGCAGAGTGGCCTGGGTGTATATGTACATGAGTCATTAAAAGTGGCAGGGCAGGTGGAGAGAGCAGTTAATAAAACATACAGTAATCTAGAGTTTATTATTAGGGGTATAGAGCACATGACCATGGAGGTTATGTTGAACTTGTATAGGACACTAGTTAGATCTCAACTAGGGTATTGTGTACAGCTGCTGGCACCGCACTTTAGGAAGGATGTGAAGGCATTGGAGAGAGTGCAGAAGAGGTTCACAAAAATGGTTCCAAGGATTAGAAACTTCAGCCATGAAGAGAAGTTGGGACTGTTCGCCTTGGAGAGCAGAAGACTAAGAGGAGATTTGATGGAGGTGTTCAAAATCATGAGGGGCTAGACAGAGTAGATAGGGAGAAACTGTTCCTGCTCGGAAAAGGATTGCAAACGAGAGGGCACAGATTTAAAGTGATTTGCAGAAGAAGCAATTGCGATTTGAGAAAAGAAAAACTTTTTCCGCAGGGAGTGGTTCAGGTTTGGAATGCACTGCCTGGTAGCGTGGTGGAGGCAAGTTCAATTGAGGCATTAGATGAATTATTTAAAAAGAAACAATGTGCAGGGCTATGGGGAAAAGGCAGGAGAATGGCACTGAGTCACATGCTTTTGGCAGACGGTGCCATCTGTTCTTAAGGTGTTGCTCATGTTTTGTTCGTTCACAGGGTTGGCATTAATTTGAAAAGTACAAAACTCCATTTGTTTCAATGCTTTTGCAATCTGAGCAGTCTTTGCCATCATGTATAAATGTCACCCATCAGCGTGAAGAGGCCCGTTGACCAATATTGCACAGACAGGTGGAATGAAGACATCGCTGTCTTTCCCCATTGCTGGAGTTTTTTTGAGATGTGTCGCGTTATTACGTTGCAGATCTCCGGGACTTAGATTAGAGCTTGGGAAAAGAAAACGGGGGTGGAGGGGGGGGGATTACAATAAAATGAAATACAGTTGAGCTCATTGAATTTTTCTTTGTGGATGCAGGTTTAGCGATATCAATGTAATATGGCATTTTTTTATTTTCTGGCGTTGCCCCAATGTCTAGCTCAATATTTTATCATGACTACTGTTGTCTCCGTCTCGCTTCTTCTCAGGCAGTGGTGCAGGCGCCCTGATTTCCCAACATGCTGTGTTTCCATGTGAGACAGAGCGGCTCTCAGCAGCCCCACATAACCAGACTTTAGAGCCAGAAGGAAGAGAACGTGGCCCGGTAGCTCGTGCCAGCCACAGAACGCGGCCCGGAGGGCGCGTCGCTGGAGTAAAGCTGCCATTGAACTCACTCCCGTCTCGGATGTGGGGCGAGTTCCGGCAGCAAAGTGAGTCAGGGGGTGGGTGTGAGACATCGGTGCGCTCAGACGGACAGGAAAGCCACAGCCACTGCCACTGCCGCGGGCGAGTCGGACAGCAAGAAGGCACGCACACACACACATCCATACAGAAACACGCTTCGGAGATGCCGCTCTTTGCCGCCAATCCATTCGATCAAGATGTTGGTAAGTCCTGTGGGAAAAATGTACTCCGCGAATTAATGGCCTGTGTGTACAAATGGTCGCTTTGAAGTTGACGATGTAAGGTGCGCGATGTCCTCCAGGCTTTTGTTGGAGAAGGATTCGGGCAACGTTAATACTGGTAAATGTGGGCCTTTTGTTTACAAAAGGTTGGAGTTAGAAATCATATCGTTGCAGTCCAGTTAGATTTTGGTCAAGTTTTTTTCCACTAATAAAATCATTCAGCGCCATAAATCATTTGTGAGGGTAAGGAACATCTAATCTGAGATTAAATGTTTCATATGAAAACCCAGTGCTTCAAATGGAATATGGAACTTTATCTTTAATACATTATCGTTTAAAGCTTTTGTCAAATTAAAACCAACTGTCATCGTAAATGCCCAGTTGAAATATATGTCTTAAATTCACAGCATGCTTCAGGTTCCTTGTTGGTTGAGCGTGTAAACAATGCAGACAATGCAGAGAAAGGATTAAATGGAAAAACATAGTTGATTGTGAAAGATGCATGGAACATTTGCAAATGATATTTCAGTATTGATTGGGGTATGTTAAATAATACTGTAAATGAATTCATAAGGAGTTTGAAAAAATAGAAAAAGTGTGATGGCTACTATCTTCATTTTACCAATAATTGACAAAACAAATTTTGAAATTGTTTCCTTCTGCCCCCCCCCCCCCCCCCCCCCCAAGAGGTAATGGCAAGAGAGAGATGAACACAAAAACAAAAAAACTGCGGATGCTGGAAATCCAAAACAAAAACAGAATTACCTGGAAAAACTCAGCAGGTCTGGCAGCATCGGCGGAGAAGAAAAGAGTTGACGTTTCGAGTCCTCATGACCCTTCGACAGAAGTTCTGTCGAAGGGTCATGAGGACTCGAAACGTCGACTCTTTTCTTCTCTGCCGATGCTGCCAGACCTGCTGAGTTTTTCCAGGTAATTCTGTTTTTGTTTTTGTTTTGAGAGAGATGAACCCCCATTGAGCTCATTGTGCCAAATCATGTAGCAGGTTGAATTATATGACTGAGGCATATAGTCTGGAAGTTGGTAATCTTGCCCAACTAAGGGCACTTTCCCTAAATTTATGCCGATGAGGAACAACTAGTTTCAAGCTTAGTGTTTTTATTTCAGCACAAATGGGGAGAAAAAAATGTGAAGCGTTATTTAAAAACTTTATCCAAACAAAAACATGCTATAAATGCACAGGTCAGCTGGCATTTGTGGCAAGTACATGTAAATTAATGATTCAAATACAACCCTTCCTCGGAACTGAAAAACCTACAAATGAACACAATATGGAAAAGGACGGAACAAAGGGAAGGGGAACAAAACACACAGTTACAAATTGGACAGTTTACTGGCCTTTACGTTATCTACAATTGTACAATATACAATTTTCCTGATCACTTCCTTTATTTTTTATCTCTGATTGTAATATATCAGAGAGGTGACAAATTTTGCTTAGTTAGAAAAGTTGAGTTTCACTGTTTGGATGTCATATTTTTGACTTGTCAACGGATAGCTTGGAGATGACAGGGACAGGATAATTCCTGGCAGATTAGCATTAGTGGACAGGGTGGTATGCTTAATTAAGAATCTGAAGATGTGAGCACTGTCCATGACTTTCGATTTTTGCATTCTCACCTTAAATGAGGGAGTTGTGGGTTCAAATTCCATATCAGAGACTTGAGCACAAAATCTAGGGTGGCACCCCTGTGCAGCACTGAGCGTGTGTTGCACTGTTGGATGTGTGTCTTTCAGATGAGATGTTAAACCGAGGCTCTGTCAGCCCCTTGGGCTAAGACAGATCCCATGACAGTATTTCAGGGAAGAACAGTGTAGTTTATCCCCGATGTCCTGGCCAATATTTATCTCTCAACCAGCATGACTAAATAGGCAGATAATCTATATCACGTTGCTGTTTTTGGGACCCTTACTGTGTGCAATTTGGTTGAAATTTAAGAAAGGTGAGAGTGAAACCGGAGAATTGTAGACCAGTCTGTTGTTAGGAAATTACTAGAGTCTATATTTAAGGAGAGGGTGACTGAAAAGCTTGAAAGTTTTCAGCTGATCAGAGAGCCAATATGGATTTGTAAAGGGTATGTCATACCTGACAAATCTGATTGAAATTTTTGAAGATGTGACTAAAGTAATGGACAGAGGAATGTCCATGAATGTTATTTATATAGACTTCCAGAAGGCATTTGATAAAAGTACCTCATAAGATACAGTTACCTAAAGATGAAGTTCATTGAATTGAAGGTAAATTATGGACCTGGTTAGGAAATTGGCTGAGCAGTAGGAGACAGAGAATAGGGACAATAGGCAGGTACTCTAATTGGCAGGACATGATTAGTGGTGCCCTGCATGTATCTATGTTGGAGCCTTACTTATTCACCATATTAAAAACTTAGATGATGGGATAGAAAGCCACATATCCAATTTTGTTGATCATCAAAAGGATAGGTGACATTATAAGCAGTGCAGATGGAAGTGTAACATCACAACGAGACATTGATAGATTAAGTGAATAGGTAAAGTTTTGGCAAATGGACCTCTGTGTAAGTAAATGTTGTCTACTTTGGACCTAAAAAGAACAGAACAGTACTTACAAAATGGTGAAAAGCTGGAAACAGTGGAAGTCCAAGGAGACTTTGGGGGGGGCCCAATTACATAGATCATTAAAACATAATGAACAGCTACAGAAAGTAATCAAAAAGGCTAATGGAATACTAGCCTTTATATTTAGACAAATAGAATTTAAAGGGGTATAAGTCATGCTTCAGCTATACAAAGCCCTGGTTAGACCATGTCTGGAGAATTGTGAGCCGTTCTGGACATCATACCATAGAAAAGATATATTGGTACTTGGAGGGAGTGCAGCGTAGATTTGCCATAGTGAAACCTGGACTCCTGGGAGTAACTTAAGAGGAGGGATAACACAAACTAGGATTGTATTCCTTGAAATTTAGAAGATTAAGGGGTATTTTGATCAAAGTATTCAAGATATTAAGGAGTACAGATAGCGTAGAGCAAAACTGTTGAGATAAAAACAAAAAGATAAAAGCAAAAAACTGCGGATGCTGGAAATCCAAAACAAAAACAGAATTACCTGGAAAAACTCAGCAGGTCTGGCAGCATTGGCGGAGAAGAAAAGAGTTGACGTTTCGAGTCCTCATGATCCTTCAACATGCACAAGATGATAGAAGTTTGGCGCACTCTTCCGCAAATGACAGCTGATGCTAGATCAGTTGTTAAATTTAAAACTGAGATTGATAGATTTTTGTTATTTTGTGTTGAGGGATATGGGGCAAAGGTGGATGAGTGGAGTTAGGTAGCAGATCAGCCATGATCTCATTGAATGGTGGAACAAGCTCAAGGGACTAAATGGCCTCCGATGATGCTACCTTCAAAAACAGTTCCTCTGACATGTCCTCCTTCTTCCTTAACTGAGGTTTTCGTTGAAAGGGCCCTCAACCGTGTCCGGCCTATCTCCCGCGCATCCGCCCTCACGCCTTCTCTTCCCTCCCAGAAACATGATAGGGTCCCCCTTGTCCTCACTTATCACCCCACCAGCCTCCGCATTCAAAGAATCATCCTCCGCCATTTCCGCCAACTCCAGCATGATGCCACTACCAAACACATCTTCCCTTCACCCCCACTGTCGGCATTCCGTAGGGATCGTTCCCTCCGGGACACCCTGGTCCACTCCTCCATCACCCCCTACTCCTCAACCCCCACCTATGGCACCTCCCCATGCCCACGCAAAAGATGTAACACCTTCCCCTTCACTTCCGCTCTCCTCACCGTCCAAGGGCCCAAACAGTCCTTTCAAGTGAAGCAACATTTCACTTGCATTTCCCCCAACTTAGTCTACTGCATTCGTTGCTCCCAATGCGGTCTCCTCTACATTGGAGAGACCAAATGTAAACTGGGCAACCGCTTTGCAGAAAACCTGCGGTCTGTCCGCAAGAATGACCCAAACCTCCCTGTCGCTTGCCATTTCAACACTCCACCCTGCTCTCTTGCCCACATGTCTGTCCTTGACTTGCTGCATTGTTCCAGTGAAGCCCAACGCAAACTGGAGGAACAACACTTCATCTTCTGACTAGGCACTTTACAGCCTTCCGGACTGAATATTGAATTCAACAACTTTAGGTCCTGAACTCCCTCCTCCATCCCCACTCCCTTTATGTTTCTTCCCCCTTCCTTTTGTTTTTTCCAATAAATTATATAGATTTTTCTTTTCCCACCTATTTCCATTATTTTTAAATATTTTTAAATCTTTTATGCTCCCACCACCCCCACTGGAGCTATACCTTAATTCCCCAACCATCCATTCTTAATTAGCACATTCATTTAGATATATATCACCAACTTCAACACTTATGTGTTCTTTTGTTCTGTTGTCTGTGACATCTTTTGATGATCTGCTTCTATTACTGCTTGCTTGTCCCTACAACCACACCCCCCCTTCACTTCTCTCCCCCCACCCAACCCAACACCCCCCCACCCCCCCGCCACCCCCCCCACACACACACACACACACACACACACACACACACACACACACACACACACACACACACACACACACACCTTAAACCAGCTTATATTTACCCCTTCCTTGGATTCACCTAGTTCTGTTGAAGGGTCATGAGGACTCGAAACGTCAACTCTTTTCTTCTCCGCCGATGCTGCCAGACCTGCTGAGTTTTTCCAGGTAATTCTGTTTTTGTTTTGGATTTCCAGCATCCGCAGTTTTTTGTTTTTATAACTAAATGGCCTCCTCCTGTTGAAATAAATGTGTCAACTATATGGTGCACAGCAAGATCCCACATTTAGCAGCGACCTGATATAAAAAGTTTGTAGAGGATTGGTTGAGGAAGCAATGTTGGACAGAAAATCGGGAGAGTCCCCTGCTCTTAAAATAGTTTTTAAAAATTCATTCATGGGGTGTGGTGTTGCTGGCTCGGCCCACATTTATTGTCCATCCCTAAGTGCCCTTGAGAAGGTGGTGGTAAGTTGCCTCTTGAACAGTTGCAGTCTATGTGGTATAGGCACACCCATAGTGCTGTTAAGAAGGGAGTTCCAGGATTTTGACCCAGTGATAGTGAAGGAACGGAGGTATATTTCCAAGTCAGGATGGCACATGGCTTGGAGGGGAACTTCCAGGTGATGGTGTTCCCATGCATCCGCTGCTCTTGGCCTCCTAGATAGTGGTGGTTGTGGATTTAGAAGGTGCTGTCTAAGGTGCCTTGGTGAAGCCCTGCAGTGCATCTTGTAGATGGTACACACTGCTGCTACTGTGCATTGGTGGTGGAGGGAGCAAATGTTTGTGGATAGGGTGCCAATCAAGCGAGCTGCTGTGTCTTGGATGGTGTCAAGCTTCTTGAGTGTTGTAGGAGTTGCACTCAGCCAGGCATTTGGGGAGTATTCCATCACACTCCTGACTTGTGCCTTGTAGATGGTGGACAGGCTTTGGAGAGTCAGGAGGTGAGTTACTTGCCACAGGATTGTTAATCTCTGACCTGCTCTTGTAGCCACAGTGTTTATATGGCTAGTCCAGTTCAGTTTCAGGTCAGTGTTAACCCCAGGATCAACACAGTCAACACAGTGGGGGATTCAGCAATGGTAATGTCATTGAATGTCAAGGTGTGATGGTTAGATTCTCTCTTGTTGGAGATGGTCATTGTCTGACACTTGTGTAGCATGAATGTTACTTACCACATGGCAGCCCAAACCTGGATATTCTCCAGATCTTACTGCATTTGGACATGGGCTGCTTCAGTATCTGAGGAGTCGCAAGTGGTGCTGAACATTGTGCAGTCATCAGTGAACGTCCCCACTTCTGACCTTATGACAGAAGGAAGGTCATTGCTGTGGGATCGCTAACAACTGCTAGAACCAAAGGAGTAGGGAGATGGGCTTCAGTCTAACATGATCCTGGCCAACAACAACATGTAAATTTAATAAGAAGGTGAACCAGGTCAATGCTGAGGGAAGGGAATTGTCTGATATTTCAGCTAGCCCCACCTGATGAGGAAGGATATGTGAATTTTTGTCGCCATCATCCAAGTGACAGATGTACTATTTGAAAGCATGTCAGTGTTGCTTTGAATTGTTGACTGTGGGAGTTAACCTCACCTAGGCCAAATAGTTACCTTGAAGTTGAACATGAATGTACTGCTACTGAGTTGAACTCTGCAACTTCTATGCTGTTCTGATGCTTAAAATTCAGTTTTTGTTACTTTAATGATGTTTGAGTATTGTTTACCTGTAAGAAACTGAAAGCAAGAACTTACATTTTATACGTTCATTCCTCTTACGGCTAGTGAAGTACCATTGATGTTTAATCACTGTTGTAATGTAGGGAAATATGTAACCAATTTGCACACAACAAGATCCCAGAAACAGTAATGAGATAAATAGCCAAATAATCTGTTTTTACATAAACAAAAAAAAGGCTGGATTTACTCAGCAGGTCGGATAGCATCTGTGGAGAGAAACAGGCCTGTGACCTCTCATCAGAACTGGGGAAAGTTAGAGATGTGAGGAAGTGAAAGGAGGGAGGGTGGGAAGAAGAACAAACTGGAAGGTCTGTGATTTCTTTGCTTTTGGATGGCAGCTATTCAGGATCCTGCCATTCAGACCTCCTCTAGATACACTTTTGTTTCTTTACTTGTCTCATTGCCACATACTTTGGTCTTGCACTATTGAAACCTTTTGTCATTTAATCTATCCTACCTTTCACTGATCTTCCCTTTTTTGTGCTTTTACCAACCATCTCTAAGAGAGTGAATCATTAGCCACTGTGCATTGAAGCAAACCTGTACTTTACAGCACTGTGCAGAAACATCAGCACAACTATATACATAGATGTAGATGGCATGATTCAAGGAACACAAGCTAAGTCATGGAGCAAAAGTGAGGAAGAACAAAGCCAGACACCTGCTGAGTTGAAGCCCAGGATGGTCACAGGTTTCACAAGGCTTACCATCCTCCAAAGTAGATATAGGTTGCCTGTGCAGTTGATGTTATCATTAGTAAGAGCTTTGTCTGGTGTCTGTGATTGGTGTGCTAGTGCTATAGTCATACATGTAAATAGCGGTTGATGGTACTAAGCTTGGGTCCACCATTTCAGGATCCACCCAAACAGGTGAGTAATGTACTTTTGGCAGGCAAAGTTATCTTACTGAATCTTGTTGCAGTCATAATGGAGCAAAATTAGTGGCAATGGGCTTAGGTCATATTACAGAACTGCTTTTGGGGCACAATTTGTGATCTTTGAGTAAGAATCTAACTTTCTCTTCGTGCTTGTGCTTTGCTACTTGGTTCCCTAGTTCAAAGTGCTAAGAATCTTTTTGGAAAAAGAAGCATAAATTTTATTGCGACAACAAGATATTTTTATATTGTGTCTTTGATGTTGCAAAACATCTTGAGATGCTTAATTTTAAATGTGTAGTTACTGTTCTAATCGAGGAAACAAAGCAGCCAATTTGTACACAATAAGGCTCCATAAACAGCAATGTGATAATGACCATGTAATCTATGATGTGAATTAAGGGATAAATATTGGACAGGACATCAGTGAGAACAAAGCAATAAGATAAAAGCAAAAAAACTGCGGATGCTGGAAATCCAAAGCAAAAACAAAAATAAAAATACCTGGAAAAATTCAGCAGGTCTGACAGCATCTGTGGAGAGGAACACAGTTAATGTTTTGAGTCCATATGACTCTTCAACAAAACTAATGAAAAATAGAAGAGAGGTGAAATATAAGCAGGCTTAAGGGGTGGGTGGGGGGGGGGGGGGGAGACAAGTAAAGCTGGATAGAGGGCCAGTGATAGGTGGAGGTTACCTAAAGATGTTATTGTCATTCTCTCCCCCCCCCCCCCCCCCCCCCAAAACCAGCTTATATTTCACCTCTCTTCTATTTTTCCTTAGTTCTGTTGAAGAGTCATACGGACTTGAAACGTTAACTGTGTTCCTCTCCGCATATGCTGTCAGACCTGCTGAGTTTTTCCAGGTATTTTTATTTTCATTTTTGCATCAGTGAGAACAATCCTGCTTTTCTATGAAATAAATAGCATGGGATCTTTTACATCCACCTGAGAGGGCAGATGGAGCCTTGGTTTACTGTCTTATCCGGAAGACGGCACCTCAGACATTGTCGTACTCCCTCAGTACTTTAATGAAATGTCAGATAAGCAGCTTTTATTTTTGAGCTTCTAAATGTGCATTGTTAGGAGAAATGAGCAGTTCTTCATATGATCACGGTGGAAACGCAGGTTGAGAAAGCAATTGTGTCAACCCACCTATGTTTAAATTACTCCTGAATGCTTGGTTTTCTGAGATAGGTGGAATGTAAACACTTCCCTGCAATTAAAAAATATGAAACATGAGAAATACATTTTTGTAGGTTAGCTAAATATTTCAGTTAACAAGTCTGAAAGACAGACACCATTTATTTCCTCAGTGAATGTTAGTTTGGGTTTATACTCCCTGTACCTGAACTGTGAAGGGAGAGAGAAAAGTGTTCTGACAATTGGATTTAGTAGTCTCATCAAATGTAGCCTGGCCAAATATAATCGGGGGCCTCTTTTTAAATTGGTGTCAAATACACTTATTCAAACAAAATCCCTCTGCTTAATGGGATGTTTCTATCCCACTAAGACATGAACAGCTTTTGGTATATGAAGTAAAGATAGCTGAAAACATTCTTTGAATTGGAGCCTGTTAACAAGTTCATACTGCAGGTCAGCTGCTTATGGAAAAATAGTGCTGACTTAAAGAGTTATTGAAAGTTCAGTATAATTCTGTGGAAAGAATTGCCTGTAATCAAAGCAGATCTGTACTGTCAACAAATACTCACTGTAGCTGAGCTAAATAGTTGGGACCTCAGATTCAACGCTGCTTAATTGTGCTCTCCGTCAGCAGTGATGACATACATATTAACTCCTAATGCAACTTTTGGGTGTAGTAACAGCTCTGTTTATATCCATATATGACATTGGGTGATTGTTCACCAGTTGTTGGCAATGGACAGTTGTTAACAGTACTGAATTTACTTCTCCAGATATATTGCAGTATTTGCTTGCAGAAGCTATTGGATAAAACTGTCTTCCTCTTAGCTTCTCTGTGTTGCATTTGATGGCTTATCTTCTTGACTCTTTCCATTAACACAGGGGTTTCTCTGAACTCTCTCCCCTTACTGGTAATATGCCTAACTTAGGCTAAGTACTTCACCAAAGGGATGGAAAATTCTGGAGGACAAGTCAACTCCACTGGTTCTTTACACCTCCACGCAACCAGTTGCAGAGACATTAGATCCCTAAGCACCATATCTCAAATTTTGAAGCTTTGAAGGTGGCAGGACCACGCTGTCAGGTTGTTTATTAAAAATATGAGACCCTTGGCTTTATAAGTCAAGACATGGAGTACAAAAGCAAGGAAGTAATGATAAACCTGTATAAAAGACTGGTTAGGCCTCAACTGGAATATAGTGTTCAATTTTGGGATCCGCACTTGAGGAAGGATCTCAAGATCTTGGAGAAGGTGCAGAAGAGATTTACAGGAATGGTGCCAAGAATGAGAGACTTCAGTCCTGCGGAAAGATTAGAGATTTTTTTTTTAAAGAGTTGTCAAGGTCTGGAATGCATTGCCCGACAGGGCGGTGAGGAGAGACAAGCAGGAGTTAGAATGTTTAAGGGGAGGTGAGGGAAGGTGTGGTTGACAATTTTTTGAACAGGTTCTGTATGTATGTACCAAATTAGAAGAAAATTTCCAAATGCAGAACTATAATGAAGAAAAATGATGTATAATACTGTCTCGATGAAGTAAAATGAGGCTGTAGGTTTGTAAAGAGGATGAAGATTTTGGCAAATGCTCGTTTTGGGGGGTGGTGGGGGAGGAGGTGTTATTTATGAATCTTGCTGGAAAAGAAGGGAAAATGTGACACTGAAACTGAGAATTTCTATCGCAGTCTGTGTAGGCAGAACAGGAGTTTCTTTTACATAAGTAAAGTAGAATTTAGAATTGAATAGTTTTTGTGGAAAATCTGAGCTATATGGGGGACAGGTCATCTGTGTAATTGGTTGTTTAAGGAACTTCATGTTGGAGCTCATATTAGGCATTTTTGTAAGGAATAAACTGTACTTCATGAAAAAGTAACATTTCATTTTGTAATCTGAAATGTACTGTTTATTGTAGACAAGTGTTTGACTAGATTATGTGGTGGAGGAAGACTTTGGTCAGTACTGCCACATTATTTGAATTTAATGAGAAGTTTGGTAGTCAAAAGACACAGATTTAAGGTAACTGGCAAAAGAATCAGAGAAGAAATTAGAAGAAATTGTTTTACACGTTGAGTTATTATGATCTGACATGCACTGTCTAAAATGGTGGAGTCATGTTCAATAGTATCTACCAAAGGGAATTTGAAAGATACTTGAAGGGCAAAAATTTGCAAACTATAGGGAAAGGACTGGAACTGGACTAATTGGATAGTTCTTTCAAAGAGCAGTTTCAATGGGTTAGATGGCGTCCTTCATTTTTGTGCCATGATGAGACGCTCACTACTTGCCCTGCCTCGTGTAATCTCCTGGGAGATGCAAAAAGCAGAAAAAGGACCCTAGTGCCAAAAAGGGGAGAAAGTCTTCATAATTCCTCTTCAGCTCCCTTAGGCAGTCAAAGCTAGTCTAGAAGACCATAGACCATGTTCATGTTAATTGATAGTCTGTTACCTTTAATAGGACGTGATCTCAACCACAACCAAGAACCAGTTAGCTCAGCTGTCTGTTGAAGCTGTACAGAGTCAACACACACAGCATAAGCTGATAATGTATTTCAAAGTTCCATTACTCCATGGAAGAAGTAATGCAAGAATCACATACTTCACTTATATTGAGAAAGATAGATAAATGATGCTCAATCCTCAAATTCCTTAAATCCCTGCTCTAATCTCCACCATCTATCTACCAAAGCACCAAGACAGCTTTCATCAACATCACCAACACTTGGTTTTGTGATTATGGCACACTTCCCTTTTATGTCTCCAAAACAGTCCCCCAGATCACGCCATTCTCTGCCACCACCTCCGCTCCTTGTTCCACAATTGAGATTTTGCTGTCATCTGTCCCATTGCAGCCAACAAGAGGCTTGCAATGGCTTCTCCTAATGTTTGAGCTTGGCTATTTCTGCAATGCTCCAAAATTTCACTCTTGAGTCCTGTCTGCTTCTAGTTTACATGCCACCTATTGGCATCATTATCCCTAAACATGGAATCACCTTTCACAAGTATGCTGACCACAAGCATTAGCTCTCTACAATCATCCTTGATTCCATGACTGACTGTGCTGTCTAACAATGCAGTTCTGTATGACCTGAAATCTCTTCGAGTTTGATAGTTAAATCTGAACCTATCCATGGAAAAAGAAGAACCAGCTAACAGATGCCAACATCTCACCTAATCTTACTCCTGCATAGATAAAATGTCAACAAGTCATCTCCTAAGTCTACGTTACTTTACCAGACACAAATATAGAATTAATAGGCATAGGCAAAAAAATATGGGTGCTGTGCAATAAAATAGTTAACTGATCTGACCTTGACCAGGAGATTCAGGGTGGACAATGGCTAGTGGCAGAATGTGCCATCTAGAGTATATTGATAAATTAAGACTAAAGATTCTTAGCCTTTTTTAAGTAAATCCAAAGTTTGCTTTAAATGTATGTTTCTATTGAAATAGGAGGCTATCAATCAGGCATCACTGTTAGTTTGTAGTTGACCTTTAAAAATGGAGTCCAATTGTGTTTGAAGTACTTTGTGGCATGAATGTTTAAATGTGTTGTAAAGGAAGATTCACAAGATGTTTCACTTAATGAATTTGTGAAAGGACAGAGTTACTGCAGCACACTTAAATGAATTACTGTCTAAGCCTTACTCAACTGAAAAAAGTCTGCTCATTATTTTAGAGCAAATGTTTCTAAACGTGTTTTTTTACTAAACCCATCTTTTGGAGATTTGTGTCCCATTGACATTGTGTCCTTTTCCTCAGCAACAGAATACAGTTGAACCAGACGTAGCCCTGATTGGACCTATCAAATAAATATTTATCCCTTTTTCATATCCTTGTTGAAGTGTGTGCAAAACTAAAGCATATTTCTGTAACTTACATTAAAACCTAGTTAGTGGCTGCAGTTAAAATTGTGTTGGGCGCAGCACAGACAAGTGCAATCTAAACACTCTTCATCCTCAATCCAGCACAACAGTATCATCCAAAAACCCACCTGAGCAAAAACTAACACTAGAGCTTGTTTTGATAGGCCTGCGTGGTGCATCTTCAATGGCCAGATGTTCTGCTCAGCAGCAAAGGGACGATGCTCGCCACTGACCTCAAGAAAAGCTACCTGCAAAAATTTTGCATTGATTTTCCCTATCTTCCCTATTCCGATGTGACTTTAAATCTATTACCTTCTGTAGACTCAAGTAACAATGCAGGTAGCTGGCAGGCTGATCAGCCAATCAGATTGAAGAATTCTTAGGCAGAAAGAAAGTAAAATGATTTATAATTCACATTTTAGGACATGTATGGAAAGCTAAATCAAGATTGAAGTATACACATAGGATTAAGGTAGAAGTTGAAATAATATAAACTTTTTGAAAGCATTTAGCTTTAAAATCATGACATTTTAAAATTTTCCTCTGAGGGAATGAAACTCCATGCTTATGAAAATAGTTTTTCATAACCAAAGAGGCTATTCAGAAGTAATTATCATTTAGCACACTGATTAAAAACTCAATTGCACCTCGTTCAACAAGGCATAACTTTTTCAATGGTTTTTACAGCCTGGATAACATATAAGATGTTGAAAACAGTGTAAAGTCACACATTTTGTGTTTGCATCTGTGAAGACTGCAACAGCGAACCTTGTGCAGGAGCAGGGTACCACTGATAGTAATTTTTGTATAAACTGCACATGTGTGGATGAGACAAGTTTCTGACAGCTTTACACAGTAATGACAGTGATTGCTGACAGCATCACCATCATTACAACCATGAATTCTGGCCATTTTCAGTGGTCTGGTTATAGTAGGCTCTGGTTCAATTCCTCTTTCTCCAAATCACCTGTCTTATACTTCTTTCTTCAGTTCTCCAATAAATTGCCCATATTTCAAGTAAGCTTCCTTTTGTTTTCCTTCCATTCCTGTATTCTAACACCTCTTTCAGCATCCCATCCTCTTACAGTATATGACAATCCAATGTATTGTCCTTTCTCTGATACCATTCAAATGACTGTTTTCTTGTATAGCCAACATTTTCTCATTTGGGATCGGAAGCCCAACTTCAGGCCAAGGCTGTTAACATCTGGCTCAATCTGAGACGGTGCCTGTGAGGGCATGGGATCCGTTTGGCCAGACTATAGAGTTGGTGGCAGGGACTGAAATGATGGCTTCAATCCTCCCAGCTGCAAACTGTTGTGGCTCATTGAAGATTGGAGACAATGTAGAGGTGTGCTAAGTTTGGCAGAAGTGATGCAGTGATAGAGCTGCATCTCGTCAACCTCCATTAAAGACCTGATCCCGCATCTTTGGATGATGCTGCCAAGGGAAGCGCGTAGATGTGAAAGTGGAGGGGGCGAAGAATGGATCCTTGGCAAAATCTGGCAAGAATGGTGTAAAGGCAGAAAGAGAAGCCATGCTTGAGATGCTTTGGTTATAAGTGAGGGCTGTCCCATTGAGCTCAATTACGGAGGAAGGGTGTTGGAGGAAGATGGTGTTTTTGATTAGGCTAAAGGCTGCAGAGAGGTGGAGATAGAGTCACAAAAGATATAATTTGTAAATTTTAATGCTGATTCAGTGCTATGTCAGGAGAGATGGTGGTGTAGTGGTAGTGTCACTTGACTAATAATCCAGAGGCCCAGGTAAGTGCTCTGGGGACATGTGTCCAAATTCCACCACAGCAGCTCTTGGAATTTATTTTTTAAATTAATTCATGGGATGTGGGCATACATTTATTGCCCATCCTTAATTGCCCTTGAGAAGGTGGCCTTCTTGAACTGCTGCAGTCCCTGTGGCATTGATGCACCCACAGTTAGGGAGGCTGTTCCAGGAAATCCAATTAATAGATAAAATTATTAATATAAAAAATATGGAGTTGAAAACTGTCGTCCATAATAGTGACCATGAAATTCTCATCAATAGTTGTAAAAGCCCACCTGCTCCTTTTAGGGAAGGAAATCTATCATCCTTACCTGGTCTGGCCTACATGTGACTCCAGACTCTTAGCAGTGTGGTTGACTCTTAACTGTTCTCAAAGGCAATTAGGGATGGGCAACAAATGCTGGCCTTGTCAGTGATGCCCACATCTCATGAATGAATTAAAAAAAAAACTGTGGAGAGTATTTGAATGTGAGGTTGCAGGATGAGTGGGTACTGATTTGAGAAGCATCAAAATGAACAAAGACTTCGGAGAGGAAAATAATTTTGGAGATGGGGGTGGTAGTTTGCACGGACAGAGAAGCCAGGGTTGGGCTTTTTGAGTAGAGGTGATTATGGTGGTTTTGAAAGGGGGATGATTACTATCTGAGTAGAGGGAACCATTTAAAATGTCAAACAACATGTGGAGCAGGATGGGTAGTAGGGTATTTAGCAGTTTAGTGGGAATAGGGTCAGAGGAGCAAGATGTGGATCTCATTAATGAGATGAGCTTTAAGAGGGCATGCGGGGAGACGGGAGAGAAACTGGAATAGATTATTAGGGAAAACACACATTAACAGAAAGATAAATACATGCTTGTTAATTACTGGATGTATGATACTTGATTTTGACTGTCAACAAAATGTAGGTGATTTCCACTGTAAACTGCAGGGGACATTCTTTGTGCCCTACAAGGCCTATTATGAGCAATTGCAGTTTGTACATAACTTAAGAAGTAGGGGGATTAGGAGTAGATCACATGGCCCCTCAAGCCTGCTCCGCCATTCAATAAGTTTATAACTGATCATTGATCATTGATCTCAATTCCACTTTTCTGCCCAATTCCCAGATAGAACCTCAGACCCTCCCTCCACTGCCCGCTGGAGAAGAGATTTCCGAAGATTAACAATTCACTGAGAGAAGAAATTCCCCCTCATCTTAGCCTTAAATGGGAGACCCCTTATTTTTAAATAGTGGCCCCTTACTTCTCGATTCTCCTGCGAACGGAAAATCTTAATATCTACCCTGTCATGCCCCCGTAGAATCTCATGTTTCAATAAGGTCGCCTTTCATTCTTCTAACCTCCAATGAGTATGAGTGCAACCTGCTTAAATGTTCCTCATAAAACAAACCCCTCATCCCAGGAATTAGCCTAATGAATCTTCTCTGAATGACTTCTAATCCAAGCGTGTCCCTCCTCAAGAAAGGTGACCAAAACTGTACACAGCACTCTAGGTGTGGTCTCACTAATACCTTCTACAGTGCAACAAGGATTTCCTACTTTATAATCCATCGCCTTTGCAATAAAGGCCAACTTTCTGTTTACCTTCCTAATTACTTGCTGTACCTGCTTGCTGAGTTTATGATAAGGGCATCCAGATCCCCCTGTACTGCAGCATTCTGCAGTCTTTCTCCATTTAAACAATATTCTGCTTTTCTATTCTTTGTGCCAAAGTGGACAAACTCACATTTTCCTGCGTTATACTCTATCTGCCGAAGTTTTGTCCACTCACTTAGCCTACCTGTATTCCTTTGCAGACTTTGGGTATCCTCCTCTCAACTTGCTTTCCAACCTATCTTCATTTCATCAGTAAATTTGGCTACAATACAGTCTGTTCCTTTATTCACGTCATTAATAGAAATCGTAAATAGTTGAAGATAAAGTGTTTCATTATTGTCAAGATCAGCACAATCGCTGATGTTGGCAGTGATGGGAATTGTTTACCCATTCCTTTTAAATAGCTAATTTAAAATGTGACTTAATTACTGGCCCTGTTATAATCGGTGTTGTTCATAATTTGTTTATCGCTGGAGTAGATTTATTATTAGGAAATGAATTGGCTGGGGATAAGGTACTGTGGACTACAGTGGTTTCAGGAAAGCTCGCTGAGCCTGTGAAACTGAAGCTGTACATGGAAAGCCAAGAGACTTAAAATAATGAATAACTTTCTGTAAACTTGCTGTGAGAATTAATGTTTTGACTAAAGATGTGTCCAAAGAGTCAGAGTCTCAGCCTGCCAATTTTAAAAAAATCATTGGAGCATCTGACTAAAAAGATAAAGTTACTGGCAGTTGGAGAAAAGTTCAAGCTGTCTGAATGAAAAATGCAGGAAAAATATGACCGGAGTGTGGGAAAGCAGATAGCAAGACTATCAAAGCTAATGATGAAACAAAGGAAAGGAATGCTTTGAAGGAGAGTGGAAAAGCCGAGTCCAGTGCTGACATTATAGAACTACGAGGAAGGATACGTGCTCTTGAATGTAAATTAAAATTTCAAAATGAGGCATTTGCTCTTTCCAGAACTAAATTAAACAAAGCTCAAATTCATTGGGAGGATGAAAAGCAAAAAGAAATAAAGAAAATTTGTGAACTGAACAAAAATATCAAGATTTCTTAGCTGAACATCGTAATAAGCTGAACAAACTCCTTAAAGCAACTAACAAGAGTTTTACTGGACAGAAAAATGAACTGCTTGCACAAAAAGAGCCTGTGTTAAACCTGCATCTCCTGGAGAAGTACATTGAAGGGTTAGATCACGGAAAAGAACTTAATGATAACTGATGCTGAATTTAAACAGGATGAGGTGAATTCAATTGTTACAAAGGACAAATTGGATGTCTGGTTGGTTGAAACTTATTTCCAAGATATGGACATTAAAAACATGCAGATAGGGAAGGAATGGAGATCTTGAATTAAAAACTGATCAGAGTGGTTCAAAGTCTGTTTTAAAAAGTGAAAACCCTGAAAACAATTTAATGTTTGGCTGTTAAAGATGAACAAAGGAAATTGCTGAATCCAGAGGGTAAGAAGCAATATGATAGGCATTTCTCCTTGGATCCCAATTCGCACTCGCCAGTACCCAAAAGCCAGATGGATTGCCATCAACGAAATTAAGTTTAGCAGGCCAGACAAATTGTGAAACCTTTGGACCAATCAAGACAACCATCGAATTATACTTAATCCAATACAGATTTGAAAAAACAGCGTGAAGAATGCAAGATATATTTTTAACCAAGGAGATGGAAGCATTGTAAAGGCTGTGCAAAATGAAAAAGATCTTATGTCTAGATTGAAAGAAAGTGAATTAGCCAGTAGTAAAATAAACTCTTATTTGCAAGGGTTAGGACACTAAGAATGCGCACAGGCTAAACTTTTAATCTTAATTGCCACATAGGTTTGGTTGTTAGGGTTAAACCATATAATGTTGCCATGGCAGAATGTTTAATCTGAAATGTGACAAAAGCAGAAAGAATATTACCTGTACTGCGTGTTATAAGTTGTTAATATGTTTACATTGTTGAAATGTTTTGTATTTTGAGAGTCGTGGTGGGAAAAATCATAACGCTGGTAATTTTTTTTCACTTTTAGGGGATGGGCTGTCATGAATCTTCAACTTTACACGATGGTTATGTTTTGAAATGTACCTTTAATTCCAATTAAACAGTCCCACAGAAAACCTCAGCTTGGAGACATGCCCATGTGATTGTTTCCATGGTAAGAGAGAACCCACTGAAGTGGGTTGACAGTTTTAACACCTTTTCACAATATCGCTCAGAAAGAAAGGCTGCTGCTATGTGAGATTCAGACACAATGGTGCTACTGCTGTGGAGAAGCCCAGAGTATGCTTTGGTGTTATCAACCGGACAGGATGCTCGCTAGAGCTCTGTTACCATTCAAAGAAAGGCAAGACAACAGATGGGGCTCTTGAAGATTTAAGGAATGGCGATTCATTGAGGTGTGCCTTGCTGGTGTTAATCAAATCCGGGAAAACCCTGGCTGAGTGGAATGATGGTGGAAGGACGTTGGAAACTTTGACCCGGCTTGGCAGGGAGAAATGAACTTCTGGCGGGACGGGAGTGATTACAGGGCCCTTCCTGTAATGCTAAATATCAGCCAGAAGTGTGGTGTGGCCTAAAAGTGTTTCGTAAGACATATTTTGGTTATGTTAGTAAATGCAAAACTTACCTCTTCCTTTAGTTTGTTGTTTAGTTGGCTGTTTATTAATGTTTGATCAATGTTGATTTTAGTTTGTTTTTTACATTGCAAGTCTTAAAAAGTGAAACCTTTTCCACCGGTTTATTTCCGTCAATCATTTGGACCATTTTAAATCTAGAGGAGCACAACCAATGCATCCACTATCTCTGCATCCACCTCTTTTAAAAGTTTAGGATATAGGCCATCAGGTCCAAGGGATTTGTTGGCTTTTAGTCCTGTTTAATTTCTTGAGTAATTTTTATTTACTATTATTAATTACTTTAAATAGTTGTTTGTAGTACAGGACTTGAGTATTGCGGGAAAAAAGAGACATGTCAAAGCTTTTCATCTTGCACTCATCAGGACATTTAAGAGAATACCAATTTAAGGGGGAAAACGACTATTTATACTGTATGTGAAGGGAGTGCTGATTGGTTGGCAAGTAGCATTGCCATGGTGAATGTACCACTGATGGTGGCTGACAGTTAACTGCCAAGCATTGTTTGAAATTTAAACCAGGCAGCTTGACCCTGATTGGTCAAGGCACTGAGGAGTGAGTCAGTGACTGGCTCACACCCATTTTGTTCAGCTAAAACAGGCGCAGTGTATGTACATGTTCTTTCTGTCTGCAAAGAACAGGGCCCTGTGTATTAAAATATTTGGTTTCTAGCACACGCAAATGTGCCAGACTGTGAGCCCGACTGACAATCTTAAATTGGTTGTCAACGTAGTTCTTAGCACATTGAGGATTATTTAGCAAATATTGTCCAATTGTGGAATCACATCTATTGTTGGACAGTGTATTTTGAGTTTTACTTTTAAGATTCCAACTCTTCTTGGACCCGGTTTCCACTATATATTTGGTATTTTTTGTGTATTCTTCTATGAAAGCAGATCAAGAAATTATTTGTTTAATGGCTCTGTCATTCCCTTATTCCCCATTTCAATTTCTTGTCTCAGCCTCTGAGGGACCGATGTTTACTTTTGCCACATTCTTTTTCTTGTTACAAACTTGTAGAAGCTCTAACAATTTATGTTTATATTTCTTTTCCATTTACTGCCTTTCTATTTTCTCCCCCTTTATTAATTTTTGGCCACACTTCAATCATTTCTAAAACTTTTGCAATCCTCTGGCTTGCTACTACACTTGGAACATTGTAAGACTCTTTTCTTAATCTAGTACTATCATTAACCTCTTTATTTAGCCATGATAAATCAATTTTCCCATAGAGATTTCATTTCTCAATGGAATGTATATTTGTTCAGATTTATGTATTATTTCTCTAAATGTTCACCCACTGCTTTTCTGCTGTCATACTACTTAATCTGATTTCCCAATATTCCTTCTCCAACTTGCCCTAATATCGATGTAATTGGTTTTATTTAAATTTAAGATCCTGGTTTCAGACATAAGCGCACCACTCTCAAACTTAATATTGAAATTCAGCATAATATAATCACGTGTTCTCAGATAATTCCTTACTTTGAGATTATGAATGAACCTTGTCTCATTACACAAGTTCAGATCGAAAATAGCTTGTTCCCTCGTTGGTTCCATGGTGCAAGAAAACTTGAATGTGTTCCATGAACAACTCCTCCAAATCACTTTTGCCAATTTGATTTGCCCAGTCTAAATGAAAATTAAATTTCTTCACAATTTGAACTTCTGTGACAAGCTCCTTTTATTTCTATTTAATGTCCTGTTCAACTATATCTACTGTTAGGAAGCCTATAATCTGCTCCTACTGGTGTTTTCTGCCCCTTGTTATTTCTCATCTCCACCCATTCTGATTCTACTTCCTGACCTTTTGAACTAAGATCTTTTCCTGTTGCTGTTCATATGTCATCCTTTACTAATAGTCGTTTGGTAGTAGGTAGTACAGAACTTGAGTATTGCTGGAAGAAAAGAGATGCTGTTGAAGCTTTTGATCTTGTACTCATCAGGACAGATGCGGGAATGCCAAATTTCAAAGGGAGCAACAATTTCTACTGTATGAGAAAAGGGGTTCTGATTGTTTGGCAAGTTGACTCTGATTGAAGGAGGTGTTGCTATGGAGAATGCACCAGGAAACTATTATCCCTCACACTCATGTTTAATTCAAAAAAAGACATAATACTTAAATATGTTTCTTTTGCTTGCAGAGAACAAGTTTCTGCTTATGAATATATGTAACTTTTAGCAAGTGTATGTCAGCCACATTGTGGGCCCGACTGATATTTTAAATTGTAAGTATAATTCTTAGCACACTTAGGATTATTCAATCGCAGAATCACATCTAATGTTACAAATTATGTTCGGAGCTTTGCAAGTACGGGCTGTCTGAGTGCAGTCAGCACTCTGCCTATTGCGAATAGTCGAATAGATGTGCTGTTTGACTCAATCTGCCAGTTGTTGGGATGTATGGCCTATGTGCCTGGCATTGCATTAGTACTGAAATTCATATACCACGCTACTCATTTTTATGGTTGGAGCGATTTCTTTTGGCTTGACAGCAGCATTGTGTTAATGGAAAATACCCCTGTTGTTGCTACTGCATTGTAGCAGCATGAAACAACTTTCTTCACCTGTTGCTCAAATTTTAAGATACCTTACTTGCTTGGGTAATTTTGAGGGAGACTGGGGGTACTTTTCAGGTCCGAAAATGAGTTCATGAGCATGTGCAATACACAGTGTCATGACCATGGATCATAGCCCAAATTACTTATGGACATATTGAATATTTAAGTAATACGTGTATTTTTTAAATAAAGGACAAACAAGCAAAAGCTGGCTGAGACTGTAAAGTAACCACTTGCTGGAAAATTCCTATGTGGATTACACTTGATCAACTACCCCAGAGAACAGAATGTCGGACCTAAAAGATATCAAGACCTACTTCAGACAGATACACTTCAACAGAAAAGGTGTAGTGCAAAAACTGACCTGTAACCTCCTGAGGTTACGGAGATAAGGAAGACTGTTTACCATCCAAGCAGAAACCAGCTCCTGCAAGTTATATCCCAGACTGTGGACAGGATGAGTTGAAGAGAAAGCAGATCATGGCAAAATACATGTTTTTTTTTTTCCTTCCAGGAATACACAAGAAAACGGTTAAAAAGACAACTGCAGCCCTCATTCTGTGTGTTAGTTTTGGTGTTCCAGGCCTGGTGTACAAAGATATGTTGTGAAGGTCACAGCTAAAGTACATCAATTAGGCATTCCTGTGCTTGCAAGTAAAAAAAAAAGTCTCTTTCTCTCTCTCTCTTTCTCTGATTGTTGGAAGCAAGTCACAAGTCATCAAAGCCACAGTCGCAAAGGAACAGGATGACAACTTTCAGCTAACCTGCTCTACTGGAATCATCCAACTTTTGTGTGTGTGGGTGTGTGTGGGTGTGTGTTGGTGTGTGTCTGTGTTCCTGCTGCAGTACTGAGGGTGTGCTCCACTGTCAAAGGCGCTGGCTTTTTGATGAGATGTTAAACTGATTCACCAGAGATCCAAAGTATAGTGACAGATCTAAGAAACTGGAATTATTTCCACTGGCTCAGATAAGCCTGAAATGAGATTTAATAGAGGTTTCAAAATTTTGAAGGATTTTGTGAGAATGAACAAGGAAATACTAAGTGAAGGATCATCAATTTAAAATTGTCTCCAAAACATTGGCATTAGGAAAATTGAGTGGAAAATGCTTTGTATCTGTCTTCATGGCAGAAGACCTAAAAAAACAATTCTGGAAATAGTGGGGAACAAGGGTGTATTGAAAATGAGGAACTTCACAAAATTAGTATAAGTAAAGAAACAGTACTGGAGAAATTAATAGGACTAAAAGTCAACAAATACCCTAGACCTGATGGTCTACTTCCAAGAGTTTTACACAAGGTGTCTGTTGAGATATGGAGGCATATTGGTTTTGATATTCTACAATTCCCTAGATTGGAGAATGTCACCTTGCATGGGGAAAAAACCAAACATAACTCCTCTGTTCAAGAAAGGAGGCAGAAACAAAACGGGGAACTCTAGGCAAGTTAGCCAGGCTTTAGTAGTAGGGAAAATGCTCAAATCTATTATTAAGGGTGGGATGACAGACAGTAAGAACATTCTAATATGATTGGATAGAATCAATCTGGATTTATGGTTGAGAAATCGGGTTTGCCAAATCTGTTATGAGTTTTTGAAGTTACAACTAGCAAGGCAGATAAGAGAGAACCAATGGATGTCATGTATTTGGATTTTTAAAAAGCATGTGAGAAGCTGCCACACGAGAGGCTATTACATGAAATTAGAACCCGTGAGATTGGAAGTAATATATTAGCATCAATTGAGGATTGGTTAATGGACAGAAAAGAGTAGGAACAAGCAGACCATTTTTGGATTGGCAAGCTGTAATTGGCAGGGTACCACAAGGATCGGCACTTGAGCCTCAGTTATTTACAATCTGTATGAATGACTTAGAATAGGGGACTGAGTATAATGTATCCAAATTAGCAAACAATGCAAAGTTAGGTGGGAAGGTGAGCTGTGAGAAGGGTGCAAAGAGGCTGCAAAAGGATTTAGACAGTTCAGTGAGTGGGCAGGAATGTGGCAGATAGAAAATAATCTGAAGTTATCCACTTTATTAGGAAAAACAGAAGTAGAATACTTTTTAAAAGAAGGGAGACTGGAAAATGTTGGTATTCAGAAGGATGTGTACCCTTGTATACAAATCACAGAATGTTAACATACAGCAGGCAGTTAAGAAAGCCTTTCTGAAGGATTTTCCCCTCGGTGATTTGGGGGTGGGGCCCGCACGCCGAGGGGAAAATGACGCGGGATGACGTGGGGAGGAACCCCCGACATCATCCCGGTCCATTTAAATCTTCAGAAAGGCGGGCGGACAGCGAAATCAGCTGTCCACCCGCCGACCTGTCAATGGCCAATTAAGGCCATTGATAGACTAATTAACCTTGTTAAAGATCCTGCCCGTCCAAGCTTAAGGCTGGTGGGCAGGCCAGGAGCCCCAGTGGGCTCCAGATTATTCATGAAATTTCATCCACTGGCGGGATGAAGTTTCATGTCTGTTTTTTAAAAATTGAATAAACTTTGTGTTTCTTATTAACATGTCCCATCTCGTGTGACAATGTCACATGAGGGAGACATATAAATAATTTTAATATTTCTCTTTTTTGACTTTTCTTACCTGTCAGTAAACTCCCTGAGACAGCACTTTGCCTCAGGGAGCAGTGTGCTCTTTTGCACACATGCGAGCGCTAAATTCTGCCCTTTATTGCAAAGGGATTGGAATATAAGAATCTTTCTGTAATTATTTAATTCTTTGGTGAGACTACACGTGGAGTACTGTATACAATTTTCATTTACATGAGGAAGGATAGGCTTGCCTTGAAAGTAATGCAAAGAACGTTCACCAGACTGATTCCCAGGCTGGGAGAATTACACTATGAGGCGAGGTTGAATAGACTTAATCTTTTTTCCCTAGGGTTTAGAAAGATGAGAGGTGATCTTATTCAAACGTGTAAGATTCTGAGAGGGCTTCTCAGGGTAGATGCAGAGAGGTTGCATCCCCTGGCTGAATTCAGAGTCCAAAACTAGTGAGGATGGTCTTATAATAAGGCGTCAGCCATTTAGGATGGAATTCAGGAGAAATGTCTTCGCTTGGAGAATTGTGGATCTTTAGGATTCTTCTCCTGAGGGCTGTGGATGCTCAATGGAAAAATTGGACCTGAGTTCATTAACAATGATCTTGCTGAATGGCAGAGCAGGGTCACAAGGCGGAATAGCTTACTTCTGTTCCTACTCCTAATATTTTTATGAGAGAGGCATTGAAAGTATGGAAATGTAAGTATGCATAGACAGGCAAAAGCAAATGGATGGGGTAACGCTCCAAGGAACATAATGCTTTGTTTCGTTATATTAGGCCCAAATTAAGAATTCTGGATATGTGAGTTTCTAACCAGTACTGTCCAGACAAAGTATTGAATGCATGTAATTGTTACCCTTGGCTCAGCTTCAGCCTTTTGCCTCTGAGTCAGAAGGCCATGGGTTTGAAACCAGCTGCAGGCACTTTGGTAAATAATCTAGCCTTGACACTTTAGTGCAATACTGGGAGAGGACAGAAGTGTCAAAGATCATGTTTTTCAAATGAGGCATTGAACTGAGGCTCTTTCGGGTGCACATAAAGGATCCCATGACACTTTCAAAGAAGAGCAGGGCAGCACATTTTGATATCCTGAGGTCATGAAAGACTTTTTGTAAATAAATGCCATTCTTTGTGGTCAATCCTTGACAGCAGGATTGACACTGGAGCAATGCTTTCAAAGCGCTTTCAAGGAATCTTCACTTCTGATCTTGACTGGAAGGAATGGGAAAGAGGTAAAAGGCAGAGCTATGCAATTTTGTTAAAAAAACTTTGACCACGACTTGTGCCATAGGTGATCAACTATAGGGTATTGCTAAATAAAACAGCAGATAAAGTATTTGTCATGGTGAAGCTGCAGGTATGGTGTGCTGGATAGTTGAATAAAAATCATCTACTTTGGCTTGGTATTCATTTTTTCCCCATACACCTCTCTGACCTTTTTAAAATTAATTGCTGTATAAATGCAATTTTTTTCAATTAATGACTTCCAGTAAATGTAATGGGAAGAATGGTGAAATTTATATTTCAAAATAAAAACATTTGAAATGTTTTAAGATCTCCTGCTTTATTGAGACGTTTTATTATGTTCTAAAGGCATTATATTTATATATTATAATATATATTATAAATATAAGATGTTGTATTTGACTTTCATATGAAGGTTCAAATTTATAAGTTTTGGCTAAGGTGCAGAGTTTTATGTATGTAAGTCACCATTCTTAGAAAAGGAGGTTCTAAGAATATCAAAGCTGTGCTCATCTTTTCTGGTTGTGCTTTTTTGGTGTATGTGAGTGCTTTTTGTCATGCTGCAATCTTTGTTTTTAAATTCAACAGAGAAAGCAACCAGTGAGATGAACACCGCAGAGGACTGGGGCCTCATACTAGATATCTGTGACAAAGTGGGACAGTCTCGTACTGGGTGAGCAAGTGCTTTTTTTTTTGCTTAATCGCTGCTACTGGATTGTGCACAGTTTATATCTGCCCTGCAAATAATTAAATCAGAATTAGCTATGTATGTAGAGCATTTATCATTTGTTTCCAAATTAAACACTCCTATGTCAAAGCAGGAGTTTGTATAAATCTTAGAGATAACCAAGTATAGTTTGGCAGTACAGTTAAATTTGACTTTCTTTTTTACACGGTGAATTATGATCTGGGATGCATTGCTTGAAAAGGAAGGAGTGATATGGGAAAATAGACAATAGAGAGATTAACGGAAGTCTTGAACCTCATTTCGCAACCAACTGCAACTTTCGAAAGGGAATTCAATATATAATTTAAAAAGGAAAAGACTGAAAAGAGCAGGCGAGAGGGACTAATTAAGTAGCTCTTTAAAAAGACCTGGCACAGGCATGATGGGCTAAAAGTTTTTGTTCCCAGCTGTGTGATTCTTGTTTAAGGCAGCCGGGCTGGAAGTTACATCTGTTTTACATTGTTTGCACTTTTTCTTCTGAAACTGATCATTATTTCCTTTACTGACTTTCTTTTACTTGCATTATTTTGGAATTACATTTTTTCCTCTTTGCTTGTTTCTGCCCTATTCTGCTTGCTAAAGCCATGAGCAAGATCCCAATCAAATATGGGATACTTACCAAGGCTTCCTCAAACCCATCTCAATTTACTTAAATAGGTTTGCAATCTGGTTTGCATGTATTAAATGCAGCTCTGAACACTTCCCTGCAACTGACAGTTCTGCCTTAGTTTTAATTGTAATGCACAGCAGATAGGGATTACATTATGTATTTTTCACTTACCTGTGTGTAACTCCCTGGGTTAGACTGACTGAGCTGGCACCTTGCAGTTTGAGTATTCCAAGTGGCAGGGACATTGCCTTGGCACATCTGAGCAGAACAAGGTGTTTCTGTTGTAATGCGTTTGCTCATCCCAGCAAGGG